>NC_081407.1:323618536-323966036 GCF_030272615.1 Cryptomeria japonica
TCTTTTACTATACATGTACCCTTATATCTCTCCCTCTCTACCTCTCTATATATCACTTCCTATATTTATCTTTATCTAGATTATTGTGTCCCTCTCACACCCTCTTCCTCTCAATATATTTATCTCTTCAATCTCTATCCCTCTCCATTTCCATCACCATCTCCATCTCCATCTCTATCTTTATCTTTGTTATCCTCTCTATCTCTATGCATTATCTCTATCTCCTTAACAACCCCCTCTTGCATGCTCTTCACCACTCTAAATATCCATCTTTCTATCCCAATCTCTCCCCGATTGACCTTCCACACCTATTTGGCGTACTTATTACACACCAAGGTGCTATTTCTAGTTTATAAATAATTTGTGAATAAACTAATGCTGAAAAAAATAATGAACTCAATTTTTATTGCATCCTACAAAGATTATAGAGAAGGTATTCTAAAGTGGATGCTAATAGTGTCATAGATATTTGTATGCATATGTATTCATGCAACAAATGAAAAGGGCATTATGAAAGATCTCTCTAAGCTTGGAGAAGACCTCAAGAATTATGTTATTATAGTTGATGATAATCTTGTTAGTTATAAACTTCAAACAAAGGATACATTTTGCATGTAGTATTTTACTAGTGATTTATCGGATGCATAACTTTTGGAAATAATAGATTTTTTATGACAAAATAGTGAAGTATAAAGTTGTGAGAAAAGCCATAAGGATACATGGAATACATGTTATTATTTTACCTCTTTCTTAATTCTTCTAGATAAAGAGGGTGTTCTTGAAGATGAATTTAATTATTATATGATTTGTTAAAAAGAAAAAAACAATTAAAATTAGAGTATATTTTGTTTTAATTTTTTCAATTATTATTATTTCAATATTATAATCTTATTAATTAAAAATTGAAGTTAGATGGATTTTATTTTGTTCTTTTTTCTTATTTTTTATGTTTTGATTAATAAAAGGAGGATAGCCTCGTACCATTATCTTTTATGTTTGTAATTATAGAAATGTGTTATTCTATCACATTCTAGAAAAAAATATACTATCAAAGAAAATAGATATTCAATTTTATCTATTCTATTAATGTCTTAAGGTAAAAAAATAAAATTAAATGAATAGTTTGTCATAAAAAGGTTTGTTAATATAATAATTTTTAGGCTTTTCTAATTAGAGGGAAGACTTTGACTTATAATTTTGTGGGAATATTTTCAAAATTTTGTTGGAAGTGGATTTTTATTAGGATTAAATGGAAAATGCATTTTGAAAGATTGTAGACCTTCATCAATCAATCATTAATGATTAAGTCTATAAAGCTCTTTTTCGGGTGGAAGTTTAAAATGATTAAATGGACTTAAAAAATGGACCCGAAAAGTGACACGAGTATGGTGACATGCTAGAGAAATGGCAGAAGTCATCAAACCCATGACATCTGACAACAGGTACCATCATCTGTTGGATGAGCAAAGATCAATGACTTAGGGTGGATTTCAGCCCGAATGTGGGAAGTGAACACATTTGTGAGAACTTTGCCCAGAATTGAAATGTTTAAATTTAATTAAATATAATTAAGTCTATAAAGCTCTTTTTTGGGTGGAAGTTTAAAATGATTAAACAAACTTTTAAAAAAAGACCTAAAAAGTGACACGAGTATGGTGATGTACCTGAAAAATGGTAGAAGTCATGGGACCCATGACATCTGACAACTAGTACCATCGTCCGCTGGATGAGAAAAGATCAATGACTTAGGGTGGATTTCAGCCCAAATGTGGGAAGTGAACACATTTGTGAGAACTTTGCCCAGAATTAAAATGTTTTAAATTTAATTAAATATAATTAAGTCTATAAAGCTCTTTTTCAGCCAGAAGTTTAAAATGATTAAACAGACTTAAAAAATAGACCCAAAAAGTGACACAAGTATGGTGACGTGCCCGAAAACTGACAAAAGTCATGGGACCCATGACATCTGACAACACGTACAATTGTCCATTGGATGAGTTAAGATCAACGACTTAGGGTGGATTTCGGCCCGAATGTGGGAAGTGAACACATTTGTGAGAACTTCACCCGGAATTGAACGTTTTACATTTAATTTCCTCATAATTTATACTAAAGTAATGAATGTTTTGTCCTTCGGCATGGAATAGTTATTAATAATAATTAATAAAATTACAACATGATTCTAGATATTTTTCCCTTTAGGTATTACTTTTGTACTTTTTAGAGTTTTCAAAATAAGAGACTCATAAATCATAATTGTATTTCATTTCATGGACAAACCTATAAATCGAGGGAGATTTAGGAACAGCTACTAGATTGAGGAATGCAAGTTGCAATAGAGACTATCTATGCCAATCTAGTGAAATAGAAATTCTGGTGTAAAATCTATAATACCTACATCCCGCCTTTTTTCTTTTTTAATCTCGTGGTCCAATTTGATGGTTAGCATTTTCAGGTTTTTATCTAGAATTATTTTCAATTATTAACAATAACAGCGATGGGGAAAATGGGAAGTAGTAGTTCAATAGGAAGCCAAGTGAAAAACAAAATTTACCTAACCAAACTGGTTAAAACACCAGGTTTCACTGATGAATACCATGATATGTATGACCCTACTATCCATGGTGAAAAATGTATCATAGATATTAGATATGCATTGTCTAGTAAGCCGACAAATGCATGCAAGGAAAAATTTACTATTTTCAACCCAATGTTACAACAAAGAACATATAAAATCCCATCGTGGGATGTTGGATTGGGAAGCATGGTGTTACTTGAAGTATTCCCTTGCCCTGATTTTGTCATGGTCTATGCCAAAAATTATGATGAAGATAAAAAAGCAATTGTCAATAAAAATACAAAAGAGGAAATTTTATCCATAAACAAGGGAGAATTTGCTCGTTTGTTAAACCTAGGATTTGAAGCCCAGAACTCAAATGTCCAAATTGACCTTGGAAAGCTGGCAGGGAATTATGAGAGTCTTGATCCAAGGTGTAGAGATTCATTTATCAAAGCTCTAATAAAGAGTGGTACTGTTATTGTGTTGGATTAGAATCATAGGCCTCCTTATGATTCTAAGATTTTTGTTCCATGGGTTGGGGATACTATTTCCTTGGTGTCGTTTTGCCTAAGATTGGAAAATAATAGGGAAGGGGTGCAAGCCTTCTTGAAATGATTTATAATATCTATTGTGTAGGTCAGCCAGTAAGATATAATTTTATTGATCACATTGTTCAATCCATGCAAAAATAATTACTAATGATGAAAAAGGTTCCTGTAAGACATTTAGGTTCTCATCCTACTTGTGCTATCTCCTTCTATCTAAGTATCATGCAATATTCGAGACCAACAAGCTTCAAATTGTGAACTATAAGATTGATGAGAAGACTGGGAAGAGAACAGAGTGTCCAATATATGAATGGACACCAAAGATAAGGATGCATGATAACAGAAAGAACTAAAACCATTTTGTAGACTTCTTTTTGGCACCAATGTATAATGAAATTACAAGCACTCCAATGCCTAGGTTGCCTGTGTCTTGTAGAGATTGCATTAAACTCGGAAGTCAAATAGAATTGGCTGACTGGTTCGTCATGGAAGAATTCACCGTGTTAAGCTTTTACGGATCAGTAGTAAAACCATACAGACTTCCAATACATGTGACACAAAGGGTATTTGCATTGGAGTATGTACGGCAATTGGAGAGAACAGATAGGCACTTCCATGGTCAGCAAAAGAAGAGCATATTTCCTTCCTTGCTTTCTCATGTGGAGGGTTCACATTTGAGAGAAAAGAATTCAATGTGGCACATGATTTTTTGACAATTTTTAACTCTGGTGATGAGGGTTTCTGGCAGTATGATCCAATCAGTGTAGTTCAAGCAAGGCTTAAGAAAAATGGGAACTCTTCAGCATTATTTCAACATGAAAGTAAACCATTGCTAGAAAATATTAGTAACATGGACTCCTGGGATGAGGTTAAAAAAGATATGGAGAAAATTGCAGCTGACAATAACATTTCAACAGAAGAAATTTCATCACAAATTATGGTATTGCACACATAGAGGACAACAGAGGAGGGCCAGGGCATCCAAAATAGGAGGTCCTACAATTTTGTACCTAAAATTTGCTACTCCATCTAAGAAATATATTCCCAAATCAATTCTTCAAGAATGTAAACAGAGTTTTTGGACTCAAACCAAAATAAATAATTTTTGGACTATGAGGAAGAATCTCGGTGAACCAATGACCAGTGTAGAATTTGAGACCATCGACGAGGATGAAGAGTTTAGCAAATTGTGGAATATGGAGCATCCCACAACAACACATGACATGAGTGAAGATGATGATGAGTATGAAGTTGAGCCCACTCCAACAACTACTACAGTCCCTAAAATATTAGGTGCAGTCAATGAGTCCATGAAAGAAAAATGGGCAAGCATTGTGGAAAAAATGGGTTTTGAAGGTGGTGGTCTAGGTGCCAGAGGAGAGGGCATTTGGTATCCACTTCAAGTATAACTTCCATCAGGGTCAAAACCAAAAGCTCTTGTTAAACCAATCATTAGACTTGATTCTTTAGATTCATCACAGATAGGTACTACTCATTACCCTCAGGGTCCACCTACATTTGTTTCAGGTTCAAATCCACAACCACCACCACATCATGGTATTCCTATTGGTGGTGAATCAAGTGCCACTATCACAAGTGGGGAATCTGAGGATAATATTCCCATTATTTTTCATTTAAGTGATGTTATGATTGGTGGGGTTGGCATGGGTACTACTAGTACTACTGATACTAGTTGTCTTGTTGTTGGAAAAGGGATACAACAAAATATGTCTTGGAAGAGGCCACTAGTGGTAGATACTAATACTATTCAGAATCCTATATCAAGTGCCACTGACACTACAAAACAATCATTTGCAACTTCAGATCGCACCTAAAAATATTATGAAAACTACACATGAAAGTGTTAATGGGAGCGGGATAGGACCAGGAAGTCTTGTTGGTAATCCTAGTCAAGCATTAGTTAAAACCATAGGAATAAGTGGAACTGGAGCCTCTGGTATTCCTATGTCAACTTTCAAACATTCAATTTCTTCAGCAAGCCCAAATTTTCAATATCATGATTACTATGAAAAATATGAACACACAACAAAAGCAAATAAAGAAAAAAGAAAACATTTCATAGGGTTTCCCTGACTGAAGTTTTAAAAGAAGAGCCTGCAAGGAACATGGTATTTCCAACATATGACCCACAGAAAGATATGATGGAGTTCATGGTTGTTATTCCCTCGACCCCAACTAAAGATAAAAATCCGCCACATAGTCATATCGATCCCTCTTAATTTCAAGTTAGCACCCTCCAAATGGATTTTTCCAAAGTACATAATGTGGACAAAATTAGTGTGTCAAAAAGGACTAATGAAGTGGTCTACACTTCACTGCTAAAGGTGGAGAGAGAAAAAATAAACTAGAGAAACAAATAGAAAAGTTACAGGCAAACCTGGCAAACGAAAAAATCAAGGAGAAAAGTAGCAGATAGCAAGTGCAATGATTTATAGAAAAGGATAAAAAATTCAGGCTCTGCAGTAGAAATTGTAGACTAGGAGAAGATGGATATAGAATTGAAAGACCCAACAGAAAAAATGGCTAAAAGCAGAAAAAAAATTGATGAGGAAAGAGTCAGTTTTCAAAAATTATACAAAAGTTATGAGTCTGCTACTACTGAAATGAGAAAATTATAGGACCTATTGGATCATGGGAAGGAAAAAGAAAAACATTTGCAAGAGGAAGCAGAGGAAGAAAGAAAAAAATGTGCACAAATGAAAGAAGACCTACATAATACAAATGATAAAATAAAAACTTTGGAAGATAGATTGAAAGATAATATGAAAATACAATGAATTATATACCAAAAAACATTTGGCAGGAAATAATGCAGATGAGTGACAAGTTGTGTGAATGGTTTGAATTGAATGAAAGTTTGAGAGTAATTTATATAAAAATCAAAGGGCACTTTGAGAAGAGCATGCATGTTTATTCAAAAGAGGATATGGCAAAAAAGATTCTGCAAGTAGTCTACAGTTCTAGTGACAACTACTTGGCATCCAAGGGAATTAAGAGCCGCATTGATGCCATAGTTAAGACATCATCTATCATTCAAAGATGCCAGAAACTAAGGGAAACATAAGAAGTTATGGAAAATTATGGAAAAAAGATATTGAAGCTGCAAGAAAAGAAAAATAATTTGATAAAACCTGGTCTGCCTAAGACCGTTGACCCATCAAATAAATTCATTGGAAAAGAAGCTTACAAAAAAAGCATGGAGATAAAAATGAAGTCTGATTTAGACTTACTTCCTAAGGATACAACTCCCCAAAGGTTTTTGGAATTCATCCAACCATTTACAACTCTAAATTCGGTATTGGATGAAACAGTGATGTCAAGTCAATCTTCTAAATATGGAATGTTGATGAAGTTGTAGTTGACTTTACATAGTTTATAGAATCATAGTAGCACCCTACAAAAACTAGCACAGAAATCTTAAGAATTATAGTATGTATTGCACAATTTTCTTCTTTTACTCTTAATTTCAAGGTTTTATCTTTTTTCTGTTTGGAATTTGGCATTGCTTGAAATAACTTTGTTTTGTGAATAGGAAAAAACCAGCACTCACACAACTATGATGCACAGTGCAAAACTTCAGCCAGTAAATTTGTATTCTCAAATTCTCCCTTGCTTTAATATTTATGCATTTCTCTATTTTTGTTACTAGGTTTTAGGCACTGCTATTATCTATATTTAACTTGTCATGGCGTGAATTAATATTTAATTTTGAACTCTATTTTTTGAATAGGAGACATCAGATATGTAGCAAATGTTAAATTGCTAATACAGCCTATGATGGCCATATAAATCTATGCTGAGTTTGTGATTTTGATGTTGGGTCTTCACATGTTGCAAACTTCCAATTTGACTTGAAGTTGTTGTTGCTCCCTTGTTTCTATAAAAGGGAATTCAGGGTCATTTGAAAAGGGTTCAGAAACTTTGTATTCACTTTTGCATGGACATTGGAGAATCACACAGGAGTTGTTGTTCCTCTCTTGTTTCTATAAAAGGGAATTCAAGGTCATTTGCAAAGTGTTTTGAAACTTTGTATTCACTTTTGTAATTTGCATGGAGAATCACACAGATTGCTGTATTACTATTGAATGAATTGTATCATATGGTTCTGAAATGTATCACACAGATTTGAGACTCAAACATGTTTAAATAAACAATAAATATCTCTGTATTAATAAAGAGATTATGGTCTTTTTTTATTATGCTATTTTAAATCTGGAAATAGAAAGTTGAAAAATACAATTACAAATCAATATTCAATTCTAATTGCAAAAAGTAATATACTTTTGTAATATGAATGATGAGATACAATAATAAGATTAATAAATACAAATCTCTTACAGTTTCCATTCATCCTTATCAAATTCAGAGCTTTCTTGATTCTTGTATGTGGTTTCTTCACTCTGAGTCTGCATACCTTCGATGAACTACATCTCAATGCTACTAGTAGGTCCAATACATGAGTCAATAGTCCCAGTGGAACTTTGGTTTGAAGTGTATCCCAAACCTCTTCTTTCACATTTGGACCTCCAGATTTGTAGTGCCCTATCGTAAGGAAAAGTGTGGACATCATACCTAGAAGTATAGAGCCTCAAGCAATTTTCCAAATTTTTGTCTAGTTTGTTTCTTAGCTTTGATTTTAGGAACCCCAAAGCACTAAAAATTCTCTCATCTTCCACCAAACCCAATATCATGGTAAGACATAAATCAACAAGCTTCACATATTCAAGCATTGGTTCATGCAATGCTGAGTTCTCAGCTATAGTTTTCCAAAGCCTTGTTACTAATCCCTCTTTGCGGGGGTTCTCCATTTTTCCATATTGTTCTCTTGAATAGTGTATGCAAAATGAGATGATTTCTCTCAAAGATGAGTTTCATCTAATATTCCATTTATAGTTACTCCATTCAATTCTCTGGATGTGCAAAATTGTTTCATCAAAATCAGTAGCTTACTTCAAAAATCAGATGCAATGTTGAGGCTCCAATAATGAGGAAACATAGTAGACATGGGTTTGAGAAGGTTGTCAGAATGGAATCTGGTTCTAATTTGTGAGGAAAGATCATACACAATTTTCTTCACAAAAGTAGTTATAGTTTCAACAATCTTGTTGAAATCTTCCCTTGTAACTCTTGCTAGTTTCTTCTTGGGGTGGTTTCCTGGTTCCTCGGGGTCGACTGTGGCATAGAAGTGCATTGGTATCTCAACTCCCCATACATTGGCACATACCTCCTCGTCTGCACCGATTTGTAGAAAGTTATCAGGATTTCTCAAATCTATGAGTGTTTTCCACTTAACAAATTTTTCATCGGATAGTGTTGGTTGATTTTGATAGAGATTGTTGAGGGTCATGCATGTCATCTTCACAGCGTAGCATATTCTACAATATACAAGGCTCCTTTTTGGTAATCCTTCATAATATTCCTCATTTCCTCTAGCATGGGCAGAAGAGATGCTAAAGTTAAGAGTGTCTCTAAATTACTTAACCTTGAAAGAAGGCCAAGAAATTTTGGTTGATCTAATTTGTCATGAGTTGTGTGAAATAGTCCAATCAAGGATGGATATTCTGAAAACACTTGATGTGCTGGACCATCCAAAGAGATCCATTTGGTATCACATCCTTAGGAAGCTTGTTCCCATCAGTTATTCCATTAGCAAAGTGTTGAAATTCCATAAATCGCTTGGGACTTCGACAGAAGTGTGAGTAGAGCTCTCTGATTAAAATTTTAATTTTTTGAACCAAAGCAAACTTGCTCACAATTCCAAAAGCTAGATTCATTCTGTGAGCCATGCAGTGAATTGCAGTAATGTACGGTGCAAATGAAGTTTCAATCTTTGTACAAAGACCATTCTTGTGACTTTTCATTATTGAAGCTCCGTCTACTCCAATACAAACCAATTATTTGGCTACCATCATCTCATCCATACCTCCATATTAAATTAAACTTCTCTTTACCAGTTGAAATAAATCTTCCGTTGTCTCACTCTCCTTCATTTTAGTAACAAATAATAGATGAGATTGGCGGGTATGATTCTCTACAATATAAACATGCATGCATACCCATGAAGTATTGTCTACGGCCGTAACTTTGTCTAAAGAAAATGCAATAGGTTTTGACTCTCTTATTTTTTCCTTTACATCTTCTTTTTCAACCTCAGCAGGACAACTTTCCCATTCCCATCCACTGTTTACTGACCAGTGTCTATTAGGATAGTTGGGAACTTTCAAAAAGTGTAATAAACTACTAATTGATGGGAAATCTATCATATTAAACCTTTTGCTCAAAATATAAAAAACAACATCTAACTGAACAACTTTTCCTAGTTGTTCTATTTGCATTGCTTTTCCAAAACTAGCTTCAATAAAACCTTTAACTTCAGCAGGCTTCGTCTATATTTTCTCATGAAAATAATACTCTTCAGCATTCCTCACATGCTTACATTCCTCCTTTTTTTTTTCATCTTATCACTGATTTTTCAACCCCATTTATCATTTTTTTTTCAGAAACTTTACCTATATACTTTTCTATGGTGTCAATATTTAGCTACAACCTAATTTCTTTGTTATGTTTCCAAGTGCAAATCTTACACCCGCATTCTATTGGAGGCTCGCCTTCAATTGGATTCTCCACTGGTTCAATGAATGGATACTTTGATGCCCATTTAATTTGAAAATTCCTAACTGACATATCCCACTCCCGATCCTTTTTTTATTGTGGTTCACCCTTTTTTGATCTAGCTTTTCTTTTCCCCTTCCATGCATTATCATCAATGGCATTATCATCCAAGTCAATTATATCATTCCGGCTAACTTGGGCATCTACCAGATAATCTTCTTCAAGATCATCCTGATCTGAGATATTAGGTTTGCTATCATCTTCAACATGTGATGTAGGTAGCGAATTTTGTACTTGTACTTGTGATGATTTACCTTCCTTATTTTCACCACAATCTTTTCCAATGCCAAAGTACAAAGACAACATTCTATTTTTTGTTGGCCTCTCATGGCTTTCTTGACATTCAGGTTTCCTACCCCTCTTCCTGTTCGACATTTCCAACAAAATAAAGGCTGTAAAAAAAAAACAATTTGTTGAAAAAGCAACAATAGACTATAATGTATAATATATGTTTCATTGGCCCTATGACCTACAATCTAGATGTTTGAGGTCTGAATATCCCCCTTGAGTCCTAACTACTTGGCATTGACGGGTCGCCACTAAATAAAAATGAACTCAACAATGCAAACAAATATAGATAAATTTATAATAATATCATAAAACTTCAAAAATATGATCGCTCACCTTTAGGTCACCAGCACTCGCCAATGCAGTCAACAACAATGATTTTCCTTGGTTTGAAACTTCGCTATTGATCAAAATTTAGAGCCTAGAACCCACTAGATTGTGTTGAGATAGATCTGATCTTTGCATGTATTTATACCAATCCTTATATGGCGAATTCCATGGGAATTTTATATGGTATACAAATATTTGTGGAGTCCCGCATAACTATAACACGACTTCTATAATTTTCGAGGCGATTATAGGTCGTCCAAATATGATTTATGTAATTTTTGAGATGATTATAGGTTGTCCAAATAATTGGAAAATACAATATAGTTGGTGAAAGTTGGGGTGAATGGAGACACGCATTAGCAAAATGTCGGGCGAATTGGGTCCTCCTGGCTAACAAATCTTCACATTCCTATAGGTGAATTATGGTCATCTATTTAGGCAACCTCTCATAGTGTAGGTGAAAAAAATAAATTTACATCGTGTCCACCGTATATTGTATTGGCCAAATCATCACATAGAAACATTTAATTGCCTAAAATATATGGCGATCGGGTCATGACTTTGACAATAATTGATAATGTTTTGGCAACATGGCCACCCCCAGTCAGTACAAAATATTCGCCATTTCACAGGTCACTGATGTGAAAAAATTTCCATTGCCAAATATTTACCATTTCCCAGGTCGCCAATGTGAAAATTTTTCCATTGGCAAATATTTGCCACTAAAGTAATCTCTGCCTCTCTTTGGATACTAAGGTTTTTTAGTTTGAATAATGTGTTGAGTGCCAAGACTTGGTTATTAAGTGGCTCTTCTCTTAGTTTGATGTGGCTATAAGAAAGATTAACAGGCTTGAGGCTTTAGCTAATGTTGAGACATGGACTAGCTAGGACTCGAACCTAGGACCTTCCATACGCTGCTGGAGTGCTCTACCACTGAGTTACTGGCTCCTCTTGGACCAGTCCATCATCAATCTGGGTGTGGCTTATTTCCAACACCAACACCCCCCCTTAAGCTACACCTCTCGTGTACTTGGGGTTCCTAGCCTAGACTTGGCTTTGATACCATTTTGAGACATGGACTAGCTAGGACTCGAACCTAGGACCTTCCATATGCTGCTGGAGTGCTCTACCACTGAGCTACTAGCCCCTCTTGGACCAGTCCATCATCGGTCTAGGTGTGGTTTATTTCCAACACCAACAGCTAATGTTGGCACTAGGGTTGATAAAGGGGTCATGAGTCTAGGAAGCTGCTTGTGACATGGTTGGTATGCTAGAGAAATGGGATATGGTTGAAGATATGTTGAATGACCTTAATGTAAATATGTCACAGAGGAATGAGAGTAAGGCTGTGATGGAGCTTAAGTAAATTTAGGAGAGCTCGAGAGAAAAATGGATGATGTCTTTTGACTTCCTTGAAGGCTATTTAGTAGGAAATTGATTGTAGGAAAGAAAAATAGAAAAGGAATGCAATGTCTCCCATTTTTATGATGGAACCCTCTACCACAATAGTCAAAGATACTACAAATTCTAGTACTTTCACTTCTATTAAGGATTATAACAAAAGAAATTCTTTTACTGAGAAATTCATTGGACTTTGTAAGGATTGGAAAGGGGGTAACACCTCTGCCCAGTAGACCATCCCTTTGTGTATTTGGCAAGTGGCTAGTTGTTTTTCTTGTTTGTTGGTTCTGTCTTTAGTTTGTGTTTGGTCTCTAGGTGGTTCCATGCTATTTTTAGTGGTTTATGTCTTTGGCTAGGTGTACATTCCTCATATACCCTAAGTGTTTCTATTTAGCGGTTATGTAAAGGTACATGCCTATCCCACTTTTTATTAATCAAAACTAAGAATGCGAATTGGGTATATTCTCATAAGACTATTATATCCATGATTACTATTGTATTCTATAAATTAGACATAAGTTATACAAGTGACCAAGTCAATTGGACTTCTTTGATGTTAGAAGTGGGTAATAAGGTTCATGAAGTTTAAAATATATTCATAAGTAAAACTTAAGACTTATTAATATCATCATAGTGTGATAAGATAACAATAATTTATGTCAACATCAATAACATTATCATTATATACCCTTTGAAAATATTATTAAGATATACAAAAAATTAATATAACTCTTTGTTTGATGTAATGGTTGTGAATGAACCAAGAAATTTTATATTTTGTAATCTTGTTGGAAGGAAGGAGCCCAAGCACTTTATTGATAAGAAACTTGAGACACTCAAATTAGTTTATGAGTAATAATAGGTTGATTCAAGACCTTGATATCCTTAATGAAAATTGTTATAGTATGAGTTGGTAAATGGTGAACTTATTTATAATTTTGTAACTACTATTAATTGATGTTAATCTCGACTATTTCAATGTTCATCATTATAATGCCTAGGCTTTCCTTCTCCCAATTCTCCTCCCTTGAGCACCTTTAAATAGCCTAAAAGTTACCGTTTATGTTTTTGAAAACTACTTTTACACATTGTTTTTGGATAACTACTTTTTTATATTGTTTTTGCATATATATCTTTTTTGTGATTTCATGTTCCTCTGATGCCTTGACCAATATTATAAGCATGAATTCATATCTACAATTTTGAAAAGGATAAACAAAATATTTTTATAATTATTAATTATATCTGATTTTGTTTAGTCAATTATACAAATAGATATATAATTGTGTTTACCGTTCAATATTTAGTGCGATCTCACATTAATTATAGAACTAATCTTACTGACAAAGACTCTTTTCATACTAAATTTAGTTATATATTTAATTCAATGTTGAATAATTCGCTTAAATTAATATTTCAAATTAGGTCCTAAATTGTAAAGATGCAACTTTAATTTTAAACTCTAAAAGTTTCAGACTCTATAATGATTTTTGGTCTTAGTTGGAGTTAATCATCTCAAATAAAAGTTTAAAAAATATTGAGTTTTAACTAACTCATTTTGGGATTCCAAAAAAATTGTTCATATTATATATGGTTCAATTTTAGAATCTACACTTTAGTAAAAAATTATAATATTATCTATGCAAATAAAATTATAAGATCTGATTTAATTTAGAATATTTTTTAAATAAAATATTTAAGATAATAATAATAATTAACATGCATATAAATGTTTTATAACTAGTGCTTATTAATGTACTTTATAAACTTTAGATTTATGTTATATTTATTATTATTAGATTTTTTTCAAATTATTTATTAAATCCAAACAAATTAATATTAAAATAATTAGTTATATTGTTTATTTTAATTATTAATAAATATGCAAATTCAAATTCAAATATGTTAATGTAAAATATTGAACAATATTTTAAAAATAAAATATGGATAGACTAATGCACCAAAAAAATAATGAACTCACTTTTGATTGCATCCTACAAAGATTGGATAGAGGGTATTGTAGATAAACTGGATGCTAATAGATTCATAGACATTCGCATGCATATGCATTCATGCACCAAATGAAAACGGCATATATGAATGTTATGTCCAAGATTGGGGAAGACCTGAAGAATTATGTTATTATAGTTGATGATAATCTTGTTAGTTATAAACTTAAAACAAACGATACGTTTCCCATCAAGTATTTTACTCTTGATTATAAGATAGCTTTTGGAAGTAACAGATTTCTATGACAAGCATAAAGATGTGAGAGAAGCCATAAGGATACACTAGAATACATGTAACTTTTTACCTCTTCTGAATTCTTGTAGATAGAGAGGGCGTTTTTGAGGATGAATTTAACTCTTATAACATTTTTTAAAAGAAAACAATAATATATATTTTTTAAATTATTTTTATTATTATTATTTAAATCTAATTAATTAAAAATTGAAGTTAGATGGATTTTATTTTGTTTTTATTTTTTATTTTTTATGTTTGTAATTATGGAGATCTATTATTCTATCACACTCTAGAAAAAAATAATATAAGCAAAGAAAAAAAAATCAATTTGATTTGTTTATTAATGCATTAGGGTAAAAAGTAAAATTAAATGAATAGTGTATAGTAAAAAGGTTTGACAATATAATAATATTTAGGCTTTTTAAGATCAAAGGAAGACATTGTCTTATAATTTTGTAATGAGTGGATTCCTATTGGGATTAAATGGAAAAGGCTTTTTGAAAGATTGTAGACCTTAATAAATCAATCATTATGTTCCTAGAAGAGCCTCTTTGATTGTGGAATCAGCTCCATTTACATAAGACTACAAAATATATGTTGCAACTAACTAATCTATTCAACCAATGTGGGATTAAGAATTTTTAGTCATAAAAGAGGAGAGGGGAGATCAAGTAAAAGCAATTATGTTAGTAGAATGACTACTTCCATTAGGATTCCATTATGGATTCACCTTATATGGCTCACAATATTTAACTATATGTGTTGCTATGTAATCCTATAAGTAATGTGGGTTTAATTTTTTGATGGAGATAGGGGACTTTTATTTATAGAATCAATTACAACTTCATAATATTTTTATAATTTATTACTTATAACTTTTTGAAGTGAGATTAGCTATAATTCAAACATAGGCTCATTAAATATCACATAGATCTTTTCTTGTATTTATGTGAATTTATTCTATTTTGTTGAAATAAGAAAATCAATACCTAGAGGAAGTTATTTTTCAATTTTTATTTATCTATTTTACCACTTTTCTCCATTCTTAGAAAAGCGACCTTCACAATTGCTAAAAAAACCACTCCACTACAAATTAAATATATAAATAAAATAATAATTTATATATATATATATATATATATATATATATATATATATATATATATATATATATATATATATATATATATATATATATATATAATTATACTTGTTGTAAATCTTACTTCAAGTTCTATTATCCTGCAAATTATATGTACAAATTGATTTTATGTTTTCGTCCAACCCAAGGCCCAAAACAATTTTTTTTTAGAAAAATATATGACCTAAAGAGTAGGGGTCTCTTTTAGGGCCTTCCTTCAAAGGTCCTTAAAAAATAGGTTCGAAGATATTCAAGCACCTTCATTCAAAGGTATGTAATTTTTACAAAAAAAATTAATAATTTTTTTGAATTAAGTTACTTTTGCTGCAACTTTGAAAAAACATACGTTCATTCAAAGTAATACCTTTGAACGAAGGTGTCTTTAACTTTTCAACTTTATCAAAGTTTAAAAATGTGATGTATCACAAGTGGGACTCAATATTTTGGGTTCACCCCACTCACATTTTCTTCCATTGTCCAATTGAAGGTACAATCATACATCATTACAAAACAAAATTGGTAGGCATAAATGAATAAATAAAAACTTCAAAACATAAACTATGTTCCTAAAACCATGATGAGAGTTAACAGATAGGTTATAAATCCCCCTCAAATCATAAATGGATAGATGAATTTGAAGGAGGATGGAGAGACAATTAGGAGAAAACCACAAAACCTAAGCATGAGGAAGGATGGGAGTTAAAGGAGATCATTGTCTTTGCCTTGGAAAACATGTATGTAGAAATATGGAAGCATAAAAAAAGCATAAAGGTGCAAAATTATTTTTCCAAAGGAATATATTCTCATGAATACCATGATTGTAGGATATGAACATAATCAATTATTTGTAAACTCTTGAAAAAATTTGGAGACAAATAAATTGGTAAGTGTGAAGCCAAATTTGACAAGTGTTGCCCACACAATACTTTCTTCTTCTTCCATGGGATCTTTGGAAGAGGGTATGGGTATCCATTAAAGTATAAAGAATAGAGGGATATTTTATGACATAGGGATAAAAGAAATTATTAGCAGTTATAAGAATGTGGGAAAGAGGAAATCCTAGAAGTATGAAGTGACATTGGCGAAAGAAACACAATAATAAAGGCACGAGGAGAAAGGATTGTAGATTAAAATACATGAATTAGTAACATCTTCAACTTTTTCCCCAAAGATAAGTATAAAAAATCCTTCAAATATTATTGGGTTTCGAATATTTACTCTTCTCACTACCATTTAAGGAATTTCAAGACTAATAGGAAAGACTATGGTATGAATAGAAAATGATTCCTAAATTAATATTTTCAATTTACATAATTTTTCCATGTTTTTTTGAGTCTTGTCAAATGCTAATGTTTAATTCATAGTTGATTTTAATTGTGATGATTGAAAACTATATTTCTATCCTCACGTGAGATATTGAATAATAAAAATAGTTTTGTTAACTAAGATTAGCTACAAAGTATGTAGAATTATAATGTGCTTGTGATTCTCCTACTAATGGGTATCATTTACTAATGCTAATATTTTTGGCAATGACCAATCAGCTTGAAAGATATTTTATTAGACCTATTAATTGACAAGAGAGAGGTATTATGTGATTGTCTCTCACATAATGAATTATGAAATATGCTCAATTACACATATAGGAATACAACCAATGAAATAATGCATACATTAAACTAATAATACTTGATTTAGTCTATGTTGAAAGGAAAAAAAGATGAGAATTTCAATCTTCACAAAAATAGTCTCTTGCATGTTCTCTCTAAACTTTAAATAACTAGATATGAAGAAACTAATTCAAATAGTGGTTCTAGCCCTATTGAACTTGCATCCATGTCCATATACTCATGCATGGCATTAATTTGATAAATTCTTCATTGAAGACTATGTTTCATAATATGGGGTACTTAATATATTAGGTCATAATAAACTTAAACGATTATAGATAAATTAGTTACATAAGATGTTTGTGTAATCATTATGTTTTTAGCTCATGGCTAAGAAAAGTTTCTTGAACCTTAACCTCTATCTTGATACTATATTGTTCCATGATATTATGATTCCATTTTTGTAGAATGAATATCAGTGCCAGGGAGCTAAATTAATTTTATTTTCTAGGCTTGATATCAGCATGGCTTTTAATTTAGTAAAAATATGAAGTCTTAGATACATTTAATATGAAAATATTAGATGAAGGGCTATATTGAGAATATATCAAAATGCATATATTGTGTGACCATTTAGAAAATGGTAATATAATGACAATAGGAATAATAATATTTTTTACATAATTTTATCTTAATGCTATGAGATTTCCACAATCCATGTCGTATTCTCTTAATTTTTTATGGATTTGATTGTGTAATTATTTTTATCATCAATGTTTTGAATCACACTCTGTGATTCATCATTGGGATAGTTGAGTGTAATACATTCAATAGTAATACATGTTGTATAAAATTAGAAGGATATTTGAGTATTACGGTAAAGGTTTAATAGATCATATAATATATGCTAACCCATTGCCTATAATAACTTTAATATTGAATCTATTATATGTGAATTTCAAATGGAAGTGTTCCTATATATTTTCTAACTTAGGAATAAAATTGGCTTTTTGTGCATAGTCGTAAGCACTATTAATAGTTGATAAATCAATAAAAGGAATCCTATTAGGTAAAAATGAAGCTAGACTTTACACTCCCCTTGGGTACCCAGACAAACCACTACTTTGAGGCTTACATGGCTTACATTGGTTTGCAGATGGCGGTTAGAGAAGGGATTAATCGTGTTTGGTTGGAGAGTGATTCGTTGAACATAATTAAACGCATTAATAGACACCAGGAGACAAGCTAGACAATCAAGCAATTGATCAAAGATTGTCATCTCATGATTGCCAATCAGGATGGATTTAAATATTCTCGCACGTATTAGGAAGGAAATTCCCCTGCTGATTATATGCAAAATCTTGGGGTGGATTATGTAGTTAAATGGTGGACAAAAATGGAAAGTTTCCCGAGAAACCTGTGCTAGCTGCCTAGAAAGGATGTCAATTTAATCAGCTACTCATTACCAATTCATAATGACACAATTTCATTGGGATAATTTTTCTTGGTGGAAGTTTTTCATGCCTCCCAATTCTTGCTATTCTAGAGGCTTTGCTTGTTTTTGGTTAGGCTTGTTGTTGTGTGTTCTGGGTGTGTTTTCTTTCTCTATTAGAATTATGTATTTCATGGGGGAAATAAGAATAGGATGGAACCCACCTCTTTTTAAAACTGGAAAAGGAATACTGAGGTTTGGAATGAGATTTTGGATGGAGACCTAGTGTCATACATGTAAAGGTTGAAGGGGAATTTGTCAAGTGCCACTGAAGAATTTGGGAGCGGTTGGGATAATGGTATCCTTAAGGTCTATGGTGCTAAATTAAGGATTGATGAATATTTTATCATTGAAATTACTGGTATGCAGACGAAGGGAAGGACATTTTATAGAGAACAAAAAATCTGCTAAAGAAGCTATCTTCACTTTCTTCAACAAGAAGGAGTGGAATAGGGTTCAAAAGATGGTTGATGGTGGCTACAATCAGAAGGATCTTTAGACACCTTGGGATGATGTGGCAGAGGTTATCATGAGATACATCACTCTTGATGGTCGGTATGCAAGCATTCTTTCCTACCACTTTGTCATTTTGAATCACTCCAGGCATAATAGGAAAATTTTGATTCCGTTTTATCTTCTATCTTCTTTAAGGCATAGTGTGGAGAAACATGCTGAGAATATGGATAATCCAGTCCTCCATGAGGGCCTTATTTGAATTATTATGAATTATGCCAAGGCCCATGAAGTCAAGCCATCCCCTATTATCAAAACCCATGTTTGTTCTTCCAAATCGGAGGTTCAAGTGGTTTCTGACATGGATTTGAAAGAGGAAGATAGCAAGTTTGCCAAGGATTGGCATGATCAAAATTTGTTTGACAATCCTGAATATTGTCTTCCTACTAGTGAGGGACCTATTTAGAATATTACCTCTAGGACAAGTAGTAGTAGGCGCAACAATCACGATAGGTAGGTCGCTGGTAGATATAAAAATCTGGGGACCAAGTCTACTGACTTTGTCTCTCCCAAATCAAAGAAGCCCAAATCTAGAAAGCGGGGGGGGGGGGGGGGGGGGGGCAATATAGATAGTGAGCAGGAGATTTAGATTGAAATCCCAATAGAAATTGATCCTGGGAAACAGGGGAGGGTTGTCATTGACCTAGATTTAGATGATTGCATTTCCCTTGTGACCAACAGTCAGTTGGATTATCTCTAGAAGATGAGCATGGAAATTGAAGTTTTAAAAGAGGGTGCAAGTGGTCAGATTTCTCATCCCCATACTATGACAGATTCGTGTACTCATACCAGGAGCAAGAACCAAGAGAAAGGTAGCTCTAGATTTATCATGGACGATTTGGAGGCTATCAACAGGAAAGTTATTTAGAAGAATGCAAATCTATTGCATTCTTATAAGTAGGTCTGTATTTCTTCTGGTCTTAGTCTTTTTTGTGTTTTAGGTTGTTTTGTGGGCTTGGCCCAAGTTGGTTTAGCTTTTGCTGCTAGTTATGGTCTTTGATTCTTATTCTCTAGATATTGTAAAACTTTTGGGTTTCAGGTCCCTATAAAACCCGTTTACCTTAATAAAAAACAATGAAGCTATACTTTTATACACCTCACAATGTGGAGTAGGATTACTAGCATCCTAAGGATAATCTCATTACCCCTCTTGACTCTTCTATACACCTACATACTCATTGCAATTGTTAGCCCACCATGCTATAAATCATCAAAGCAATATATTTATATATACATTATCAATTAGATAATAAGTAAAATTACATGCCTCAAATATATTTGATATTATCCCTTCAACAATCATAACCCAATCTTAGAAGTCTAAATGCACATTTTTTCCACTAAACATAAGAAAATTCATAATTCTAAATCTAAAAATATAATCAACATCAATACGTAGAAGGCAATATCAAGAATAACAACTTGATAAGTTCAAGGAACATTTTCCCATGATAATATACGAAATGTTATAAACCTAATATTTCATTGCTAATGCAGAGAATAACATAATAATTACCCAAGGAAGTTTCAGAGAGGGATGGGTGGGAGTGTGCATGGGTGTGGGAGAATTATAACCATTTTGAAACTACATTATAGGGCTTCCACCTCTTCCTTATCTAATGATGGGGCCCCACAGGACTCTAACGAAGATGATTACTTTGGATTTTTTCTATCTAGGTTTGGCCCATTTTTGGTCTGGTTTAGCTGTTTGTGGTGGGGATTTTGGGTTTCCTTCATAGATTCTTTTTTCCCTTCTTTTCATCCTCATGGCAGGGTTTATGTCTATTGTCTTGTGGTGTTGTGTTTTGGTTGCTCTTCTGCATGTTACGGCCTAGGGTGGGTGGGTTGGTGTTTTCGATTTTGCTCTTGTTTTGTGCATTGTCTCCCCATTGTGGCTATCTTTTTCATGGATGTATTTTTTATTTCTCTTCCAGTATGTGCATAATCATAGTGGGCCAAAACACACCCTTAAGTGGCAATGAAATTTCAAAAAAATAGTTCTAAGGCAACTTGACGTAAAAATTTGAATAAGTTATGAACATTATTTTAAAAATATGTAACAAGAGAATATATAGAAAATTGAATGTAGTTTCTAAGCTACTAGTTGTTTTCTTAAAAAAAAAATCTATTTGACAAAAAATTGAAATTTCAATGTAGTAGTACTAAAATTTGAAGAAAAGTATAAAAAGTAGATGTATGACTGACCACCCTAACCACAATAAAATCATTATTTTTTTTCTATAAGATTTTTAATATAAGTAGTAGACTCATGTTCAGATGTGACACACATTTTTTTTGTAATATTTTTTAAGTAAATAATTAATTATGAATTTGTAACTACAAATTATCAGAAATTCAAAAACTCATACATTTGACCACCTTAACTTGGTCTAAACTTTATAAAATTCAATTTTATTTTGTTTGATACTATAGTAGACAAAACATAGATAGTGATGCATGTTTATGATTCAAAAAATGTGATACTGTTTTAAAGTTATGAGTTTTTTTCAATCATCCTATCAATCAAGGCTTTAGTCAGAATTCAATTAGAAAATAAATAATAATTATTTATTAAAGTCAAAATAAGGCAAACCTTATATTCTTGGAATGTTAAGAATGTCCTTAAAAATCCTTTTTTTGTTTTATCAATTTTGGCTAAAAAAAGGTCATTCGCCACCAGAGTGAAGTTTGGAAAAGAAAGGAGTACTCAAAAACATGTTTTTTCTCTTGACTTTCTAGGTTTGGCATTCCATAGCAAAATCCCAATGCAATCCCGAGCCAAATACCAAGATTTCCAATTTTTGTCAGAGAAGTCGGATATCGAATTAATATCGGATATTTGATATAAATCAGATATCCAATTTATATAATTTTTTATTAAAAAGAAAATTAATAATATTTTGTATGTTTTTTATTAAGATAAAACATGTTTTACAGGGACCTAAAACCCAAATCCAAACAAAATAAAATTAAATGATTAGTGAACTAGAGTACAAACAACAACCAAACGGAATAAAAAATAGGGGAAACACCCCATAGTACCTAACAAAAAACAAAGAAACCTAAGCAAAATAGCCAACAACACAAACAAAAGACGAGCCAAGAGCTTGCATGAGCTTACAATTTTTCTAGATTATATTCTTGTTTATTTCTTTGAGCTCCTCCATGATGAATCTCGTGGCACTCCTCTTCTGGTTCTTCTTCTAGTCCTGGTAGAAGGTCCAGTTGAAACTTGTATATCGACCCCCTTTGAGTTTATCTCTAAATTCTTCTTTTTTGACTTGCTGGCTGAAGGAAGCACACTACTGAGTGATCGGGCTCTCTGAATAGTAATTTTCTAATTTACTTTTTTAAGACCTACATTATTATTCATAGCCTCTTTTCTTATTTCCACCAGACCCTTGAGATTTCCCTTTAATTCCTCCATACTCTTCTCTAGATTAGCAATTCTTGACTCATGCTCAGTGTTCATAATCCTCACATCTTCAGTTAATTTTTGAGTCATTCTCAGGAGCTTGTCAGTTTTGTCCAGCATAGGGTTCTCTGTAAAGATGTTGATTATATCTTTAATGCCTTGTTCTATGAAGCCAATTTCACTTATTACCTAGTGTAAACACTTCTCTTGGTTGTTTGTGGAATTATCTAGGAGTACTTCAAAATCCATTTCATCCTTTTTGTTTTCTCCTAGGTCCACATTAAGGGGAATATCTAGTGTGATTTCATCTTCCCCTTTACCCTTTGACTCCACCGCATTCCCCAGTTTTTTTCTTTATCAAGATCCAAGGGCCCAACTCTTGGGATTTAGAAGAGGGGGTTTTCAACTTTTTAGCTACAAGTCTAGGGTAGGGTTTGATTTTTTTTCTACTATTAGTGCCGACAATAGCATTCTGTGGGGGCCCCTCTTCCTCCAAAGGCCAATAATCTGGGTTATCAGGCACATGAAGGTCACGCCAATCCATGGCCTTCTCACCCAACTCCTTCTCATCAATCTCAGTGTCTGAAACCACATGCACATTAGAGCTAGCTGAGGAATTGGGGTTGTTCACAACAAGGGAAGGTTTAACCTCATGCGCTTTGGTGTATTCCATTATAAGAAGGATTAACTGCTCATGTAAAACAAGTTTCTCATTATTTTTGGCATGATTTGAAAGACTATGCTCTAGCGAGGAAAGTAAATAAAAAGGCTAAGAAATTTTCCTATCATTACTAAAATGATTCAAAATGGTGAAATGATAGGAGAAAATGCTGGCAAAATGGCCATCCAGAGTGATGTACCTCATTATAACATCTGCTTTTTATGCCCAAAGATTCATGAGGTATTTTCTGTTGTATCCCCCGTCAACCATTTTTATCACTCTATCCCTTTCACTTTGTTTGCCGGAGAAAACTGACAGTGCTTTCTCCTTCACCTTCCTATCTCTGTAGAACTTTTTTCCTTCCATTTTCAAACCAGTAATCTCTTCTACAAAAGGCTCATCCATTCTAAATTCAGCACCATAAGCACTAAGAATGCCTTTATGTCAACCCTTCACAAACTCTTTTGTCATCCTGGGATCTTGGTTGTGCAAATTTTTGAGGTATGGCACAAGACCACCATCTAAAATTTCACTCCACAACTCCTTGTTTTGTTCCCACTTTTTGGTATGATGATGGCTACATTCCATTCTTATCTCTCCCCATAATAAGAGTGCTCCTACAAATTTGGATATTCACAATTTTAATCCCAAACCCAAACTAGTAGATACAAAACCAAATGCCCAAGAACAATCTGGAATGTCGATTCCACTTATTACAAGAAATGACTTTACTCATTTGAAAGGATGGAATCACTAATATTTGGCCATTGGGCAAGATTTTTGGCATCCCTTCATGTCATCTCACACAAGTGTTTTGGGAAGGATTCCCTTTCTCTCCACCATTTGATTTCCTCATACACCACACCAATATTTTCCACGTAATACATAGGCATATTGCCAACCCTAAAAACATGGGTTATTCGAATTTCATCAAGTTTGGCAATCATAACGAAGCAATCCTGGATTAAATGTATGATTGTCTAGCTGGGAGGCATCTTTTTAATCAGGCAAATAATGATATTAAGTGAGTCATTTTCTAACCATACCTTTTTATGCCCTCCACGGATAGCTAGTTGAAGCCTAATGCAAGCTGCATTTGATAATATTTATATGTTATTATATATTGTATAGTATTAATATACTAATATGTAATATATTAATATCTAGTATACATGTTATATATTAATACCATAATATATAAATCTACATATTAAAATATATTATTAATACTATATAATGTATTAATATCTAGTATACATGTTATATATTAATACCATAATATATAAATCTACATATTAAAATATATTATTAATATATTAATAATAAAAGATATCAAATATTGGATAATATTCAATATCTGGTACTTTGTTTAGGATAGTGAGAGAGGGAAAATGAGAGAAGGGGAAGAGAGAGAGAGAGAGCGATGGTTGGCAAGGCACAAGGGGAAAACGATCTAGATAGCAAGAGAGGGGGAAAGGGAGAAGGAGGGATAGGGAGAGATAGGGAGAGAAGGGTAAAGGGTTTTAGAGAGAGATGGGGGAGAGCGAGAGAAATATCTGATACCTTGTTTTGGATAGGGAGAGAGAGATATAGAGGGCTAGGGAGATAAGGGGATAGAGAGAGAGGGAGAGAGAGAGAGCCTTGGGTAGAGAGATTATAGATGTCCTAAGAGCTCATATGGTGTCCTAAGGGGTCATATGGTATCATTAGGGGTCATATGGGGTCCTAAAGGGCCACACGTGTCAAAACACCACACGACCCCTTAGGACACCATATGACCTATTAACACATCATATTATTGTTAGGGGCCATATGGTGTTCTAAGGGGTCACATGGTGTTGTTGGGGGTCATATGGGGTCGTAAGGGGCAATGCATGTGTTAGAACACCATATAATCCCTTAGGACACCATATGGACATCATATGGTCCTAAGGAGTCATATGGTGTCCTAAGGGGCATATGTTGTCCTAGGGGGTCATATGGTGTTGTTATGGGTGATATGGTCTCCTAAGGGCCCACACATGTGTTAGAAAAACATATGACTCCTTATGACACCATATGACCCATTTGGACATCATATTTTCTTAAGGGGTCATATGGTGTCATAATGGGTCATTCCATGTACTAGGATATCAAAAAGGGTCATAGGGTGTCACAAGGGGTCATATGGTGTTGCTAGGGGTCATATGGGGGTCCTAAAGGTCCACACATGTGTTAGAACACCATATGAACCCTTGGGACACCATAAGACCCCTAACAACACCATATGACCCATTAGGACACCATATGACCCCTTAGGACACCATATTGTTCTAAGGGGTCATATGATATCATAAGGGGTCATGGCGTGTACTAGGATGCTAAAAGGGGTCATATTGTGTCCTAAGGGGTCATATGGTGTTGTTAGGGGTCATATGGGGTCCTAAGGGCCCACACATATTAGAACACCATATGACCTCTTAGGACACCATAGGCCCCTAATGACAACATATGACTAACTAGGACACCATATGACCCCTTAGGACACCATATAACCCATTAGGACATCATATTGTCCTAAGGGGGCATATGGTGTCATAAGGGGTCATGTTATGTACTATGATGTTAAAAAGGGTCATATGGTATCCTAAGGGGTCGTATGGTGTTGTTAGAGATCATATGGGGTCCTAAGGGCCTAGAAATGTGTTAGAACACCATATGACCCCTTAGGACACTATAAGACCCCTAATGAGAGCATATGACCCCTTAGGACACTATAAGACCCCTAATGAGACCATATGACCCCTTAGGACACTATATGACCCATTAGGACATCATATTTTCCTAAGGGGTCATATGGTGTCGTTAGAGGTCATATGGGCTCCTAAGGGCCCAAACATGTGTTAGAACACCATATGACTCCTTGGGACACCATAAATCCCCTAACAACAACATATGACCCACTACAACACCATATGACCCCTTAGGACATCATATTGTTGTAAGGGCTCATATGGTGTCAGAAGGGGTCATGTCATGTACTAGGATGTTAAATGGGGTCATATGGTGTTGTTAGGGGTCATATAGGGACCTAATGGCCCACACATGTGTTAGAGAACCATATGACCCCTTAGAACACCATAAGACCCCTAACTACATCATATGACCCTTAGGACACCATATGACACCTTAGGACACCATATGACCCATTAGGACATCATATTGCCCTAAGGGGTCATATGGTATCATAAGGGGTCATGTCACGTACTAGGATGTTAAAAGTGGTCATATGGTCTCCTAAGAGGTCATATGGTGTCGTTAGGGATCATATGGGGTCCTAAGGGCCCACACATGTGTTAGAATACCATATGACTTTTTAGGACACAATAAGACCCATAACAACACTATATCACCCCTTAGGACACCATATGATTCCTTAGGACACCATATGACTCATTAGGACATCATATTGTCCTAAGGGGTCATATGGTGTCATAAAGGGTCATGTCGTGTACTAAGATGTTAAAAGGGGTCATATGGTGTCCTAAGGGCTCTATTTTGTTGGCCCCTCTTTTTGTTTTGGTCCCTTTATTGTTTCTGGATCCCTCTTTCCTTGTAGGATTTTGTACCAGGGCTTTGGGGTTTGTTCTCTCTCTATGTTGTGGTATCTTTGGTGGTCTTGTTTTTAATTTTTGTTGTCGTTATGGGTTTCTTGGGTTATTTTTGGTGGTTATTATTTTTTTTGTGGGTTTCTCTCTCAGTTCCTCCTATGGCTATTTCTCTTTTAGTTTGTGTTATTTTTTTTTATTTTTTTGGTGTTTCCTATTATTGTTTCTAGTTGGGCCCCAGTCCCTAGATGGTGCTCTTCCTCTCGTGTTCCTTTTGAGGTGGATGCTTTGGTGAGACATGTTGTTTCTATGGTTATTAAGGTGGTGTTTATTCTAATTCTTTATGGAGTCTCTTCTTTGGCGAGGTGTTTAGTGGTTGCTGGTTCCTCCTACCTTTTTCTTTGGTGCAACTATGGTGGCTTTTTCATTGCTATAAATTTTCAAGGGTGAGTTCTAACAATTTTTTTTTTGGTTGACGGTTTTTTGTGCTTTAGTGTGGCTAGGTCTTTTGAGGGATCTTCCTACCCTTTCTGACTTCTATCTCACCATTTCTCCTTTTGAAGTGGAGGGGGTGGTGATGGGTTGTGGTTCTTTTTAGGTTCTCCTTGGTTATTTAATGTCTTCCATTCCTTTTGGGGTGGATTTTTCTTCTATGGAGGTGGTGACTTGGGTCAGAAATTTTTTGCAAGAGATGTCTTTTCGTGGTTTTGTAGGCCCTTATTTTTGGTATAACTCTCCTTTTCCTATTGAGGTAGATTATGAGAGTGGTTTTCATCTTTGTCTTTGGTACAGTGGACTTTGAAGACATTGTTTTCTACAAGGACATGTGCCTTAAGGTTAAGAGAGCCTTATTAAAACCTTTCTTTGTTGAAGGTTTGGGAACCTTTAAAAAAACCAATTTTCTAGTTTATTTTGTGTGCTTTGTTTATATGTCACTGGAGGTGGAGGTTATATGTGAGCCTTATTAAAACCCATGTTAAGGGAGCCTGTGAAAACTGTATGCTCATGTTTGTCTGAGTGGTCTCTCTTATCTGATGGCTTAGGTATTCTGGGTGTTTTAGCTAGATATTTAATGCCTTTTATTGTTGTTAGGTTGTTGGTTGATTGTTGTTAGTCTTTATTTTATCTTTTTGCAATGTTTTGGCTTTTGGGTTCTAGATTGCTAAGTCCAAAGGTTTTGGCTCCCATCAAAACCTACTATAAGGGGTTTCAGTTCCCCTCAAAACCTATTTAACCCTTGATAAAAAATATCACAATTACCCATTAAATGGTAATAAAGAAGAAGTATAAAGATAATTTCTTTTCCAAACCCAATTATGAAGGTAAGTAATCATAAATGTGGATAATACCTATCTCAAATTAATATTTCTTTGTGATGTGTACAACAATCACTAATGAAAAAATATTTATTTTTATGAATGAATCCTAATGGCTTCCCACTCTCTCTGGATTTCAAACTCTGGCTTATGTTTGAGTCTTGTGGTTGCAACAACTCACTACTTCCAAACTGGTTGTGCATATTCTATTTGCTAATTGTGATGCAATGGTGATGGGTACACCTTCTCCTCAAACATTGGTGAATGCTTCCCCTATGGTTAGGGAAATTTCTCCAACTTCTCAAAATAGCTAGTGATTGGTGTGGATGCCTCCTAAGGCTAATTTGGTGGCTCCTGGTTTGGTTTGTTCAACTTACCACTTGCCTTATGGGGGCCTTTTGATACCACTTGTTAGAAACATGGTTGTCATTGCACTAAAATATCAATATGTTAAATTCCTGATACAATCATGAGATTTAATGAATCCATGAGAGGCAGTTAAGCCATGTCGCAAACCCAATCACTGCATTACACAACACAAGGAGACCAAGGACACACACATTGCAACACCTCCTTCACTAACATTCTACATAGCCATCCTAGTGTTACATCTCCTATGAATAAAGGTGCTACCCAAAAATGCCTCCTATATGCCTCCACAACTCCTCTGGTGCTTCTAGGCTAGGAAGTGTTTAATGATATGTCATTTTTTGAGAGAAAGGGTTTGATTTGTAGGTTTTGTAACCTATGCATGACACTACTAGATTTACATAAGTGGATCTTTTCATATTGGACTCTAGTGATTGAGCATAAGATTGAAATTTACTCTTGTGCTCATGGGTTTTTTGTTGTTTATTTTGGCTCACTTGAAGATTGTGATATTATTGTACTTGTGGAGGATTGGAAATGGAGTTCTCATCCTCTCTCTCCATACTTAGGTGCCCTTCTTTAACTTGTTAAAGGAGTCTATTGATGTGTTCCCTATTTTGGTAAGAATTTCCTATATCCTTATATAGTTTTAGTGTAAACCAATATATAAGGCTATTGGTAATGCTCTAGGTCATTTATTTAAGGTGGACCTATAGACTAGTGAATTATCTCATACTCCTAATGTCCCTATCCTAATGGATATGGACCTATTTAAGAGTTTTTTTAGGAGAAATTGCTCTTCAAGTGAATGAGTTCCCTTGGACTCAGATGGTTGATTGCAAAGGCTAGTCTAGATGCCCTTGATGTTGAGTTCTCTTTGGTTTCCCCAATGCCTTGTGGCTTGGATGACTCTCCTATTCCTTCAGTTGTACTTGATACACTATCTTTCCCTTCAATTATTCTAGACTCTCTATCTCTATTAATACAAGCCTCTCCTATTAAGTCTAATTCTCATTCGGGTAGATTTTCTTTCATTTCAAGAGTGCCTTACACAACTCTCATCTTCCTTCAGTTGTCCCTGATACATAATCTGTCCCTTCAATTATTCTAGATATTCTATCTCTATTGAGACATGCCTATCTTCTTAAGCCTGATTCTCATTGAGGTGGAGTTTCTTTCATTTCTCATGATGCCTCCTCGCTCACTCCTAATTTTTTTACTATTGATGATACCTTTTCCAAGATAGTTGTTTGACATAATTAAATATCTATTCATTAAAGGTATCCCACTCTCAGGTAACTCCTCTAGAGATAAAGTGTGATCCCAACTCAACTTTAATTGATTCATCAAGCTATTTGCGATTTATTTGCTCTCTCTACAAGGTTATTGTCTTGTACTTCGTTGTATTTCTATTTTAATAATCCTTTATTCTTTGTTGTTGATAGTTACCCCTTTGGTAACCTCCTTATATTGTTAGAGAGTAGGGATGTATCAAAACCCCACCTTATCTTAATCAAATATAATAACTATGAACTTCATCTTCTATAATATAATGACATCAAATGCACCCAATTCCATGAAAAGGGAGTACAAGCCTTGTAGCAACCTTCAAATCATTTACTATCACTATACATTGAGAGGAAATAATTAGAGGCTTATAGATATTAAACTTTCCTAGCTACATCTTTAATAGATTGCTCCTTTAGTATTCCATTAGTGAAGTATTGGTATACCAACAATGATCATTGACTACCCATTTCTATGATTGAGCTCATACACCAAACATTTATTGAATCTACAACATGATTCACATTATATTCACATGACTCACACAACACACATTGCACATAGCATTATCAATATATATATGATATTGATAATCCATTTCATTACTGTAACTAAACTAACCAATAATAATAGAGACCACCAAAGAACTATATAATAGTAACTGGTACCAATAAAATTAAACCTTACAATATCACTACTTAAATTATAATAAACTAATCTTAATAATATATTTCATAATATTTTTATTTTTAATTAGCTGATAGGCTATATATTGTGTGGGCTTTTAGCTGAACCTTGTCTCACATTGGAAACCCCTAATGAAAACAAGTTAACATCCAATAAGAAAAGTTTACAACTCACGTGACAATTCTACAATCGGGAAACAAACTGAGAAATAAAGTACAAATGACATTAGATCTCTGAATGAAATTAGATCTCTTGTACGTAATAAAATAATATTATTTCACAATAAAGAATCTTGTCTGTAGCTCTTGATCTTTGTAAATTTTCTTTTTCATTTTTTATAAATATATTAAAGCAATGACTCTATGGATATTAGTTTTTTTCATCTCATTATAAAGAAAATTTTCTTTTGCAGGGTTGCATTATATTTTTCCTACAAGTATATCCATTTTTCCTCTAAGTTTGAATCAAGTTGTAGTGTATATGTTGTATGCAAGGTTTATGGAGTTTGCTTCACCCAATCAAACATTGAGTTATGCAATTGTGTGTGATGATTCCATCCAATGGACTCTATTGCCTAGCATTATCAAGGGTGGTGGTCAAGTGATTGTGCTCAATGCACTCTGTTACGCAGCTTTACAAATTGACTCATTTGCAGTCAACTAAGGCATAGAAATTCATGTCAAGAACATATTTTAGTTTTTATCTAAATCTAAGACGAAAATATTTGAACATAAATTATTTGATTTGTATTTGCATTGGATTGGATCTTAAATAATGGACCCTGTTGGAAGTTGAAGTCCAACGGACTCCTTCCTTGTTTGCTGCCAAAACTCCTGGCTATTCATATTCTCTTTGCTTTCTATTTAAGAGCTAATTGTAGTTCATTAATGAAGGTTAATTGTTGTAGTTGAATGCAGCTATATATGTGTAAACCAGATTGGTGAATAATAGAGTGATTCCCCCGCTTCAAGTGTGGATGTAGGCAATTGCCAAACCACAATAAATCTGTGTGTCTCATTGTTTGTGTTGTGTATTGTTAATTCTATTTATCTGCTATTTTCAATTTGATTTCTTCATCCTAACAATTGGTATCAGAGCAAGGTTAGATCGCTGTTTAGATTTTGGCGTTTGAATTTCCAGAATCATGGAAGAATCGAAGATAGATAAGTTCTTCGATCAGAGCTTCAGGTTATGGAAAGTACAGATGGAGTCTTTGTTGATAAAGCAAGACCTTTTAGTCATGCTTGAAGGGAAAGCAAAGAAACTAGCTAGGATGGCTGATGAAGATTGGGAAAAATTGGACAAGAAGGCGAGAGCGATAATTTTTCTCTCGCTATCCAATAATGTTCTCTTCAATGTCATGGGTGATGCAACAACAAAAGAAGTATGGGATAGACTCTCATTCATGTATGAAATGGCATCGACTTCAAATAAAGTCTTTATTATGAAGCGCTTGTACAAACTGAAAATGAATGAAGGTTGTGCTATGGAAAACCACATCAATGAATTCAATACATTGATTAGTCAAGTGACTTTGGTAGGGATGACACAAGATGATGAAAGCAAGGTTGTTTTATTATTGTGTTCTTTACCAAGCAGCTAGTATGGTGTTGTAACAGCAGTCAGCACATCTATATCCGGTAAAAATAAGTTAGTTTTTAATGATGTAGCAGCTACTCTTCTCAGCAAGGATTTGAGAAGAAAGAATGATGAACCTTCATCTGGTGAATCCTTAACAGTGGTCAGCACTGATAATAGAGGTAGAAGTCATAATAGAGTCAGAAATAATTACCATAGACATTCGAAATCAGCAAAGAGATCGAAGTCTAGAAACAGAAATGGTGAATGTTGGTTTTGTGGCAAAGCTGGTCATGTGAAAAAGGATTGCAGAAATTTCAAAAGGGCACAAGAGAGGGTGCGGGACAGTGAAGCAAATATAGTTTATGATAAAGATGATAGTGTTTTAATCCTTTCAACAATTGACACTACTCCAGATTCATGGGTGCTTGATTCCAGTGCCTCCTATCATGCTACCTCATGTCTTGAAGCGTTCATTAACTACCATGAAGGTAATTTTGGCAATGTTTTCTTAGGTGATAACAAAGCTTGTGAAATTATAGGCAAAGGGGATGTATTGCTGCCATTAGAAGGTGGTAAAACATGGCTGCTCAAAGATGTTCACCATGTCCCAAAATTGAAGCGGAATTTGATATTCATTGGACAGCTCTTTGGTCAAGGTCTTAGTGTTAATTTTCTCCTGGATACATGGAAAGTAACCCATGGTACCATGCTGATTGCAAATGGTAACAAAGTGGGAAGCCTATACATATTTAAGACTCATGGTGAAGTGGGAGCTGCAATGGTGATTGAGGACAGCATAGTGGATCTTTGGCATCAAAGACTTGGGCACATTAGCAAGAAAGGTCTTCATGTTATGCATACAAGAAATCAGCTACTGGGCCTCAAGCTTGTGGACTTAGCCTTTTTTGAACATTGCCTCTATGGAAAACAAAAGAGAGTCAGTTTTTTGAAAGGTGGGCATGACACAAAGACAACATCACTGGAGCTTGTATACTCGGATGTTTTTGGACCAACCGAGGTAACCTCCATTGGAGGAACTAACTATTTTGTAACATTTCTTGATGATCATACAAGAAAAGTATGGATTTATATGCTTTCTAGGAAATCTGAAGTGTTTTCAAAATTTAAAATTTTCAAGGCTTTAGTTGAAAATCAAATTCAGCATAGGATTAAATGCTTGCAAATTGATAATGGTGGGGAATTTTGTTCACATGAATTTGATAATTTTTGTGCTAATATTGGGATTAGAAGAATCAAGGTTGTTCCTTTCACTCCTCAAGAAAACGGTGCAGCCGAGAGGATGAATAGAATAATCCTTGAAAATGTTTGGTCTTCATTTAATTCAGAATTTGGAGGTCTGCAAAACAGAGCAAATCCTCCTCAAAATAGCACTGATGTTGGAGGAAACTTGGAAGATCATTCTCATAGTGATTTTGGCTCACATTTGGTTGGGCACACTCCATGGTGGTCTCCAATGCCACTGTACCCTACTAGCTCTGTCTTCCCCTCATGGCATATTGGGTAGCCTTCCCACGTAGTATACTCAATGCACTCCCCACACCCTGCAGCCTGCAGTTCTCCCCATGAGCTTCCTATAGCTTCCGCACCCTCCACGCAAGCTCCTAGTTGCCTCCCCCGTGATCCTCCCGTAGTCTCGTCACCACTCACGTGGGCTCCCTACTGTCCACTCCACGGGGTCCCTGTAGATTCCACCTCTGTAGTCCCACCATGGAGTCACCCTCTAGTGCCGACTATGGAGGATGCCACCATGGCTCCCCACTCGCTACACCCCCGACAACCCAAGGTCATGGACAATGGAGCCGTGTCACCTGGCTCCCTGCACGCATGTAGAACGTAGGCAGTGCAAAATACTACTATGAGTTCTTCCTCCCGTGACGTTCTTGCATTAAACGTGGATAAAAATCCACAAGTTTTTTATTATCCCGCAGACAGAGACATTACCAGATAAAAAACAGAGTCAATTCAAGGAACATAAACAAAGACAATGGGAGATATATGAGTTTGCATAAACAGGGATCACAAAACTTGAATGACTCTACTACTAAAATAGAGAGTCAATTAAGAAAATCAACTAGACAGAGGTGACCTCCTGCAAAGTTCTCTGATTATGATTTACTATTTTGCGAAGAGGCTGAACCTTCTTTTCTCATCTCTGATCAAACAGAGCCTGCAACATACAAAGAGGCTTGTAGAAATATAGACCATGATAACTGGCATGCTGCAATGTGTGAAGAAATGGAGGCACTAGTGAGAAATCAGACATGGGATTTGGTACCACTTCCACTTGATAGAAAGGCATTAAGAAATAAATGGGTATACAAACTAAAAGATGAAGCCGATGGTCACAAAATATTTCGAGCAAGACTGGTTGTAAAGGGATATTCTCAGTAGCAAGACCTCAACTTCAAAGAAATTTTCTCGCTAGTAGTTAAAATGATTACCATCCGAGTAGGATTGGGCTTAGTTCTAGCCTAGGATCTTGAACTTGAACAGCTCGATGTGAAGACGATTTTTCTCCATGGTGATCTTGATGAGGAACTATTTATGCATCAGCCAGAAGGGTTCATTAAAAAGGGGTAGGAACACCTTTATTGCAGATTGAAACATAGTTTGTACGGGCTTAAGCAAGCCCCCTGGCAGTGGTATCTTAAATTTGACAAGTTCATGATTGATCACAAGTTTACTCGGGGTGAGTCTGATCCTTGTATCTATTACAAGAAGCTTCCTAATGGATAATTTGTCATTCTTCTTCTTTATGTGGATGATATGCTAGTGGCCAGCACAAGCATGAGGATTGTGAGTGAACTTAAGACTCATTTAGTAAAAGAATTTGCCATGAAACATTTAGGGGCAGCAAAGAAGATACTAGGAATGACTATTTTTCAGGATAGAAAAAGAGAGAACTCAAACTATCTCAGCAAGACTACATTAAAAAAGTCTTGGACAGATTTGGTATGCCAGATGCTAAATCTATTTGTGTACCTTTAGCCTCTCATTTTTAGTTGTCTTCTCAATTGTGTCCTAAAACACAAGAAGATAAGGAGTTTATGGATAAAATTCCATACAAATTTGTAGTTGGAAGCCTCATGTATCCTATGGTGTCTACTTGACCAGACATTGCTCATGTCCTGGGATTGGTGAGTAGATTTATGGCTAATCTGGGCAAATCACATTGGGAGGTGGTTACGTATATCTTGAGGTATCACAAAGGTACTTCTAATTTTTGTTTATCATTTGGAAAGGACAAGGCAGTTTTGCAAGGAATTACCAATTCTGATTTTGCTAGTGAGTTAGACAAAATAAAGTTTACTTTTGGTTATGCTTTCACATTTTTTGGGGCAGTGATTAGTTCGGATTCAAAAATGAAACATACAGTTGCTCAATCAACCGCAGAAGCAAAATACATAGCTCTTTCTGAGGAAGCAAAAGAGATGGTATGGTTGCAACTCTTGTTTAGCGAGTTGGGTTTGAAGCAATCGGATTTTGCTTTGTTTTGTGATAACAACAGTGCAATTTTTATGACTAAACATTAGACATCTTAGCCGCGGTCAAAACATGTTGATGTTCACAGTCATTACATTCGCCATATGGTCAAAGAAGGCAAGTTTCATGTAGATAAGATTCATACCGACCTGAATCCAGCTGATGTGCTCACTAAAGTGGTTAAGTGGGAGAAGTTCAATTTCTGTCAAGCTTCTCTCGGCCTTTCTAATAACTGATAGCAGAATTGAGTGGGGGAATATACTTGTTGCAACAGTTCTTTGGCCTTCAGTGGGAGATTGTTGGAAGTTGAAGTCCAACGAACTCCTTCCTTGTTTGCCACCAAAACTCCTAGCTATTCATATTCTCTTTGCTTTCTCTTTAAGAGCTGATTGTAATTCATTAATGAAGGTTGATTGTTGTAGCTGAATGGAGTTGTATATGTGTAAACTAGATTGGTGAATAATAGAGTGATTCCCCTGCTTCAAGTGTGGATGTAGGCAATTGCCAAACCATGATAAATCTGTGTGTCTCATTGTTTGTGTTGTGTATTATTAATTCTGTTTATTTGATGTTTTCAATTCGATTTCTTCATCCTAACAACCCTATCTAGAATGTGAGGGCTTTCATCTTTATAAGTGACATAAGGAATTGTCAAAACAAAAATAGGGAGGGACAAGGAGTCGATAAAGAGCTAGAAAATGTTTAAAACTTTGTAGGTAATATATTTATATTTGTAATATTGTGGTTATTTTTCTTTATTTTGTTTGACAAATTACATTATATTATTAGAGTCTCAATTAACATTCCAACATGTGAACTCATTATGAAGAAATTCACAAACAAATAGTTCTGGATTTTCAGAAAACAAGACTTACAAATATATTTTATTATATATACTACATAATCTTGAGGTAAGTCACTTACCACAATTTTAGTGAGTGATTTTTGGGAATTTGTATGCAACATGATCATTTTTTGTTGTGTTTTATTTCATTCTAAAGAAATTATTCTTTTATTTGTTAAATGAAGGAAATGTGTGCTTCAAATAACCTTAGATGATTATGTGATCATTGGTATCAAACTGTATAAATAAATTAAACTAAATATGAGCATCCATTTCAACGAGTCTTGTTAGAGGATGACTTTCTTTAAGAGCAATGGTGTTCTCTGCACTACCAACACACCACTAATTTGGACCCTTCTTAGAAATACAAATCCAAAATCCACAATAAGTTAGTCATGTCAAAGACAAAATCATTATTTTATTTTGATAAAATCCCCTTCAGATTTAATAGAGGTTTTGAATAATTTCAAGCATTTCATACAAATGAAGAAGCCCAAATTATGGGAAAAAGTCAAAGTACCAATAATCATCATTGCTATTTGTTATCGTTATATCTAATATTGTTTCCTCTCTATCATTATATTTATTAGGGAATGAAGAAAAATAGTAGGGATAGACAAAAGAGTGGTGATAAAGTTAGGATGAAAAGGTCCGAGAATGTAATGTATAATGGTTGGGTTTAGTAAAATAATTGACATATTGTTTATTTATTTGTTTGTTTGTTTTAGTGTAGAGTTTTTTTAATTTTAAAGTATTGAAAATATTATCAATAGTGTGTGGTATGTGATTCAATAATTTTTTATAATACTAATAAAATTATTGAAAGATGTTTATAAGTAATTTTCTCATGTTATCAAGATTATATTTTTTCATCTATAATTCATTTTCTTAGGACAATTTTTTTGTTTTTTTACACTATTACTTTTAACATAAATTCAATCATGCACATTTGGAATAACTCCAATAACTTCTTGTTTCACTTTGTAGGAATTACCAAAAAAACACAACCAAATAATTCTTTTTAGGCTCTTCCAATACAAGAAAAGAGGATTGCCAATGGTAAGGTATTCACAATTAACAATGTTATAAATATTTATTTGAATTAATTATTAAGTATTAACTATTGATCTATTTGATGTATGGTGTTTTACATTGGAATTTGGACCAAACAAGTTATCATGTTCTCTTATTAGACACAAGACAATATAGTTGCTGAAAATTTTAATGCATATTTGTTCAATCCAATCTTCCTTAAAGGCACAAGAAATGACACAAGCATACATTCTAAGTCAGAGTAATGAAACTATATCTATGCAATTAAATTTTAATTGATTTTTAGTATTACTTTGTTTGACTTTTTCATTGTTTATGTGCTATATGCCATCTATTTCCCACTCATGGGTATTTTCTTTGAGGAATCCATGTCTTTTATCCACTTTATATACTAATAAATAACCTAATGTAAACATTGTGACTACCAATTATATATGTCTAGAGTTGTAGACTAGGAATACTCAACTTTCACCAAATTTCATCTTGAATTGCATCCATTAGCAATCTCTGTTATAAATTAGAGATAACATTGATACTTTTATTTTTTGATTGCCAAATTGTGATTGAAAATATTGGTAAAATGGTGGAGCATGTAGCATTGCCCCTACCACACTTAAAGAAGAACTTTGAATGGTTGTTGAAGGAGCCCAACCATATATGGATATGTAAGAATCACAGATAAGCATGCTTAGGTTATAAATTTTGATGGCCATAGTTTTTTATGACATAACAAATAGGTTTTGAATGGACCCAAAACCCTTTAACAAAGATCTACATCAAAAAGATGCCTTGAGTAAAACCATTAGAACTACATTCCAGAGACAACAAAAGACCAGAAAAAATTAAAAAGTTAACAAAGAGACAATAGAAAGGAAGAAGCTAGTACAAAATTTGTAGGGCCTCCTTAGCCTCAGTTTCTAGCTAAGTCAAGTTTAGAGCATTTTTCTTAAGCTCCTAAATTTCTTGGTTGGTGAATTTCTTCTTCAAATTATCTCTAGTTCTTTTACAAGGCTCAACCGTTTCCTATTGTTTTTTTGTCCAAGGCATCCACATCCATAGTAGTACCTTCCTGATGGAGGGATTCAAGATTTCCAACCATGGTGTTTATACTCTTAGCAGAATTCTTCACCACTTTATAGTTGTAGGTGACCAAAGATATCATATTGTCATTAACTTTCTAGAACTTGTTCTCTATCTTTCTCAATATTCCCTCAAACTCTTTCTTGAGTTTATCCTCTAGCTATGAAATTTTTCTATCATATTATTTCTTATTCTCACTTACCATACCCATCATTTTTTGCATGGAATCCATAATTGACTTTCTCATGTCTACTATCCATTGTTCTATAGGTTGGGTATCTTATTTGTTGTTAATTGCCTGAAGTTTCACATTGATGTCCTTAATTTCATGAAAGGCCATTTAAACATCCTAAAGCTATCCACAACAACATCACGGGCTATGGGCAGAACATCATCAAGGTTCTCCCCTTCTAGACTAAGAAATGAGGAGTTAGCATTGAGATCATTCAGGAAGGGGGGTCTATCACTTCTGGAAGTGGTCAGGATAAGTTTATCTAGAATGGAGTTGTGGGAGGGTTGTGAATCAAAATTTGAAGTAGAAGCAAGGGTAGCTCTAGCTCTTAGCTTTGTGACCAATCTTCAAAGAAGACTTCAACCTAGATCTAGAGTCCATATCAGTTTTCCACTCTTTCTAATTAGAGGAAAGGCTAACATGATCATCTTCCTCAAACTCACTAGAACTTTTAGGAACCCTAGTCAAAAGAGAGGATAGGGTTTTGATATGTTCATAGATAAGGAAAAGAAAACCCCCATGAAGGATAGGGAATTTTTTGCTTTTTGTATGCTCCTTAATGTCAGTATTGATGAACGCCATTGAGAAGAAGGGGAAAGATATCTTCACATTTTGTCAAAAGTAATTAAGCAAAAAAAAATGATGCCCATAGGGCTTAGTGTATCTACCATCAAGGGTAATATATTTCATCAAAACAACAAGAACAAAGCACCATATAGATTTGATGTTACTTGTGACATGGTTGCTTTTATCCACTTTGGCTAGCTTTTCCCTCTCCTTCTCATTTCTCAAAAATATTTGGATACTGGCATCAAACATTTTCCTATCTTTGTAGAATTTTACACCTTTCATTGACAGACTAGTTGTTGGTAAGAGAAATTGTTTCGGTGAAGATTCATGCATGATAGTTGCTTAGGGGTTGTCATTGATGGAAACTCAGTTTTCAAATCACATTCAGTGTACATATAATTTGTTTACCTAAATTCATTTTTCTCATAGGCATAAGTCTGGAAGGTGGAACTCAGGAACCGACAAAGCATGAGATCATGGTGCATATCTCATTATTGATATTGTAAATTTGGTCACCATGATCAAGGCAGTTGGTTTGAGGTTCGAGATATATTATCTCATAATCTTGATATCCGGTGTTGAATTGTTTGCAAGTTTAGAGCTCATGTATCTGATAATTTAGTTAGGGAAGAGCTATTTTGGTGTAACATGTGTTGTAGATTTGTTAGGATGATTTTGGTTATTAGTTTCATGTTTGAGGTGATTGGTCTGACTTATGGGAAGCATATTATCATCTTTTTTTGGTTCTCATTTGGATTTGTGATTGGATTGAGCCAACTTGGTGGAACATGTTTCATGTTGCATGTTATGCAGTTTTTGGAAGTCGACTTAGTAAATGATTCTTTTTGTTGGTGCAGATATATAAGATTGATTTGGTTGATTATTTTGGTGTATGATATGAGTGAAGGAAGTTTGTGAGAGAATTTGTAAGTTTGGTGAAGATTTTGTTGCTCTGATATGTAACAAAATAGATTGATAGATCAGTTGCAGGAGACATTTTGAGCCTAACTAGAATTGTATTTTGGCATAGTTAGATGCTACACTTCAATTTATTCATCATCATAAACAATTTGTAATAGCTTGTAAGGTAGTGAGCCTTCCTCTGGGTCATAGCCCTTTTGTAATTGGGTAGTGAGCTCTAGGCAATGTGCCTGAATGCAAGTGCATTCCCTATTTTATAATATTATTCTACTGCTGGATATAGTATAATAAAATTGTGGGTATGCAATCCCATCATGGTTTTTCCTTTTTTCAGGCTTCCACATTAAAATTTTGGTGTTATGGGTTTTTGGTTGTTTGCTTTGTGTTTTTGCATTTTTCTCTCTTTATGCATTTGGCAGTTTAAGAATTAGATTAATAAGTTTGCAAATTACAAAATACCAATTTACTCCCCCTTTCAGTATTTATTCATTCCAGCAATTGGTATCATATCTTAGTTTCTTGAAGGAAGCCTCACAACTCAAGGAAGATCCACAAGATTGAATCAATGGACTTTGGTTTGTAGAGATGGCTTAGTGTGGCACTTGAATATGATGTAGCAAAAAAATAAGTGAGTTCCCTAAAAAGAAATATGAATGCAGCTAAAGACTTCTTTGAGACATTGAAAGTTCAAGTGAGCACTTCTAGAGAAAAGAGAAAGGAGCTAATGGACAAACTCAAGGAGAAAGAAGAACAAAGCATAGACAATCAAGTCCTACAAGACAAGACAGATTAATGTGAGAAGTTGGCTATGAAGAATGTAGTTCTGAAGAATGAGATGCAATCTATTATAAGGAATCTCACAAAGGAGATCAAAGACCAGAAGAAGAATTAAGAAACCCTGACTTAGTCATTGAAGGACAAATCTAATGAATGTTTCAGATTGACATATGAGAATGATCAGTTGAAGCTTGAATTGGTCTAAACAAATAATGATCAACAAGAACTTGAAAGATAGATCATAATTCTAAGAAATGAGTTGACTACTACTAATGAGCAAAGAAAAATTCAAAGTTAGTTCAGCCCAGTTGGATGAGATGTGAAATTCAGAGACATTGAAAAGCCATGCGAGGACATGGATTTGAGTAAGGAGAATCCTCCAATTTGGGTCAAATAAATCATCAGCAAAAGAACAAGAAACCTCTGGTAAGACAACCTAATGCTTATAAAATTAAATAATAAATGTTTTATTTGTGGTAAATTTGGTCACATGGAAAGTCAATGTAGAAGTAGGATGAATAATGGGATGATGAATAATGTGACGAACAATGGTCCCACCTTTACCAGTCAATGTTTCATATGCAATAATTTTGTTCATAAGTTAAACATGTGCTGAATAGTGATGAACAACTTTCAAAATAAGAGATGTTATGCTTGTGGTATGTATGGGCATATTTCTAACTAATGCAAGATGAGACCAAATCAAATGAACTTCAGGCCTATGCAAAGAAGTGTTATTATCATGCGTGTAACAAACCTGGTTATATTGCAAGATATTGTAGAAGTAAGAATGCTCTGGTAGACAAGAATAAATCAGATGAAAAGGGAAAAGCTAAGGTGGAAGAGATCAGAGATCAACATAAGAATATGTGGGTTAAGAAAGAAGATTCTACTATTCAAAATGGCTCCACATCTAACTCTGATGTAGGAACCTCATCTGATAACTAAGGCCTAATGCCTTAGGGGAAATATTTTCATGCAAATCTTTAAAACCCCCTTTTAGAGATCCATAATCGGTCAAGGATGGTTGCAGATGATGAAGACTAGCTTTGCAGATGATATATGGAATATTTCATGATAGTTTGATATTCCAGTGAGTGAATTCATGCAAAATAAAGTATCTATAAGCCTTTAGGGTTGTGCATTTATTACAACTTGAAATTAGGATTTAATTGGATAAAAAGGCATCTCAATAGTTCATTCTTCATAATGCAAACAAGAGATGAGAGAAGAGAAGCATAGTGAAAGAGATTTAGCAGCAAAATCCAAGCTTGTGGTGCCCAGTCAGTGATTTCTTACACCCAATTGAGAATAAAAAGGTATTTATTAGTTTGTGAAGCTATCTTTTCGTACCCTTATTTTGAAATGGCATTCGCATCTACATTTGGTGTTGCAACTCCATTGGTGGTCAAAATTACTAAGAGGGCTATGCCCATATTCAAGAGGAACCCATTCAAATCTACTAAAGATGATCCTAAAGTTGCATTTTCTTTTGTCCCGTATGGCATATTGCACAACAAAGATATTAGGGCATGCATCCACTACAACATTGAAGAGCTTGGGAATGTAGATATGCTCTCACTTTATACCAAGCATATGATGGATGGTATGGGAAATTTGAAGCCGAATTCCAAGGTATTGTACGACAAGGGTTTCATCCAATTCATTCATTTCCCAGTGTTTGATGAACCTAAATGGATCTAACATATTTTGAGCCAAATTCATGATGAGTTCATGTGGCTAGACAGACCTCACAAGATCACCAAGAAGTCATTCAGGCGGTTACGTTTTTAAATGCAACAAGTGAGATCCCTAGATTGAGGATAGTTCAGAATACAATAGTAACAAGGGTTACAAGATCTCAGCATGATAGCCAGTCGATGAATATCAGTAATATCATAGAGCATGAGGTTAGATTTTCCTCAATGGCGAATAGATATAAAGTATATCAATCATGTAGGCAGAACTTTGTATTCGATACTACCATATTTGCAGCCTATGAGATACTTAAGGAGGACAAATGGTATGATCTTTGTTCAGTTATTCTCAGTGAGAAATTGAGCAATTTGAATAAGATTAAGAAAGGCAAGAAACATGTATTCAAATTTGGTTCCTTGATTGTTTGCTTAGCATCGTATTTACTAAATAAAATCCTTGGTGTTGGAACGATTTGGTGGGCTTGTGATAAACTAGTGATCGTTCAAATTAAGGAAGGAGTGCAGGGTTTAGGTGATACTATTTCATAGAAATCTTCTTTACGGGGCTATTTCAAATCATTTCAATCCATAATGCAAAGTAGGGAAAGGATTCCTAAAGACATTAATGAGAAGTATGAGAAAACCATCTACTTTATGGTTAATAAGGACTAATGCCACATGGAGGAAGTTGTGCCAAGAACTGTCTAGATCATGCCCATGGGGTATAAGGTGGATGCAATCAGTCTTGTTGCATATGCTCAAAATTTGTTAAGTCAACCAGTGGATGATAAGGAAGAAAGGTTTGCTACCTCCAAGGAAAAAGATCTTGATTTGCACAAGAAGTTTACAAGGCCTGCTAGAAAGAGAAAAGTAAGGAAAGAGGTAGAGGAGCTAGTAGAAAAAATGGATATATCCAAGGAGGTTGTGCAAAGCGCTAGAGAACAAAATATACTAAATGAGGAAGAAATGGCAAATCCCAAGAAGTCTAAACATGTTTCCACCCCTCAAAAGTAGGAAAATCAAAGACAATCTTAGTTTGCACCTACTTTTGGTCTGCAGAAGCCCATTCCTCCATCCAAATCACAATCTACATCACTAATCGGTGGGGCAGAGGAGAGGAAGAAGGAGAAACCCCAGAGAGTGAATGTTGCTACCACTGCCGAGGCCATAGAGACAAAATCTGATGAAGCAATGAGAGAGGTGAAGAAGATAGCCACCTATGCTAGAGTGGTGAAGAAGCCACAATCTGGTGGAGTTCAATAATCCAAGAAGTCAAGGGAAAAAACTGAGTCATCCAAAAAGGATAGAGCAAGCAAGAAGAAAAAGTCTGAGACCTATGCCACTTTGAAATCCGGTAAAATAGAAGGTACATTTGAAATGATTTCCCATTGACTTTGAAGGAGTTAATTGATGAAATTCTCAAGGATGGAAATTTCAAAAAATGTGTCTACATATTATGAAAATTTTGATGATAAATATTAGAGGGTAGTTGAAGAAGCAGTTGTAGAATATATGGATGTCTATAGTAAGGCATTGATAGAACTTGCATCTATGATCCCTAAAATCTTGTATGATATTTTGGACATGAGAAAGCATATATCAAGTCTTGAAGATGAGAGAATAAAGGAGTGTATACTAGTAAATATATCCTCAGTCATTTCTAGAGATGAATTTATCAAATTATTAAAGCTTGCCAAGGATATATTTTGAAGGAAGAAGAAGGTGAATAAGCTTATGGTAGGGAAGAATGATGAGATGAAAAAGGAGACTGAAATAATTTTGAGACAGTTTTTGATAGATCAAAGAGCTGATGTGAATCTGAAAGTACATGTCATTGTCCTAAATAAGAAAAAGGATCAATCATTTGAGGAATCCATTCCAAAAGGACAACCAATTGATCAAACTCTAGTTTACAATGTTGATGGTGCAAATGATATCTCTGGTTATGTTGTATAGGAACCTTCAGTTATAGAAGTTGTGTTAGAGAAAGCAGTTGAAGTAGATAAGGACAACGTTAATGATGAGAAAGGTGGAAAAGATTATAGTGCAGAGGTTGCATAAAGGAGAAAGGAGAGGAGAAAGATTAGGTTCCAACAATAGTGGCAAGAGACACTAGTGCTGATAAAGGGAAACAAATTGCTACCGATTAAGATGATTTTGGTCAAGGGCCTATAGATCTAAGCTCATTATCTCCAATTCAAGCACTAAAATTGGCAACTCTCACTCAATCCAAAGAAAATGAGGACTTTCTTAAGTTTCATTCTGCTGACAAGGAGTTGATATCATTGGTAGGGGATATGTTAGAGAAAATCATACCATCTTTCAAACCAGATACATCTGATCCCTCCAGTAAGCTCAAGGGTTTGATAAATTTTGTTGGTTCTTATTTTAAGTCTTTGGATAAGGCAAAAATTATTAAATTTTTGAATCATTTCAATGCAATTAAATTAAAATAATTTTTGAAGATGATTGAATATGATAGAGTTAGTTTGGCTACTGCACTAAAAAGTATTCGAGATGCAATTGATGAAGGTGGTAATATATACAAATCATGTCTGATTTTTCCCAAGTTCACTATAGACATTGACAAGAAAATAAGGGAATGTGAAGGTCATCTAACAAGAATACCACTATCATACGCACCACAATCAGCCTTGGCTAGCAATTTTGAACCCAAGTTTTGAGTGTATTGACTAAGATCAAGAGTTTAAATCATGAAAAGTATATAGTTTTGGGTAGAGTATCATAAGCGAGGACTCTTATTACTACCAAGATAGATTCATTGATGAGTAGCATGCAAGATGCTAAGGATGCTCTGGACAAGCATGTTCTAGCAGATAGACAGGGAGCAGAAATGCATGCCTACCTTTTTAGCGAGAAGATAACCATTTTGGAGAGATTAAAGAAGGCATGGGATAATCATTTATTGTCCCTTAGAACAATTTTTGTAGACATATTCAATTTTTTGTTAGCCACTGTACATACCTTTGTATATCAATTTTGGCGGATTCCTATATTTGGCATTGCTATCAAAGGGGGGAGAGAAAAGTGAAAAATGTTGTAAATTCACAAGGGGAGCTTGTATATTCTTTGCGAGTTTTAAATTTTGCAATCTTGAGTGTATAGTTCATTCAGTTCATTTTTCACAGTGTTGCCATCAATGCCAAAGGGGGAGGTTGTTGGCAAGAAATATTGTTCTAGTGAAGATCGGTGCATGATAGTTGCTTAAGGGTTGTCATTGATGGCAACTGAGTTTTTAGATCACATCTAGTGTACCTAGAATTGGTTTACCATAAGTCATTTTGTTCATAGGCATAAGTTTGGAAGGTGGAACTCAGTACTCGATAGAGCATGAGATCGCAGTGCACATATTGTCATTAGTTTTTTTATTTTGGTTTATGTAATCAAGAAAGTTTGTTTGATGTTCAAGATAGATTATCTCATGATCTTGATATCCAGTGTTGAATTGTGTGCAAGTTTAGAGCTCCAATATCTGATAATTCAGTTAGGGCAGAGCTATTTTGGTGTAATGTGTGTTCTGAATTTGTTAAGATGATTTCAATGATTAATTTCATGTTTTAGGTGATTGGGCTCACTTATCGGAATCATATAATCATCTTGTTTTGGTCCACATTTGGATTTGTGATCGGATTGAGCCAACTTGGTGGGATACATTTAATGTTGCGCGCTATGTGATTTTTGGAAGTCGACTTAGTAAATGATTCTTTTTGTTGGTGCAGATATATAAGATTCATTTGGTTGATCATTTTGGGGTATGATATGAGTGAAGGAAGTCTGTGTGAGTGAATTTGTAAGTTTCATGAAGATTTTGTTGCTCTAGTATGTAACCAAGTAGAATGACAAATCAGTTGTAGGAGACAATCTAAGCCTAACCAGAACTATATTTTGGCATAGTTAGATGCTACACTTCAATTCATTTATCATTGTAAACAATTCATAATAGCTTGTAAGGTAGTGAGCCTTCCTCTAGGTTGTTGCCCTTTTGTAATTGAGTAGTGAGTTCTAGGCATTATGCTTGGATGCAAGTGTATTCCCCTTTTTGTAATATTGTTCTGTTGTTGGCCATAGTATAATAATATTGTGCATACTCAATCTCACTATGGTTTTTCCTTTTCTAGTTTTCCACGTAAAAATTCTGGTTCTATGGTTGTTTGGTTTGATTTTTTGGATTTTGCTTTCCTTCTTATGGATATGGTGGTTTAAGAGCCAGATTAATAAGTTTCCAAATTACAAAACACTGATTCACCCCTCCCCCCCTCTCAGTGTTTATTGATTCCAACACTAGTGACCTCAGCGATTAGCTTCTCATCAATTTCCACCTTTCTTCCCTCAATTTGGATTTTCCCATCCTTCAAACCCTTGGTGAATTTCTTTGTGACATGAGCATGAGCTATATGCAAGATTTAAATAAAAGGGGTAAGACCACCATGATCTAGAATACGCCATATCATTTTCTTATTCCTAAGTTATTCACAATTTAAGGGTTCAACCATTTTCCTTTATCCACCCATGGTGTCAATAATGGCATTGGTGGATCACGAGGGCTTCACTAAATAGGAAATATCATATCACATGTGCTCATATTAGGGGGTTTAATATCCAAAAAATGAGGGTACAATATATTGCCCATCGGTTAAAATAGGGGGTTTTTGTATTCGATCTATGAAAAAATGCAATATTTTAGGCAACTAGGGGGCCTTTTAATTCAGGTTGTATATTGAGAGGGGATGGTAAAAATGAGTTTAGGGAAATACTTTTAAAAATAAAGGAATTCTTTAGTATGCCACGAACGCAAGTGATATAACCCAGGTTCACTAAGTGAAGTTGTCGTGTGGTGGATAGGGTAGGGCAATTATAGAAAGGGTCACAAAATATCTAGAAAGTGTGTGACTTAACTAGAAATAACACAAGAATGACATGCTTAATTATTAAAATTCAAACTATCATATTAAGGCATGACATGATCATTTAATGTTATAGCTTGTTTTGCCTAGACCAAATCATATAGCATCAAGGCCTTAACTTCATCCAATAGCCTCTCACCAAGATCCTATAGTTTTTCATCATCGCTCCTAACTCCCAAATTATCATAGTGGTTAGCCATCCCATTAGCTTCACGATAGGCATGGGCGATATTAAAGTTTTGAAATGATTTTAATATATCTCTAGCTTTCTCAATACAACTTTTAATGTTCCAAGAAGTTTTTTATTTTCCCAATAGGCATTGGATAATGTTGTTAGAGTCCCCCTAATGGTAGACTAAATTAGCACTATATTTTTACCCAACAATAACCCATGGTAGGCAGCCATAGCTTTGACAAGGTGGTTTGTCTAACATCACAAGAGGAGTGTGATTGTTGATAAAATCCTACTATTTTCATCCATAATCACTCCCCCACACCCAACCAACCCTAGGTTTCCCTTAGTCTCCCCATCAAAGTTAACTTTGACCCATCCAACCAAAGAAAGTGTCCAATGAGAATAATCCTTAGGGAAATTAACCAATTTGGGATCAATAAGATAATCCAACCTAATGTTTCATTTGGAGGCGATATCAACATCAAAAGAAGACACAATATTCACCTTAAGCTTTTGATTAACCTTAGAAGAGAGAAAGTTCTTAGTAATAGATCTTTGAATTTTATTGAAAATAACTACAAGGGGAGAGGCAATGTTCCTAAAGATACTATTGTTACATTTTTTCCAAACACCTCAGGCTAGATGAGGGAAAGATAAGGACCAAAGTAGCTTCAGGGAATGATTGGTAGTTGGTACTCTTCATTGGGAAAGGTTATCCACAAGAGAGGAAGGGATAACCCAGTCCACATTCCATAACTGCAAAAGTGACCCCCAAACTTGAGAAGAGAAATCATAATGAAGGAATAGGTGATGGATAATTTCAGCCTCCTTCATATAGAGGAAGCATCAATTAGTGAGATAGAAGCCTTTCCTGAATGGGATAACTTCCAAACCATTTGATCTTCCACTTTCCCGTTAAGCATATAGCAGTTCAGTGCCGCAATTCAATGTTAATTTCACCTAGATTAACCCACTTGTTATCATTGAAGTAGTCAACCACTTAGATTGGAAACTTGACTTTACATCTTTCCATATACCTACTTAAAGTTGTATGATTGTAGAGAGGTCCATGGCCAATCCAATTATCTTCTCAAAACATAACTCCCCTACTAGACCCCAATTTCCATCCAATTCCATTCTTCACAATGGACCTCACTCGCACTGTGAAATTCCAAAGAGTTGAACTAGAAGGAATATCAATGGCAGCGAGAAATTTCTAAATTGAATCATTATTTTGAAGATATTTCCTTCTCCAAATAACTGTCCATTCCCTTTTCAAATTAAAGATTATCCAGATCTTCTTAGCAAGGAGGGTATTATTGAAATCTAGAATACTTCTCAGACCTAGACCAACCCAGTTTTTAGGTTTGCAAATAGAGTCCCATGCAACAAGAGGTGCATTCTGTTAATTTTAGAGGATCCGATTAACACTGAGGAGGGGGGGTGAACCAATATTAACAAAAATTTCAAATTAGAAACTTAGACTTATAAAACTTTCACCAAATCAAACTTTAACCAACAATAGGATCATTTACCAGTACTGGTATCTGCTGATATTCATCTGCTAAACTGATTTAACAATTTTGCTCATTAAGTGTTCATTAACCATGCATAAACTGAAAGTAAATAATAATATCACATCAAAAAAATTCACCATATGAACAACATGTTTTTCACATGGAAACTTGAATAGGGAAAAACAATGGTGGGAATCGATACACACAAGAATTTTTCACTCTTTTAGAATGCATCCTGTTAGGAGCCTAGCCCATTTAGGAGCTTACAAAGATGTTGTATTAGGAGCATACCCTATTAACAGTCACCCAATTAAGGGATTTACCTCAGCCTTTTTAGGAGCTTTGACCTATTAGGATCAACCTCATAAGAGTTTTTAGAACTCAAATTTTGAGTCACCCTGTTAGGGGATTTACATTGCAATTCCTATCAGGACCTACTCAGTTAAGGTATTTTATCTACTGCAACTTTTAGGGAACAATAGTGAATGATCTGGGTTTTGCACTATACTACTTGATTTATCAGATCCGATTATGCTCCAAATCTGCAACTCTCTAGTAGATCTCTCACACTCTGGTTCGGCTTCAACTGTTCTCAAAAACCACTAACTGACCCAACAAGCATAAACAATACCGACATAAATAACTTTTACAACTAGATCGACAACTAAACCCTACATAAATCAAGATTTTACAATACAGATCATCATAGATCATATAAGATCATTACATAATTTTACAAGATAATATCAACCATAGAATGATCATAAGTCATCATAGCAAGCCGATCTGATAGGTTTTCAATCTACAAAATATTCTTCCAAGCACTTCCCTCATTCCCAAGAAATTTAATCTTCAAACATGCCAAAATAGCAATTCAACTTTCCGCACGGGTTGTACCAAATCATCTCAAATATTTGAACTTTATGTATATCACCACCAAACCAAAAATCATTACCAGTTAAGAGAATTATTCACCAGTCCTTAAACCCTTCTTAAGCCCTAGCAAAAACTCAGTACAAATTATAAACATGACTCTCAATTTTCACAACATGATGCGGTTTTGATCAAATACATGTTACAATGATAAAAGCTCACATCCAAACCGAAAAGCCTCAATAATCACCAATCGTCAGATACAATGAAAATATTTCCTTGTTTATCGGTTAAGGTCCTAATTCCCAGTTTCTTGTTTCATTACCCGTAAGCTCTTTTCGGTAGACCAAAAAGACTAGTATGACAAAATAAAACATAAGTAAACATTAGTAACCATGAAAAAACATCAATTGCCATCAACGATAACATAAATAACTAATCAAAGTCATCCAATCATGCAATCTCTTCATCACAATGTCATCACCAACAGTCTTTTAACAGTTCAATCATCATTCTCCATCTGCATCAGTTATGCCAATCATGAAAACATTCTCCCCCTTTAGAATTCATGGCAACACTAACTTAACTCATACTTCTCTACTCTATTTTGGAACTTCTTTGTAAATCTTCTCTATTGCACCTCATTTGTTGGTTACACTTCATCTATCGGTTCTGATTCATCTGTGTCTGATATATGTCTCCCCCTTTTGGTTACACTCCTTCTCTTATCGTTCTTCTATATGATAGTTTTCTTCTCCCCTATCATATTTCTTCTCCTCCTTTGACATCAATGCCAAAGGTGCATATGCATCACCAGTATTCAAATCAGTTGTTGTTGTCTTCAACATCTCTCTAAATCACATTTAATTTTCTCCCCCTATAGAGTAGCCTACATCTCATCAACCCAAAATGAATAATAATCATTAATTCCATTGGATTGATGCATCATTTGCATCCTAGTTCTTCTTTTGTAGGGTTATGACCCCTAATTTACCTCAGAGGTACTCAAAGATTGTCTTCGGTAATGGTTTTGTAAAAATGTCTACTAACTGCTCTTTTCTTGTTACATACTCCATTCTGAATTATTTTTCTTGTACTCTTTCCCTTAGAAAATTATATTTCAATTCTATGTGCTCTGTTCTTGCATTTAACATGAGATTTTTTGAAATATTGATTGCACTAGTGTTGTCACAGTAAATAGTTACCAGTTCAGACATATCAAATTTGAATCCTTCAAGCACATGTCTCATCTTGATTGCTTGTGTGCAATTCATAGATTCTGCAACATACTCTGCCTCTGCAGTTGATTGAGAAACACAAGTTTGCTTCTTACTTGTTCAAGCAACCAATCTACCTCCAAGAAGAAAAGCTCCACCAGTAGTTCTTTTCTGATCATCAACATTGCCTACCCAATTTGAATCAGTAAACACATTCAAAGAGAAATCACTTTAATAAGGATACCATAAACCATATTCTACTGTGCCTTTTAGGTACCCGAATATCCTTTTCACTGTGACCAAGTGGGTCTCCTTGGGATCTTTTTGAAATCTAGCAACTAGTCCAGCAACATGTGCAATATATGGCCTACTATGAACAACATATTGCAATTTGCCAATCATTGACATGTATACCTTCTGATCAATAGATAGTGAATCATCTTGTTTAGATCATTTGCATCCTGTCACCATCAGAGTACTAATTGGTTTACAATCCTCAATGCAAAATATTTTCAACACCTCTTTAACATACTTACTCTGACAGATAAATATTCCACCATTCAATTGCAAGACCTACAACCCAATGAAAAATTTAATCTTACCAATAAGAGACATTTCAAATTATTTCTTCCTCTCCTCAACAAAAGCCATACATAAATCATCATCACCACCAAAAAATATATCATCCACAAATACTTCAACTATCAACATTTTATCTCCATCAGTCTTAAGATATATGTTGATGTCCTCACTAGTACGCTAGAATCCTATCTTGATCAGGTGTGCATGCAATCTTTCATACCATGCTCTCGGTGCCTATTTTAATCCAGGTAGTGCCTTGTGTAATTTACAAACCATATCTTTATCTTTAGACAAAGCAAATCCATCTGGTTGTTCTATGTACACTTCTTCCTCAAGGATACCATTAAGAAAAGCTGATTTAACATCCATTTGCTAAACTTTAAATTCTTTATAAGTAGCATAAGCAAATAACATTCTTAATCTTTCCAATCTCGCCACCAGTGTAAAGGTTTCACCATAATCTTCTCCTTCTTCTTCTGCATAGCCTTTGCATACCAATCTTGATTTATTCTTCACAACCTTGCCTTCTCCATTCAACTTGTTTCTAAAGACCTATTTAGTGCCAATTACATTCTTGTCTTTCGGTCTAGGAATAAGTTTCCATATTTTGTTTTTCTCTATCTAATCTAATTCCTCATTCATTACATTAATCCAATCATCATCCTTCAATGGCTCGCTTATTGTTTTTGGCTCAATAGTTGAAATCAAATAAGAGTTTTCTCTGATTTTCCTTCTTGTTTGTACACCAACATTATTATCTCTAATAATTTGATCTTCCAAGTGATTAATTCTAACATACCTTGGAATAACCAGTTTTGGTGTTGTGCCTTTTGTTTGATGTTCTTTATCTTCTTGATCGATTTCTTCATTTACCAGTTGAGCACCTATTTCTGCATTTTCCTTCTCAACATTCTTTTTCACTTTCGGTTCTATAAACACAAGTTTTTCTTCATCATTCTTAGGTTCAGATCTACTGGTCTCACCAGATTTCTCAAAGATTTCATCTACCTTCACATTTGTACTTTGAATGATCTTCTTAGTTCTCTTGTTATAACATTTGAAAGCCTTACTCTATGTAGAGTAACCAAGGAAAATAACTTCATCGCACTTAGCATCAAAATTTTCAGTGTAATCATCTCTCTTAATGAAACATTTACTCCCAATTTTTTTGAAATAACTTACATTAGGAGTCTTTCCATGCCATAATTCATAATGTGTTCTACTGTTACCTTTCTTGACAAGTACCCAGTTTAAAGTATATACAACAGTGCTAACTACTTCTCTCCAAAACATCTTCAATACTTCACCTTGAATCATCGTGGTTCTAGAAGTTTCAACAACTATTCTATTCATTCTCTCTGCTATCCCATTCTGTTGTGGAGTTCTAGGAGATGACATCTGCCTCTTAATTCCCTGTTCATCACAAAACTTTACAAACTCATCAAAAGTAAATTCACCTCCCCGGTCAGATCTCAAACATTTTAGATTCTTCTTGATATCTTTCTCAACTAAAGATTTAAATGCTTTAAATTATTGAATGTGTCAGACTTTTCTCTTAGAAAATTTACCCACATCATCTTGGAAAAATTATCAGTAAAGATCATAAAATATTTATTACCAAAGTAACTCTTAGTCCTCATAGGACCACAAAGATCAGTATGAACCAAATCAACAATATTCTTCAAAGAGAAACACTTACTCTTGAAAGATACAGAAGTCATCTTACCCATTTGACAATCCTTGCATAACACATTGTCTGGTTTCACAAGTTGGGGTAAACCTCTCACAATAATTGATTTACTAACCTTTATTAGATTGTCAAAATTCACATGACAAAATCTCTTGTGCCACAACTAGCTGTCTTCAATCTTTTCCACCAAACAATTATTCAGATTAGTATTTAGATGAAAAAGATTACCTATTATCTTCTTTCCAGTAGCAATCAATTATCTGTTATTTCCAAGAATCCTGCACACTCCACTTTTGAATTCAAGGAGATATCCCTTATCATTAAGATGTCCAACACTCAAAAGGTTATGTTTTAATCCATCAACCCAAAAGAAATCATCAACATTACTCTTTCTATTTAATGAGATAGATCCTTTACCTTTAACCATGTAGGGAGAGTTATTAGAAAACCTTGCAACACCTCCATCAAACTCTTCAAGGGATATGAACTTACTTTTGTCACCAGTCATGTGGTGTGAGCAACCACTATCTATTATCCATTCATCACTGCTATCCATGCGAGACACTAGTGCCTTTTCATTAGTCAGATCTTCCTTCACAACAGCAAACACCATCTTATTGTCATCTTCTTCTGATTCTTCATCAGATACTCCTTCATCAACTACAACATAACAATGTTTCTTGCATTTTCTTTTGAATTTCTTGAACTTCTCTTTTTTATCAGTGTTAGGGCAATTAGTAGCTATGTGTCCAATTTTACTACAAGAGAAACACTTCAAGGGTAATTTACCTTTATATTTACCTGTTCCTCTAGGGAATCTTTTACCCAATAATGCCTCAAGTTCCAACAGATGATATTCTTTATCACCATCATCTCTGCTGCTGCCATGACTAGATCTACAGTCATGATTATGAAAAATATTCTTTCCTTTCCTCAGTGATTTACTAGTTACAAAAGCCTTAAAAGAATATTTAGAAGGTTTAGAAATACTATTATCAAAACTATTTAGCTCAAATGCTGTCAACTTTCCAAAAAGAGAATCAATAGTGACTTTATCTTTAGAAATAGATCTTAATTCTTGAATTGCAGAAACTCTAATAGAATATTGTGGTAAGAGAGTTCTAAGCATCTTACTGACAATAGTATCTTCATCAATTTTACCTCCAACACTCTTTATACCACCTACAAATTCCTTAATACTTTGACCATATTGTGCTATATTCTCACCATCTACCATTTTTATATCATCAATTTTTCCTCTTAATCTTTCTTCCTTTTCCCTTTGTACATATTCATCTCCTCCATAAATTAATTTTAATTTCTCCCATACCTCATTTGCTGTCTCTAATCCATGAACATCTATATACTTAGAGTTAGACAAAGTACTTACAATTACTTCAAGTGCCTGGATATTTTCTTGTTGTTCCTTAAGTTCATCTGTTGTCAAGGGGCTGGTAGGAGGAGTGACATACTTGGTTATCACATGATTCCAATACAGAGAACCCATTCCTTTAATGTAGATCTTCATTCGGTCACTCCATATCTAGTAGTTGTCGTCGGTAAACTCAGGACCCTCCTTAATTTTAGAGGACCAATGCTCTGATACTAATTGTTAATTTTAGAGGATCTAGTTAATACTGAAGGGGGGGATGAATCAGTATTAACAACAATTTCAAATCAGAAACTTAGACTTACTAAAATTTCACCAAATCAAACTTTAACCAACAATAGGATCATTTACCAGTACCCGTATCTGGCAATAATTATCTGCTAAATTGATTTAACAATGCATAAATTGAAAGTAAATCACAACATTACATTAAAAAAATTCACCATATGATCACCATGTTTTTCACGTGGAAACCCAAATAGGGAAAAAACACGGTTGGAATTGGTACACACAAGAATTGTGCAGTCTTTCAAAATGCACCCTATTAGGAGCCTAGCCCGAGTAGGAGCTTACGAAGATGCCCTATTGGGAGCAGACCCTATTAGGAGTCACCAGGTTAAGGGATTTACCTCAGCCCTATTCGGAGCTTTGACCTGTTAGGATCAACCTCACTAGAGGATTTAAAACTTAGATGTCAAGTCATCTTGTTAGGGCCTGCCCAGTTAAGGGATTTTATCTGTTGCAACTATTAGGGAACAACAATGAATGGTCTGGATTTTTCACTATACTGCTTGCTTGATCATATCTGATTATGCTCCAAATCTACAACACTCTCTGGAAAATCTCTCACACTTTGGTTTGGCTTCACACTCTTCTCAAAAACCACCAACCCACCCAGCAAACATCAACAATATTGGCATATATAACTTTTACAACTAGGTCAGCAACTAAAGCCTAGATACATCAAGATTGTACAATACAAATCATCATAGATCATATCAGATCATCATATAGATCATTACATCCTTTTACAAGACAATATGAACTGTAGAATGATCATAAGTCATCACAGCAAGTCGATATGATAGTTTGTTATTCCACAAAACATTCTTCCAAGCGCTTTGCTGATTCTCAAGAAATTCCATATTCAAACGTGCCAAAACAACAATTCAACTTTTCACATGATTTGTGCCACGTCATCTCCAATATTTGAACTTAATGTAGATCACCGCCAAACCAAAAATCATTATCAGTTAAGATAATTCTTCATTGGTCCTTAGACCCTTCTTAAACCCAAGCAAAAACTCAACAAAAATTATAAACATGACTTTCGGTTGTCACACCATGATGTGGTTCCAGTTAGATACATGTTATAATGATACAAACTACATTCCAAACCACAAAGTCTCAATCATCACCAATTTTTAGATACAATCAAAATAATTTTTTGTTTATCAATTAAGGTCCTAATTCCTAGTTTCATGTTTCATTACCGACAAGCTCTTTCCGGTAGATCAGAAAGACTTAGATGACAAAATACAACATAAGTAAACATCAGTAATCGTGAATTAACATCAATTGCCATCAATGACAACATAAATAACTAATTAAATTCATTCAATCATGCAATCTCAATCTCTTCATCACAATGTCATCACCAACAGTCTTTTACCAATTTAGTCATCATTCTCCATCTGCATAAGTTTTACCAATCATGCCAGCACATTTTGTTGTTTTCTTCAACTCTAGACTAGAGAAACTTCTTTTGAATGCTTTCATTTTATTTAGCATATTTGGTAGGAATTTTAAACAAGTTGAGAGCATAAACTAGTAGATTTTGGAGGGTCGCTTTTAAAAGTTGAACTTTCCATCCTGATGCAACAAAGCACCCTTCCATCCTCCCAATTTTTTATGAAATTTATCAATCAAAGAAATCTAGAAAGAATCAGGCACTTTAGAACAAAGAGGAAGTCCTAAATAAATAGCAGGTAACTTTCCAATTAAATAGCCTAAACTTTTAGAGGTCTTCCTTTGTCTAGCTTAAGGAGTGTTAGTAAAGTAAAGAGAGCTTTTAGAGTAATTTAGGCATTGTCCAGAAGCATTAACATAATCCATCAAGATTTTCTTTAGGGAGTGTGCTTCCCCTACTGAAGCTTCCCCCATAACAATGGTGTCATCCATGAATTATTGGTGTGAGCACACAAGCATGTTAGATGAGGGTTTAAGCCCTTTTGAACCTCCATTCCTAATCATTTTGAGCATATATCTTTTAAAAGTCTTTGCCACTAGAGTGAAGAGGATAGGGGATAAAGGATCTTTAATCCCTCAAGATTTTCATTAGGGAGCATGCTTCCCCCACTGAAGCTTCCCCATAACAATTGTGTCATCCATGAATTGATGGTGTGAGCACACAAGAACGTCAGACAAAGTTTTAAGCCATTTTAAACCTCCATTCATAATTATTTTAAGTATATATCTTCCAAAAGTCTCCACCACCAAAGTGAATATGATAGGTGTCATCCACGAATTCTTGGTGTGAGCACACAAGCACATCAAACGAGGGTTTATGCCCTTTTAAACCTCCATTCCTAATCATTTTGAGCATATATCTTCCAAAAGAATCTGCCACCAAAGTGAAGAGGATATATCTTCCAAAAGTCTTTTCCAACAGATTGATGGACATAGTTGCTAGTTTATAATTTTTTAATTTTTTTAGTCTATGTTTGAAATACGAAATCATAGTTTCTTGATGGAGAGTGAGGAGGCACACTTGAATTGGCTAACTTAAACTTCTATAAAGGTTATCTATAAGAGCTTTGACAATTGTTAACTATTTTTGAACATGAGAAAACAAAAAATCACAAAAATCCTCCTATAGGTATTTTTGAACCTTTGAAGTTTCACGTCATTTTTTTTTTATACTGCTTAAATCTTGATGATGGATCCATTAGCAAGTGATCCAAATAATGAATTCCTTAAACCATTGATTTTGAAACCTTTGTTCCACAAAGTATCTTTTTTGCTAATATTCATCAAATTATTTTTCATTTTTCACAATTTATTTAAAACAATATAGCACCGTATCATTTAAAATCTTAAATTTTAAATTTAGTGTTTGATATCATTGCATTGTCTTTTGCTAATGGTGCTTTTGATTTATTTTGATGGAGTATCTATTATTAGTTTCTTATGTCCATCTAAGTTGAGTTTAGAAAAGTGTGATTTTGATGTGAATCATTTTTAAGACAAGTTGGTCTACTTCTCTTAACTCAAAAATTGTTCACATTTTTTAACTTTTGGGTTCAACACTTTGCAAGACAAAGCCTTTATTAGTTAATACTAAAAACTTCTTCTAATCCTTGATATTGTTTTGATTGAGTAGTTGATATTTAAAGGGCAACCTCTTTATTTCAATGATATATAATTGATTTGGTTTGAGACGAAAAATCTATAAAACAAGACTTAGAGAATTGTGAAATAATGATAGCAAGTTTTGATGAAAAAAAATGATGGTAGAATCAATTATACTAGATCTAGATGCATGATAGAAATGACAAACATATTATATAGTTGTCAAATATATAGTTCTCTTAAATTTATCAAGTGCTTTTTTATACTTTTACATAATAATCTTTCCCATGTAAATAATACTATCTTATTCAAGATATTTTCTTAATAAATTATTAAAAATCATTTTCAATATGAGTCACGCATTATCTTTAATACTCAATTTATTTTTTATATTGTAATTACCTAGAAGTTGTACTAAAAGATATATAGACACTCAAGAATATGCCTCTGTAACATGTGAATTTACATATACTTTTCTATCGCTGTAACCCTTACATCCCTTTCTGATACAAGTGATAGTAGATATTAGATTTTAATCAAATAATCGGCAGTCTTCATAGTCGCTTCGATTTCCTATCAACGCATCTTTGAAAGGTCAAATATGAATCCGATATTTCTGTAAAGACGTTCCAGCTGATGCTAAATACTTAAATTTCAATGCTTTACTTCGTCTTTACCCTTAGGGGGCCCAAACCCATAAAAAATAATAATAAACGTCATTTAAGCACAGTGACAACACCGACCAACCACAAGGCTGACTTCATCATTGGTTTTACAACAAGATGAAAATGCCTTTCGATGCTTCACCATGGACATTTCAGCGATGCATTTACTCAAGTTGCGAGAATATCCAAACGTGAAAGGTCCAGATGCAATGAAGAAAGGCTGGAGTGCATTTGAAAAACATAGAATTGCATGTACACCACCGTCTTGTACAACATTTCTGGAGATTTGCACAACCAGCTGTCGCATCTACAACATTTGAAAACTGATGGGTAGCCGACTAAATTTGGATAAGAAGCCTCGCAATTGGCAATACTGCTTAAGGTGACGTGGTCAAGTGAATCTTGGACGCTATCTAATCTATTGGGTCTTAATCTTGGCCCCAGCATATGGAACTCTTTTTTCAGCACTTCTAGCTAGATTACTGTCCACTCAAGTGCATGTAACCCATATTATTTAATGGTGGACGTAATTAATTTCATGAGAAAAATTCAAGGCGAATAATGAATTCATTTGCTATTATCATATAGAGATTTTGTTCTGTACCAATTCAAGAAGAACAAGAAGAGCTTTGCCCGTGCATTCTACCGATGGGAAATAAGCATTCTTCTTTGCACTCTTCATGCTTTCCTACCACAACTGGATATGATGTATTTCTTAACCACAGAGGACCAGATGTTAAGGAAAGCGTGGGCAGCCTCATCTTTCACAATCTTCAAAACAAAGGATTTAAGGTCTTTTTCGACAAGATCTCAATCCAAGTTGGGGACAACATTCCTCAAACGATTGAAGGAGGTATTCGCTCAGCATGTGTTCATATTGTCATTTTTTCGCCTAATTATGCAGAGTCGGTTTGGTGTTTGAAGGAACTTCAGCTCATCGTCAAAACAGGGGCTTCCATCATTCCTGTTTTTTGTGGGATTCGGCCTTCCGAGCTTCGAATGGAGAACGAAGAGGGTGTCTACGCTCGGGCCTTTCATAAGCACAGTGGAATGTTTGAGAGCCATTTAGTTGAGGAATGGAAGAGGGCCCTTTCTGAGGTTTCCTGTATCAAGGGCTATGTTTTTGAGGGGTAAGAAAAATCATTGACTTGTTCTCTTGCTCTGTTTACATGTGTTTTCTCATTCTTGGCTACCTAATGGACATTAATATTCAAATGGAATTTGAATATTTGAAATAATCTTTTGATGGGAGATTTATTGTGTATATTTCAGGGATCACGGACAGCTGCTGGAGCAAATTGCATGGAATGTAAAGCAGTTTATTGAAAGGAAACCATCGATGTTGAAGATGATTGAAATATTGAAACTCGTCTGCTGCGTGAGCAGTGCTGAGTGTTGAGTGTTGAAGCTTGTATGAGAACTAGAAGAGGCCGGTGTTCTCCTGTGTTGCTCTATGATGGAATACGAATTAATTTTATCGAACTTTATTCATCTTTGATGTGAGCTTTAAAAGTTGTTTTTCAATATTGTGAGGCAAATGTTACTTAAAAATGACCATCCCAAAAAATAAAAATAAAAAAATCTTCCACGTTAGAGTTTCAAATCCATTAATATTACCTGTCATCTTTCAGTTTATCGGAAAGCTTTAAAGGGCAATGGTTTTTTATTACGCAATTCTATATCAACCATTCTTTCTCGCTCACATTGTAATTATTTTAATAATGACTCTCTTAATTCTTCTAGTTGTATGTTGAGTGTTCGCAAAGAAGGGGAAGATGAAATTGCTATTTATGATAAATAATATTTTAAATTTTTTTTTGTTGAAGTCAAAAGTTTGATGGGAATTTTTATATTTGTAAGTTCTATGTTCATTTGATTCAAATAAGATCAATGTGAAGGTAATATAATATAAAAGTTTTCTTGTGTTTGGTAGGGTCTATATTTTTCAATCCTACATGTGTGCATGGTTGTGAAATTTGATGTATTTCAGTTATGGCCTTGTTTGAAAAGTTATAATATTTGGATTAGTGTAAAATTAGATAGGTTCTGAAAAGTTCTAATATTTGGATTAGTGTAAAATTAGATAGTTCTATTCAAGCAAGTTGGAAATATAAGGTGAAATTCATTTATAAATGAGATTGGTCCAAGAATTTGGCCTCATCTTCAAAATCTTAAAACAACAAATAAAAGATGAGAAACTTTGCTAGCAATCCACAATCGAAACAACAAAGTAAAACTATAGATGTTATAAGGCAATTGACTCATATGAAAAGAAAGAAAATAGATAGCATGAATCATATTATTACAAAGTAGAAAAACCTAAGAAATCAACTTGCAATGATGAAGGTGGAATATAAAGATTCAAAAATTATAGATTATTTGATTAAAATTATTCTAGACAAGTATCATACTTTCTTGTCTACATTTGAGCTAATTGAAAACTTTGACAATATAAAACTAGAAGAAGCCTATGGCGCATTATTGAGTGGAGATAATAGGCTAAAAAGGTTTATAGGTGAGTCCAACAAAAGATAACAAATATTTCTGGTTGGAGGAAAATTAAAAAAATATAATCAAGGTATATCTAAATCAAAGACAAACTAAGGGAATCCACATAGAAATAATTGAAGGTAAGATATTTAACTAAGCAGTGATCAAGAAAGAAATATTTTTAAAAAGAGAGAAAAAAAAGGTAATTCTAAAATGGAAAATTTCATTACATGATACAATTGTGGAGAAGAAGAGTACATAAAAGTGAGCATTATCCTACAAAATCACATATAAAATTAAAAACAATATTTTAGCAAAGACAAAAAATTGCTCAAAAAAAAGGTGACAATAATGAAAAAAATGATAAAATATTTAACTAGTCAAGGATATTAAAATAACATATGATACATTTATTTGGGACTAGCCAACATATGACCTACAATAAGAAATTCTTTAATTTTTCTAAAGAAGTGGCATGTGCAATCATACACCTTTGTAATGGTGATTGACAAGAAATTAAAAGAATAGGTTCAATTCCAATGAAAGGGGATGAAGGTATGAAATTATGAAAAATATATGTAAAACTTGTACTTAAGTTAACAAAATAATTCACTCAACAAGTCAAATAATTCAACATTTATCTAATATAGAACATTATTGATGCATTCAAATTTGTTGCTACAAGAGTTGACATTAGTGGCTTTTATAAAATTTTAATATCTATATATAAGAAGAATTATATCTATAAATTTCTCTACAAGTGATTTGTGGGTTCAAAGACTAGATCAGTTAAATAATCAAAGCTTAGTGTAATGATGAACTTTGAGAATTAGGGTTTTACAAGTAAAACCACTAAATAACACAATTAACACCAATACATTGAAAGAGGATTGAACTCAACAGATCTAGGTTCAATCAAAATGTGGAAAGGTTTGAGATTCTTATTGGATTCAATTGGTTGGACTAGATTATCCTTTTTCTTAATTGAATTTGTAGTGTGTTTATGAAATTAGGGGAAAACCATGAAATATTGAAGTTAATTGATGAAAATAGTACGCTATAGATATCCCATGGAGCCATCAACTGAGATCTAGACAAAAAAGATGATTAGAACCTATTCTCAAAAGTTCGAATTGATTTTTTGGGACTAGGTAGCATAGATTTTCCCCGGTCCTCCAAATTTTCCATTTTGTAAAGCTAAACCTATTCGTCACTATCAACTTTATCGGATTTCTTGAGTAAAAATTGTGTACCTATTTCTTGCACACAAAAAGAAAGGGAAAGATGTTAGGAATAGAGGTTTTCCTTAGGCCAAATCCCACTTTTAGAATTAACCATGAAATTGAATTGATAAATGTAATGAAAGACTCTAATGAGGTACTTTCCTTTTGAGGGAAATGTTGAAAACGCTTTAAACAAAAATTATGTATACTGTGATGAGATTTTGTTTGACTGCCACATAAATCTTTTAGGGTTTTATGTAAGATGTCTTCATAAAATATTGATCAAAGCATAAACCTGTGTCACACTTTTACAAAGGAAAAGGTTAACATAACAATAACTATTCAATTTCGTTGCCATAAAAGTATCATTTTCATTTTGAATTTGAAAATGATGTAAATTGATGAAATGTGTAAAATTTGTTGAAGATTAAGTCTACTATTTTTTAAAAAAGAATTGCCAATAATTTATATTTTTTTTAGCTTTAAACTCCATTTTTTTTATTGCTGAAAAACATTGAAAATCAGGGGGTTTAGTTCCCACCACAAATAGAAAATGTAAATCAACTTATTTTTTTCTGATTTTGATATCCATTATAGATGACATATATATAGTGCATAATTTTTTTTTTTTTGATGTATATTTTCTTTGTTATAGCATTTGGAAGTTGAATACGCCAGAATTTGATGGTTTTTGTCTCCCACCACAATTTGTCTATTCAATTTATGATAATCAAAAAAATAAAAATATCCTTTTGGAGAAGACTCTCTCTTCTAGTGAACCATATTTTTTTCAAATATTTTTGAAGTGATTCAATATTTTTTTTGGTTTTTCAAACCAGCCTGTTATAGAACAAAAGAATAACTAGTCATAGTATTTTTAATTTTTTATAAATTAAATATAATCAAAACATTATAAAAATTGTATAAGTAGAATCATGACTTCGATCTCTAGAAAAGGGTATTTTTATTTTTTTTAATAAGTTTAATTTACTTATTGAATTTTACTGCAGAAGTGACAAGTTTCAAAAAATCATCATTTTTGTTGATGTGATTGCCACTTGGCATTCCACATAGATAGTTCCGACCGAAACCGTTTCGACTGGAAGGGTTCTAGCCAGAGCTATTCTGAATATTTATGATTTTCTATAGTACAATGTATTGAGAGGATGGAAACGTTCCGGCTGCAACATTTCCGGCCATAAATCCATTGCCACGCGAGCGCTACGTGGCCACCAAGTCAGTCCAGCCAGAAGCATTGCGGCTGGAACCCTTTCAGCTGGAATAGGTACTGTTAGCCTAAAGTGCAACATAGATCCATATGATTACCCTCATGAATTCAGTCTTTAATACTTGAACTTGATTTTGCCTCTACTCCAATGCTTGATGAATGACTGTTTGCTTGCTCAATTTAATTGAATTTCACCAAAGTGTAATTGAGATCATAAAAGTTGTTGTTTGTTAGGTTTCAAATAAGAGGGGTAGACCTCCTTTTATACTTGACTATTTGAAAACAAATTGAATTTCTAGAATAGGTCGACACAAGACCAAATTTGCCACTCATTTGAGATGATCATTGTGAAGCCCCAATTTATGTCCTAATTAGGAGGACCAACACGTGGCACACCTTGGTCCTGATTTAGATCAGGACTCCAAAATAGGGAGTAGACTAGACAAATGATGAAAATGTAAAAATAGAATGAGTATGAGCAGAATCAACAGTACAATTAGTCATTGGGATCTTAAATGCCAAAGTGAGACCTAAGTTAGGACAAAATTGTGAGTATAATTTAGGATGCTAGATTGAGCCCCCACTTTAGCAGGAGTATGAGACTAAGTATACTCATGGTAAAGTACAAGGTTGCATTGAAAAAATTTCACCAAGATATTAAAGAGACAAGACACACTAAGCCCCCAACAACTTTAGGATCTTAAACTACTCTAATATCAAGATAAAAGGGACAACATAAGAAAGGAGAAGGAGAGATAATATGTGACTTCACCAACCTAGTAAGATTTGCTTACTACGAGTCATGAAGAAAGAAAATACCATATTACAAAGCATCAATATAAAGATAAAGATAAAGATATTCACTAACTTGATGCATTTGTAAACTATAAAGATATTCTTCAGTAATCACATTCACCATACAGAGTGGATCAATGAGAACCCCTCACGAGAGTTTGTATTTGATCTTCATAGTGATATATAATGGGGCTTTAGGTGCAAAAATATTCTCGCTACCTAATCAAAAGTAATGCATAGGTCATTAAGAGGTGTAGGTTTATCAACAAGATTCACAACATTTTTAGATTGCATACCAAAGTCATTAGGAGAAAAGGCAAGAGACTCAGACTCAACAACATTGGTAGAGTGAGAACGCAAACGGTTGGTGAAGATTTAAAGATTTTGATTAGGAAGAGCTATGGACTTGTTTCCATTATCATTCACACCAGCTACAGAAATAGTATTATTATTAGTGAAGTCTTGAATTCTACTCCTCAATGTATAATATTTCTTGGTATCATATCTAGGTTCATGGTGGTATTGACAAAATGGTTTAGGATCATGATAGGATGGCAATGGTTTAGAAGTACCTAAATTGGATTGATGGGAGGATTTTTTAACATATTAGCATTTATCAACCTCTATATTATACTATGCAGGGTGAACTCACAAAAATGATTCCTACTTTTTTGCCACCTTTGACACCGAGATGTACATTTTTATAATAATCTTCAACTTCCAGGAACTATAACTTTTAAAATATTAAAAATTTAAAGATGATATAAATTAGTGATTTGTAGCATTTTGTTTGTAGATTTTATATACATTTTTTTCAAATTTTTTTGATAGAGTTTTTTAAAAATTTTCCATCTCCCTTGAAAAGTAGTTTTTTACAACAAACTACATTTTTAAAGAGTGATGTGCCTCCCGAAACGCATAACTTTTTTTCTATAAATGATAAAAACTCAATTCTTTCGAATTTTGGTTTGTAATATCAATATCCAAGGCTTCCATTTGGTTTGATGGTGATATGTTAAATATTTTTCCATTTATAAAGTTTTGAAGTCCAACCAGTCATAATTCAGACATAGGTTTAAGTTTGAACAGATAACTTGTTCTATATATATCAAAATTCAAATTTTTTTTAAAAAAAAAGAAGACATCAATACCAGGGGCTTAGATATTTTTCAGAATTTTTTTGAATTAGTTTCTTATTTTTCCCAATGCATTGAAGAGAGAAGTTCATGTTCGGTGAAAAACCAATTTTTCATAAAATTAAAAAAACAAGAACATAATAAATTCAAAATATAACAAAATTATACTCGTTGAAAAGCTTGCTTTGAGTAGTACCATCTAATGTTTTTGGGTTATCAATATTATTTCATTCATTCTTTGAACTAGAGCTTCGAAGTCATAAATTCTTTAGAACTCTAAATTTTTTTGGGAGAAACCACTATCAGGAAGGTTCGAATGAGCAGTACTTCGATCAAATTGGGTTCGCTCAAACCCACCGGATTGATTTTGGCCCATACTTTTTCGTAAAAGTTAGGTTCGAATGAACCCGACCATTTTTAACTGTCGGGTTTCGTTCAAACTCTAGCCGACGCAAAAAAAAAAATTTCATTTGGAGTCGTATAAATGTCCATAATTGTTTTCATTTTTTATCACACAAATGATTAAAATAATTCACATTTTTGGATGAGAGAAGACATTTGAAAATTATTTTGAGGGCAATAATTTGAAGGTTTTTTTAAAAGCATGGGGAATAAGAAGAGAAGGCAAAATAAGACTTCAAGGAATTATTCTCCCAAAACAGAAGAAAGATATCAAGAACAAAGAAGACAAAGATATCATGATGCAAGTATGTATTTTTAATTTTATTTATATTTAATTTTATATGTATTACGTACCAAAAATAGTGTTTATTTGTTAGTATTAATTAGTTCAATATTTTTTATCTAATATTTTTAATGAAAATTAATTTAAAAAATCTTAATTAAATTAATTGGAAATAATAGGATTAAAAATAATCTCATTTTAATTGGAAAGCATAATTAATTTGAGATAATACATGTGTATTTGCAAATTTCAAATTCCATCAACTTTCTTGTTGTGTAATTGCATTTTTCTCCTATATAATTAAGTCCATTTATAATTGATAAGACCTATTGAGTCATAAAATTAATAAAGACCTATTACGTCATAATTTAGGTTCTAAATTATATATATTGAATATTTAAGACATGTACTTAATTTCATGTGATAGGTCCTTTAATATCACATAATATATCTGTTTGAAGGGGAGTTAAGTATATTAATGTGAAATATTTTTGCATACATGGTCATATTGATTTTAATAATAAGGCCTATTAGGACTATTACATTGATTATAGGTCCTAAATGTGACATAAATTTATAACCTTTTACATGTTGAATAATTTAGGTTCTATTTATATGACTTCATGTATGCAAAAACATTTCAGATTAGGAGGTCTATTATGCAATAATAGGTCTTAAATATACACACATGTGACAAATTATAGTCCACCTACATTATGGTCCTTAACAAATTAATATGAGGTCACCTTTATCGTATGCATGCATCAAAATATTTGTACTTTTAATTTTCAAAATTGGAATTTCTAATTTATCAAAATTTCATTTTATGTGTTAAATTAGTGCTCAAAATTAGAGATTGAGGTTTTCAAAATAACTCATCAATATTTATTTCCACTTTATATGTTTATGTTTAATTGTTATATTAGCGCAAAACAAAATTTAACCTTAACACTATACACGTAAGGACTAACATAAATTAAATGATAATAATAAACTAATTATAATTCTTCACGTGTAAATCTAGAATTAAACATCAGAAGAAAAAAATTAAATTAAAATAATTATCATCTTCTTGAAATATTAAAATTATTGAACAAAATTTAACTCTAACTCTAAACCTACTTGCACAAGTTAAATTTAAATTTGAGCCCTAATCCTAACCTGAGAACAAATTGAACTTTAAACCTAAATAGGTAATTTAATTAGAGTTATAACAGTAAAGTCTTGAAAGTAATTAAATTTAATAAACCAAATTGAACAGGATATTTTTAACACAAAGCTTTAAGCCAAATTCACCCCTATTCTTAAACCTAATTGAATAATCTAGATTAATTTGAACCTTACACAAACTCTTAAATTATGTGTAGAATGAGATTGAGAAGAAGGGAGTTCTAAAGCGAGAGTCGAGGCAAACGAACCTGTTGAAGAACACAATATAGTTGATGAACATAGGGAGGAGATTGTCTAAGTTGAACCAATGGAGACCTTTGAAGAAGAGAGGCCAGGTTCCTTACCTCCTACCACTGATATGGATGAGCATATTGTGGATCTAGCTAAATAGGTGAAGAGAAATATTTCTTATAAAAATTTAGATCATTTACTTGAAATGGATGTGGATGAGTTGAAACGTCTCAGTGAAGAACCTAGACATACTAAAAGGAGGTCAATGAGTAAAAGTGGAAAAGAAATAATGTCTCATTTCAACAATCTTGATACTACACTAGAAAAAGCTCAATTGTTATCAATTGTACTTACTCATAAAGACTTAATAGATCCAATGAAATTGTTGGGTATAGATACAACAAGTCAAAAGAGGAAAACTTCTCAGCTACAAAAATCTATTGTTGATAATGTTAAGAAAGGTTTGGTGAACATTGGTAAAAAATCTCGAAAACTAGATAAGACCATTTCAAGAAGAGTGATGTTGACATGTTTGGTAAATGAAAGATTGCCTCAAAAAAGACAAATCTCTTCATTTTCATCTGAGTTTGGTTTTAGCAGAAGGACAATATCTAAATATGTTAAAAGGAGAAATATTTTGGATGATACTACCTCATAAGGGAATTGGGGAATTATGTGTAGAGCTCCATGTTTCAATATCTAAATATGTTCAAAGGATAAAGATTTTGGAATGATAATCCTCATCCTTCATCAAATAGTAGAGATGTTATCAAGAAAAGGATTGGTCTTGATCATTATGATCTCCATGTAAAACATTGGATAGACACAACAAAACATGAATTGTATGTGTTGTTTACTAAAACAAACCCTCATACAAAGATTGGACACACCATGTTTGAATGGTTAAGGCCATATTATGTGAAGTTAAACACAGTTTTTGAAACTTGTTGTTGTCCTTATCACATCAAATTTGACTTGTACTATTAGGTGTTTCGAAAGATTAGAGAAGATAGTGATGGTTATGAAAATGTTCCTCCTAAACGAACAAGTCAATTCATAGCATCCATCTTATGTGATAAATCAGATGATAATGCAACTGGTCAAATGAATTGCATAAGAGGAATTTGTGGAACATGCGGGGACTTGGCTAAATTGCCTTTGAGAGATGAAGATACTGACATGAGGAAGATGGTAAATTGCAAGAGTTACAAGTACAAAAAATTTGAAACAAAATTTGGAAAGGAATCTACAAGGCTAGATTATGTAGAAAAGGAAATACCTATTGGAACATTTATGGAAAATTTTTGTAAGTTGATAAAACCATACATATGCCATGGTTTTCTTGCCAAGTGGCAAGCGGAACAATTTAAAACATTAAGAGACACTTTCCCACTTGGAACTATTCTAGCTGTAGTTGACTTTGCAGAGAATTACTCTTTTGCACATCAAAAAGAGATTCAATCAGAGTATTACTTTTCAAAGAAAATCACTATTTTCGTGCATGTGTGTTATCGACATGCATAGATGAATTTGGATGGTGTTGACAGTACATTTGAAAATCGTGTCATTAAGAAAGAGTACCACTTCTATATCAGTGATGATAAGGAGAATGACACACTTTTTGTACAACATTTCTTTAAGAATTTTTTTGAATATTTGAAAGATAGAGGCATAACAATAGTTAAATGTTTTGTTTGGTCTGATGGATGCGCGACACAATTCAAATCTTCGAGGTGATTTTATGCACTATGTAGATATCATCGAAATGACAAAATACCACATGTTTGGAGTTTTTTTGAGGGTGGTCATGGAAAGGGTGAACATGATGGTGTAGGATATTGTCTCAAACATGCTCTAAGAAAGCATCAAATAAAGTACACATGAGATCGTATAGAAGATGCACATGATGTTGTTGAATGGTGTGAGAAACACTTTGAGCAACCTAATTATCCTAGGGAGTCATCATCGAGAACATATAGAGTCATTCTATATAGAGTATTATGGGAGATAACCGGTACGTGTTCTCTTTTAGTGTTTTATTTAATTTTTTAAAATCTTTTAAAAAATACATGTTCCTAGTTCAAATTTTTCAATTTAACAACTTGATCTACATGTACATTCTTGTACACATGTACATTTTGCAGATGTGGATAAAATCAATGCATGGATGCAAGAGCATGAAGAGGACAAGATCTTTGCTTTGTGTCATGAGTACAGATAATCGCCCATGGACATTATACACTAGGGATTATTCATGTTTTTGTTCTGAATGCATTTTTGAAAACTATGTTGATTGCAAGAACCAAGAGCTTGGATATGTTAGTGAATGGAGAATGGTGCCACTAGATGTTTCTGACACATACGAGGATTCAAATGAGGATGAAAACTTTGAAGACATTCCTTTGATTTCTGGTGATTATGATCATATTTCAGGATTGATTAAAAAAGGTACATACTTGACGTACACATGTAAACATTTCCTTAAAAATGACATATAACTTAGAATTTATTTAACTTGTGTCAAATTGTAGGAGATATTTTTGTAGTCATAGCAGAAGATGGAAATATAGAAGGTGTTAGTTATTATTTATTGCATTGCACAGAAGAGAGAAAGAAGTTATCAAAATCTGAGATGAGTGATGGAATGTCAATTCCCACAGGTTTGAGTTTTGATTTGAATATGTACATGTACAAATCGCTTATGTGAAATTTTTTAATTTCTCATGTTTCTTATATACATGTACATGCAGGATCAGTTGTAGTGCAAGGGACATATTTCAAACAAGTTAAAATTTTTCAACATGGGATTTATTTCACTGAATACCAAATTGACAACAAGGTATATCAGTATAGTCACTTTGTCATTGTTGTTAGCCTAATTCTTCAAACAGTTCCACGTTGAGGGCGGTCTCAAAAGTGCAGACTAGATAGTGAAGATCATGACAAAATATTAAGTGTTATTGAAGAGCGTTTTGAACCACTTGATGTGGTACGTTCTATATATATTTAGTAATCCAAAGTACACATGTATGGTTCAACCCACATGAATTGAATTAATACTCAAGATAGATTCTAGATCTCTTAACTTGTTTTGAAAGTCAAGGATAAATATTTTTTAAGTTTAAATACATGAAATTTTTAATTATATCAAATTAGGATGTATTCAAAGTTAATTCAAGTACATGTACATGTTTAAATGGATGTTTAATTTGTATGTATAAGGTACTGTATCTAATTATAAATGCATATAATTTGTAAGGACCACTAGTTAAAATAATTTAATTAAAAAATGCATATTTAAATTATAATATAATATGTACATTTCTAAAATTGATATAATATGGAATTAGGACATGTGTAATTAGGACATGTACATGTTGTGAACTATTTAACTATAGTATACATACCTAGAAGCACATACCATGTGAACTATTCAATACATGACCTATTAAGTTTAGTTTGTTCATTTGATACATACTCTTTTGTTTGAACATGTTCTTTTAAATTTTAATGCATATCTACTGTATGTACATACGTGTTACATGTAGTTTAAAATTTTAAATTTCTAGAGAACATACATGAATTCTTGAGCATATATATATATATATATATATATAATCCAGTCTAGTCCATCGAACATAAAGTACATATATAATATAACATTTATGTACATGTGCACATGGAATATATAATCTAACACAAGTACATGTGCATGAAATATATAATCTCTAGTCTAAACTTCATACATGCATGAAATATACAATCTAATCAAACATGTAACTGAGATATTTAAAGAATATAATCTAGTCTGAATTTCATACATGATGCATGAAATATATATAATCCATATAAAACACAAACCAGGTATAAAGTATAATCTAGTCTAAACTGCATACATGCATGGAATATATATATATATATAATCTGATCAAACACAAACAAGGTATAAAGCATATAATCTAGTCTAAACTCCATGTACATGCATGAAATATATAATCTGATCAAACACAAACTAGGTATAAAGTATAATCTAGTCTAAACTTCATGTACATGCATGAATATATATATAATATGAAAGTCTATAAAAAGATAAATGTAAATGAGCTATAAAGTTTGGAGCAAATCAATAGGGATCATGTCAGCTATGAACTGAGCGACCATCTGAGGGAGAGTCCTGCAAAAGTAGAATTGATTTAAATATTAAATATAATATATCTATCTCTCTAGATGTGTATGTACATCAAATCCAAGTAGAGTTAAATAAAAATTTAAATATAAATTGTAACGTGCATGTATACATACATGTACATATATGTACCAAAAACCATAACTAACTTGTCCACTAACAACATCTAAAGAATCTCTCATACGCACACACACAGAGCTCAAGGAAGGAATGACATGAGCTAACTGTCAATTTAAGGATTAGTCCATGATCAATTTAAATGATCTACAAATTAAAACTTGGAACTAGATTATTTATTAAACATGATCTATATATATATATATATATATATATATATATATATATATATATATATATATATATATATATATATATATATATATATATATATAGATTTATCCTACAAATTTATAACATGTATACATATTGATGCTCTGCAAAAAGGATTAGAAAATCTATTTGATGGCAACACACACAAGAGCACAAGAAACAAACGTTAGTGTTAGCAACAAAAGATTATCCTAAACAGGCATATCAAGAGAGATATTAAGCATGAAATAGAAAGCATATAAACATAGAATGAAATAGCTAATCAAGATGCTCATAGTTGCTCCTCCCTTGTTCCTCTCCTCTCCAAGTCCCAAATGAGTGTAGCTCTCAGCAGCTTTTTGCACTATGGATGCTTATGGAGGATTGAGATTTAATATTAAGCTTCAAATATGAAATGAAAAGCTAAATACTATGCTATTGATGCTAAAATGATTGATTTTACCAAAAAGACAAGATTTTAGTTATGCTATGCTAAATGCTCTCTAAAAATGTCTATAGCCTAAATGCATACAAGTTTTCAGGATCTGGATTATGAAGGAATGGGCTCTATTTATAGGAAAAATGGAGCAATGGATGGCCAGGATTAAAAGGTTTAATCAAGGGTCAAGCTTGAAAGTTGGGGATCCATGTGCACAATTTGCACCAATGAAATGGTGACAAGTGTCAACATAAGATTCGGTTGAGAGAAGAGGTTGGAGGCATTAAATGCCTGAGGAGACCTCATGGTTATCTAGAAGGTAAGGGTCAAGCCTAAATTAGGATTACCCACTGGATTAGGAGCTAATGCAAGGATAAACCTTTGTGCAAATGATTAAGAGATAATCATGGTCAAAGCATTAAAGGCTTGATGAGACCCTTGGGTTGGGTAGAGGTTGAGTCAAAACAAATGTTTTAACCATGTGGGAGGGTTTGAGGTAACCATTAATGGTTATTGGAGACTTTAGGGATTAAGTGGTTGAAGGTTGAAAGCCTTCAATGGTTATCAAAGACTTTGAGCCATTTAGTGGTTGAAGGTTGGAAGCTTTCAAAAGGTTATCCAAGACTTTGAGACATTTAGTGGTTGAAGGTTGAAAGCCTTTAATGGTTATCAAAGACTTTTAGGCTTTGAGAAGTGACCTCATTTTGCTTAGGAATGTGACAATAATTAGGGGATGGATTAGGCTAATTAGGAAGGGGTTAGAAGAATCTAGAAGGGGATTAGATTTTGCAAGTGGATTTGGTGGGTGAGGGAAAATAGGATTTTATTAAAATAAAAATTCATTTATTTCAATAAATGTGTGCAAGTTGTATTTGGATAAATATTCAAATAAATATTAATTTATTTAAATGAGAAAAAGGAAGATAAAGCATTAAAATGCTTGAAGACTTTGAGGGGAACCATTAAAGGCTTGAAGACTTTAAGGAAAACCATTAAAGTCTTAAGAAGACTATAGAAGGAAGCCATCAGGTTTGAAGACTTTAAAGCCATCAAGTTTGAATACTTTAAGGGAAACCATTAAAGGTTTCAAGTGGGTGAGGATAAATAGGATTTTAAATAAATAATTTATTTAAAATAGTTGTGCAACTTGCATTTGTAGGAAAATGCAAGTGGGTGGAGGATAAAGGTGATTTAAATAAATGATTTATTTAAAATAGTTGTGCAACTTGCTTTTGTAGGAAAATACAAGTGGGTGGAGGATAAAGGTGATTTAAATAAATGATTTATTTTTTTAAATGTGAGAGGTGGGATTTTGGGGGATTTAAATAAATATTAATTTATTTAAATGTGAGAGAAGATTTAATTAAACAAATATGATTTATTTATTTAATTAATGGTATGAATTTGGTTAAGTGAATTAAATCAAATAAATTGAATAATTTATTTAATTAATAGGAGAAGAGGGTTAAGATGAATTAATTAAATATTAATTTAATTAATTATTAATTGATGGTTAAATAATCAAATAAATACTAAGTATTCATTTAATTAAGTGGACAGATTTATGTGACTACATTTGCCCCTCTTTGAGACGGTGCAGTTTATCGCGTCCTTTCAAAGAAAGAAAAATAGGTGTGAAGAAATGCCCCATAAAATGTAAATTTAATGGGTGGTATGCCCCCTCGAGAGATGGGCCGAATTTTATTTTGAAAAATCGGGTGATCTCTCGAAAAAGAATGCAAAGTGGAGGGGAGGTAGAATAGAAGAAATTAGAACTAATGATGAAAGAATGGGAGAAAATGGAGTGAATATGAAGAAATAACAAGCCAGCGAGTACCCTGAGGTCATGCAAGAGATACATAGCAGATGTAGTGTGGGGTTTGGATTGATGCTATACAATTGATCAAAATTGGTTGGACAATCTGGTGCAATCGGTTTAATTGCCCCGATCAAGTCAAAGCGTGACAGTTGATGTCAGTTGGTCGCTTGGACAAGATAAAGTCTGAGTAAGTGAATCAAAGTGACCTGATGTGACTTAGACAATTGATGTAATTGCCCAATGAAGTCAAGGTATATGAAGCAAAATACTCGTTGAGACGTAGACAATTGATGTAATTGTCTGTTGGATTGTGTTTGATTGGTTGATCAATTGATAGTATGTGCGTGTGATGGATGGTTGTGGGGAATCATGGCAGCCCCGTTGAGACTAGGTCATTATGATAAATGCCTGATGTAGTCTAGGATTACCATAATCGATTACCTGTTGAGACCCGAAGATACTTGATCAGAGTATCTGTTGATAGTCTAGGTGTGTGGGAGTCGATGTATCTTTGTAGACAGAGTAACTTGCTTGATTGTGTGGATGAATGAGGACGGGAAACACAATCCCTCCTATTAGAGATGGATGGTGATGAACGTGACTTGATTGGGTTGATGGGAAACGATGAAGGATATGTGATGTTGATTATTGAGATGGGGAGGGTTGGGGGGGTTCGATGTTAGAAGAAATGGAGGACCTATGACTTATTCCTATGGAAGAAGAGGAAAATAGAGTATGCATTATTATGACTATGTATGCATCATATGCAGCTATTATGAATGTATGGATGGTTGGAATGCAACGGAATGCAGTATATATAGATGAGATGGAATGACGATCCATAGTGCTCTATTTTCATCATTGAGCTTTAAAATGTTGGAAGAGAATACAAGCATCTTGACATAATGATTCAAGATGACCAGAGTATTTTTTACATGGATTTGATATAGCAAGTTAATACAAGCAACTTGATATAATGGATCAAGTTGACCTGAGTATTGCTTGCGGAACAGACAAGGATTATCTCCGTTCATGCATGACTTGGATTGTCCTCCTTGATCTTAGGCTGATCATATCCTGAGACAAGTGCATATCGTACTAAGAAATAAAAACCTTTATCCAAATTGGATGAGGAGGAACCAAAGAATGAGCATTGTACCTGTAAACAAACAGTATATATACATAAAGAATAAAGAATATGGATCCTTGGTAATGGTTCATGCTCATATGGTCGAGGTATACGCTATAGTCAGCAAGCCGTAGTGATTTATGACTGCATTTTGGCATAAGATCACGTAGCTTAGTGAACTTCCCACGTAGACACCATTAGTACATGCCCCAGAACTTCATCGGAAATAATGCACAAACGATACAAAATAATGCTGAAAGAGTCCGATACAGATAAACAATGATTGTACTCACAAATCAACCAAGTATTTGATAGCCTAACAGAATTTTCTTGTCACAGAAAATGTCATCTTGTCTTTGTTTTGGTAAGGAAGGATGCATCCTTTTTTTAAAGACAGTTTGGATTGTTGATGTTGATTGTTTTTGGTCGAGTGATAAGTGGTCATTTGTGTGAGTATTTTGTCAATGTTTGTTTTGTATCTAATCGGATGAAGGTGTTGCCATGTTTTTGTGTGATTTTTGATGGGTTTTCCGATGTTTTTTGGATTTTGTGAAACAATTTTTGGATGTTTTTGGTATTTTGAGAGTCATTTTTGAATGTTTTTGATATTTTCTGATGATTGCCTGAATGAAGAGCATAATGACACATAAGACAATGTAGAATCCACTTCCATCAATAGGTTAAAGGCATTGCCCCCAATTTTAGACATGACTATGAAAAAGCGGGATGCAAGATGTATGGAGTACTATCATAATTGCAGAGGAATAACAAGCCATGGTTTTGGATGGATGGATGTATGTATGAAGTAGATGTGATCACAATGAGCCTGAAAGACAATGGAGCCATAGCCCTTACGAGTGGCGCCTGTTTGCCAGGTTTTCACCATCGCACTTACCCAAGGTGCCACCGGAGTGGTTGTTCACCGTTTGGATGCATGATTTTTCTTTACTTTTTTTGAATGTTTTTGTATATCTTCAGGACATTTTTCTGAATGTTTTTGGTATTTTCTGATATGCAGGGGAGCCTGATGCTCTATACACCTTAGGTATAAAACATTTTGAGGTGCATGCTATTGATTGGATCTGCAAGCAGTTCTCCTTCTGAAGTAGCCAACTGATATGCCTCAGACCCGAATACAGCAGTGACAACATATGGGCCCAGCCTGTTTGATTCAAACTTGCCCTGATGTTCTCAGTTTGGTTGGTTGCGAGGATTCTCTTGAAGAACAAGATCACCTACCTCAAATGTACGAGATCGAACTCGGTGATTGTAGCTTCTACTCATGCGTTGCTGATAGGCTTTGAGGTGATTGTTTGCAGCTTGTCGTTTCTCATCTAGTAACTCCAAGTCCTGCAGATGGGATACTCTGTATGCTTCATCATCGATGAGATTATGCAAGGAAACTCGTAATGATGGTATCTCAACCTCAATAGGTAAGATAGCTTATGCACCATAGACCAATGAATAAGGAGTTGCACCTATAGGGGTTCGAATGCTAGTTCGATATGCCCATAATGCTAGATTCAATTGAACATGCCAATCACGACCGGCATCATTGACTGTCTTCTTTAGGATTCTCAATATGTTTTTATTGGATGCTTCAGCCTGACCATTTCCTTGTGGGTAATAGGGAGTGGAAAAGCGGTGTTGGATATGAAATTTCTCACAAAGCTCACGGACATCCTGATTTTTGAAAGGAAGACCGTTATCTGTGACAATGGACATGGGCACACCATACCGGCAAATGATGTAGTTGAGTATGAATGAGGCGATTTGCTTGCCAGTGACTTGGGTAAGTGGAACAGCTTCGATCCACTTGGTGAAATATTCGGTGGCGGTAATAATGAATTTATGCCCATTGGATGAAGATGGATGAATCTTACCCACAAGGTCAAGGCCCCATTGACAGAAAGGCCATGGTGTCGTGATTGGTTGCAGTTCCTGGGCTGGTGCATGTATCAGGTCATCGTGAACTTGACATTTCTTGCATTTTCTGACAAAGTAGTAGGAATCCTTTTCCATAGATGGCCAATAGTATCCATTGCGCAGGAGTTTCTTGGCTAGAGACGGACCACTTGAGTGAGTCCCGCAAATTCCTTCATGGACTTCTTCTAAGGCCTTTGTTATCTCATCTTGTTCTAGACATTGAAGGAGAGTACCATCAAGACTGCGTCGGTATAGGGTTTCGACAATAATGGTATATCGAGTAGTTTGGCGAATGAAGGTTTTACGTTGGTTATTTGATTGGTTGGGAGGAAGGGTGTGATCACGGAGATAGGTGTAGAACTCACCGTACCATGGAGATTCAAAACCAACAAGGTGACATATCATCTCGAATTCAGGGGTATCATAAGCAGGGATCGAAAGCTGTTCTACCAAGAACTCGTAGCGTGTTGAATTTTGTGGAAGATCTAGGAGAGATGCGATGGTAGCCATAGCGTCAGCAGCTCGATTCTAATCTCTTGGTATCTGCTCAAAAGTGATAGTAGTAAATGATGTCTTTAGAGTGTCCACCATTTGCTTATAGGGCATGAGTTTATCATCTTTGGTCTGATATTCATCTGTTGCTTGTCCAATGACTAGTTGGGAATCGCCATATACTTGTAGTTCTTGTAATTTCCATTGTACGGCTAACCTAAGTCCTGTGATCAAGGCCTCATACTCTGCTATGTTGTTTGTGCATGGAAATGTGAGCCTGTAAGACTTCGGGATGCTATCACCCTGAGGTGTGATAAACAGAATGCCTGCCCCCGAGCCATGCCTAGTGTATGAGCCATCAAAATATAGTTTCCATGGTTGTACTTCTGTGATCATGAATATCTCTTCATCTGGAAAATTGGAAATGACGGGATGATCGCCTATGAGGGGCGCATCGGCCAACTGATCTGCAATAACCTGACCTTTGATAGCTTTACGGTCCACATACTCAATGTCAAATTCACTTAGAATCATCACCCATTTGGCCAAGCGACCTGTCAATGCTGCTTTGCTAAGTAAGTACTTGAGTGGATCAATCTTTGCGATGAGTTGTACCTTGTGTGTCAATAGATAGTGCCGCAATTTAGTGGCTCCTAAGATTACTGCTAGGCAAGCTCGCTCAATAGGTGTGTAATTGAGTTCATAGCCAACCAGTGTACGAGAGATGTAGTATACAGCACACTCTTTGCCTTCTGCATTATGTTGTGCCAGTAATACACCTAATGCTGTACTTGTCGCTGAGATATAAAGTAACAACGGTCTACTTGGATCTGGTGGCATCAACAATGGTGGATTCATGAGATAGTCTTTAAGTGCCTGAAATGCTTGCTGGCATCTGTCATCCCACTGAAAGCGAATGTTCTTGTGTAGCAGGTGTGTGAATGGGTGACACTTATCAGCCAATTGTGCAATGAATCTGCGGATGGATTGAAGCCGTCCTTGTAGTGTCCTTAGCTGACTGATATTCTTTGGTGGTGGCATGTCCATGATTGCTTTAACCTTTGCTGGATCGACCTCAATGCCTTTGCTTGAGACAATGTATCCTAGAAGCTTCCCGGAGGTCACTCCGAAGACACATTTCTTTGGGTTGAGTCGAACATGGTATTGTTCCAGTCTATCAAAGATTTTATCTAAGATGTGAAGATGTCCTTCTCTAGTAAGTGATTTTGCTAGTAAATCATCCACATAATCTTCCATCATAGTATGCATCATGTCATGGAAGATGGTGGTCATTTCTCTTTGATAGGTCGCTCCTGCATTCTTTAGACCAAAAGGCATTACATTCCAGCAGTATGTGCCCCATGGACATGTGAAGGCTGTCTTATGTTGGTCCTCTGGTGCGATCTTTATTTGATTGTATCCTGAAAAGCCATCCATGAGTGAAAGCATGGCATGTCCTACTGTCAAATCCACTATGATGTCGATATTTGGTAGGGGGAAGTCATCCTTAGGACATGCCTTATTCAGATCTCTGAAGTTTGTACAAATGCGGATGCCCCCTTTTGGTTTGCCGACTGGCACAATGTTAGAGATCCATTCTGCATAATCAATTGGTCTAATGAAACCAACATCCAGGAGTTTCTTGAGTTCGGTTTTGACTAGCACGGCAATCTGAGGATGCATCTTACGAAGCTTCTGCTTGACAGGTTTGGCTCCTTTTGCTACTGTGAGATGATGCATGACTAAATCTGGATCAAGCCTAGGCATGTCTACATATGACCATGCAAAGTTGATCTGGCACTGCTGGAAGAACTCGATAAATTGAGGTTGTTCCTCTGGAGTGAGAAGAGATGCCAGATGTATGATATGAGGGTTTTCAGGAGTCCCCACATTGTATTCTTTGGTCTCCTCAATGAGGATCATTGATCGTTCCTGTTGTGTATTAGCAGGGAGAATGTCAAACCCTTCATCCTCAGGCGCCTCAGAGAGGTTTTCACCGTTGGATACGCTCTTTCTTTTTACTTTTGTTGGATCAAACAGTGCCACAGTGTGGTTTTCACTGGAAGATCCATGTTTTAATGTTATATTTTTGCAGCTGAAGGGTTTGGCATCCGCCCCGAAGTATGCTGCGCTATTAAGTTCAATGGCGAATCCAGCTTTGTGATCCCCGCTTGGTAGATTATCTCGTAATTCCAAAAAGTCAATGATAGCCTCATCATTTTGGAAGAGGTCAAGACATGGAGGATTTGATTGGTTCCATTCGATGAGTTCAGGGTGGATAATGGGCATTACTTCATCGATTAGGTTAAGTGCGGGAGATGTATCAGTGAGGTTTAAGACGTTATGGTGAAGGTCATTAATGGTACTCTCCCTGTCAGAATCAGGCGTAGGATGAGACATAGGGTCTGTGGAAGATGTTTCCAGCTCAGGTACCCAAGTGGTCTTTATCTGTGCTTCTCCGTAAACAGGGATGTCTTTGCGTGGCAGAGGTGGTGATGTGTCTTCCTCATCTGAAGTGTTAAGTTGTACAGAATCAAATTCCCACTCATGTGAGTCAGTCTCTGAATCACTCTCCAGCATCCGATTGCTATACCATATTGGGATGTCTTTGGAGTTAAACACAGCAGGTGTGATTGGTTTATGTATCTTTGTAGTGATCGGTGCTGCAGGAACTATGATGGGGATTAAAGGATTTGTTACTGGAAGTATCGGCAGTGTTAATTTAGTGGCTTCTATTGGAATGGCTGGTGCCATAGATGTTGCTGTAGGTTTCCATACAGTTGTTGCTACAAATGGTGTTGCTGATGGGATTACTGGTTCGTTTGGTGGGATGAATGATATTGATGATGGTTGCGGTGGAGTTGTGAGCCTTGATGGGGCAGTGGGGATAGTGCTTGATGGTGCTTTGATTATGAAAGGTGTCCTCTTTGCAGTAGGTGGGCAAAATGGTTTGCTGGGTTTTCCTTTGAATCTGAGTTTAGGAAGGATCTCTTTTGCAAAGCCTAGGCCTGTATTACCTTTGGGCTTGAATTCTGGTAGTAGAGGTTCATGTCGTCCTTGTTTGCACTATCCCAAAGCATTCTGACCATCATATCCCATTCTTTGCATAAGGAGGAGACCTTTGCCATACTGATCTATAGGAAGTTTAACTTGTGGTAGATCAGTGGTGATGGGATCTTTATAGATCCATTTTGCTAAGTCCTCATCTTGGGTTTCTTCTTGTTGACTCTTTCCAAGGATGAAAGGCGTCAAAGCACATGCGGGTGTGATTAGTGGTTGCTGGAGTAACTGTTGTGGTTTACCATGTGTTCTAGGAGAAGTGGGCATTTGTCCCACACAAAAGAGTTGACTCAAGTTGTATTCCCCGGGACCTTCCTCTGCTATTTTCATCTTAAGCTTTTCTTGCTTTGGTATAGTGGTGTTCGAACTGGCAAGAGAGGCGGGACTTACATATGATGTGGAGGAAATGGCTTCCCTATTATTAGGAACAGTAATTTCTGGTTGATGGCTGATATTATGGCAAAATGCAAAGGGATTTGCATCGCCCAGGATTGTGATCTCTGTACCGTTATGTGGGAACTTGATACATTGATGGTAGGTAGATGGAACAGCTTGCATGGCATGTATCCAAGGTCTCCCTAATAATAGATTATATGGCAGAGGAAGGTCAAGAACTTGACAGATGATGTGCTTTACCACAGGGCCCACTTGGATTGGTAGTACCACAGTTCCTTTGGATGAACGCTCTGCATCATCATAGGCCTTGATGGTGATCTTCTTGCAAGGATCCACTGATTCTATTGCATATCCCAATGCTGTGACCAACTGTAGTGTACAAATGTTCAAGCCTGCTCCATTATCGATCAAGACTTGCTTGATCCGATGCTGGTTGATAAATCATTCGATGTGGAGTGAGGCGTTATGCGATTGTTGGAAGGAAGAGTTGTCACTTTCAGAAAAAGTGAGACAAGGTGATGACTTGAGACTTCCAACCATGGCTTGAAATTGGTCTGTATTCAGATTTGTAGGGACTGACGCCTCTTGGAGTGCTTGATCCAAGATTGTTTTATGAGATGGTGATAAGCGTAATAGTTCTAAAATGGATATGAGCGCAGGGGTTTTGTCTAATTGTTCCACAAGATTGTACTGCTTTGGGATGGAGGTGGTGCCTTGTGGAGCTGCCTTGATGGTGACCTTGCCATGACATGTAACAACATTGCAATTTGAGGTGGGATTTTTGAAGGTGATAGTTGCAATTTGTTCACTGGCATCATACAGGTGATTTACAATGTAGTTATACGCAGCCTGCGTATAATCAGTGGTATCAGTGCCTCGCTGGGAAGTGGAAGGACCCCTTTGATCTTGTGATGGAAGTGGATTCTTGAACATCAGATGATCATTATTGGTCGTTTTTGGGTCATGTCCTTCAATTTCAATTTCTCCTCGATCAATAAGATCCTGAATGAGATCTTTCAATCGGTGACAATTACTTGTCTTGTGTCCTCTTCCTTGATGGAATTCACAGTGTTCAGTATCTCGCCACCATGCTGGTTTGACCTGAGGTTCATAGTTTGATAGTTTAGGTAGAGTGACCAAATTTTGAGAAATGAGTTGTCGCAATACTGTTTCAATGGGTTCCCCTAAGGGAGTGTATGTGCATTTTTGTTTTTGTTGACGAGGTCTAGGTTCATCGTGAGATGTGATGCGACCTTGATTAGAAGGAACATTTGTGTTGTTCTGAGGTGGAGGATTTTGTCCTGCAAATCGAACCACAGGTTGTGCATTTTGGATAGTCCAAGAATCCACAACCCCATCATTGACGATATTCTTGTTTTTATTCCAGAAGTTTGGTTTATCGCTATTGAAGCGTGGGCGAGGACCATCTTTTGGTTCATTAAAGATTTTGATGAGTCCTTTCTTGATGAGTGCCCTTTCACATTTTAAACCCTTGGTGATCATATCGTTAAAAGAGTCTGTGTCTTTGACATCTAGGTGAAATTCCATTTCTTCGTTTAAGTTGGAAATGAAAATTTCCACTAGTTCTCCTTCAGGTAACTGAAGAGAACGTCTGCTAGACATTTGGCGCCATCATTGCAGGAATACTGAGAATAGTTCACCTGGTTTTTGTTTGGTGTTGCACAGATTAGCCATGGTGATGTCGCGTTCAATGTTATGAGAGTAATGAGATAGGAACTTCTGGATGAGTTCCTCAAATGTTCTAATGCCACCCGGTAGTCGGGAAAACCATGACGTGGTTGTTCCTCCCAAACTTTGGGGAAAAAGGCGCATTAGGTATGTGTCTTCATATGCCACTTCAAGACAAGCGGAATGAAATTCTCGGACATGATCACGGGGATCCCCCTTTCCTCTATATTTTTCAAATTTGGGTGTTTCGAATCCTTGTGGAAAGGGTGGCATATAAAGATTCCTATCAAATGGATAGGGACAGATGTCGTTAAGTGAGAATTGATTGGTCTTAACACCACTATGAAGTTGTTGGGCAAGATTCTCGACTTGTTGCCGCAACATCTCCATTTCATTTGGAGGAGGAGGTGGTGGGTTACCTCGAGGAATGTTATATCTGATGTGATCTCTACCTCTTTCCTCCTCATGGCGACTTTGTCTTTCTGATGCTTGTCTTAATTGGGCAAGATCAAAGTCAGAGGGGAGTTTTGCTCCTTCTTGAGCGAGTCTTAAGAAGTGAGCATCTGCATTGCTCCTAAGTATTTTGTCAAAAAGTCTGTTAAAGAGAGGGTTATGCTGAGCCCTTTCTATTGTTGCAGGAGTGGGAGTACTTGGGTTTTCATCATCTGCATTTCCTCCAAGTGCTTCTTGAAATTCATTGAGATTTTCCTCTTCTTCTTCTTCCCTTTCTATTTCTCGTTGCCTTGACCGTGATCGGGTTTGAGCCATTTTGTTTGCAAGTTTTTTTGAAGTTGATTGAAGATGATGATGAGTTGTTGTTTAATGTAATGAGATTTGATGGTTGGTGATTGTGTGGTATGGGGATCTCTAGCACTTTAAGGTAGATGTAACCGAAATTCCTTCTTTGAATTGCTTGTTTGTTTGAGGAGTTTGGATGTGATAAGGTGTAGAGAAATCTGAGATGTGTTACAGATTTTGACTACCTAGCAATGAGAGGATTCACTCATGAACTAGTTTTAACCTGCGTAGATGTGTCTCTTAGGATGAGCTTATCCTAGATGTAGAAACAATCTAAAAGTGATGTGATGTGTTTGATTTCAAGCAATATCTAAAAGAGAACTTGGGACAAGAACCTCTTAATGTTTTGAGAGTTTTGGGATGAATTGATGATGGAATAATGATGTATGAATGAGATGATGGATGTTTTGTTTTCAACTTCAATAAAAACTTTGTGTTACAAATGGAACAAACTCTACTTCTTCCCTTTCAGGCGTTGGTGGCACTTCTCGAGCTGTGTTGTAGGTGATACAGATGTTTGGGAAGAAGTTGGGATTAATCTTTCCTCCTTGATTTTTGTGATAACTCAGAGCTCTATATTGCATAAAAGCTCTACGGTTCAATGATTCGGAATCAAACTCGTTTGTTTTACCTTGAAGATAGAGACGCATGCGATGTAGAAAGACTCTATGTGAGACAAAGATTTTTCTATTGAGATAGAAGAATTTCCTCCTTTTGATCAAAGCCTTTGAGCTTAATGGTCTTCTTTTCAAGGTAATATTCTGATGACACTTCTTGTTTCGCAAGATGTGAAGAATGGTCATAAATTTTGTCTCTTTGTTGTTTGTACTTTGTTTTTGATGTTTTTTTTTTTTTTTTTTTGATTGTTTTGATAGATGTTTGGTTGGATGAATACTTTGTTTTTTGGGAAGTGATTTTCTGATTTTTCTTTGACAAGAAAACAAAGCAAGCACACAAACACAAGAATGTTGCCTCAAAGGCACAAATGAGTATGAGTCTAGATCAACCCAATTCTTGGACTTGTTTTTGACCCTTCCTTTAGATTTATTTTAAGGTGTAGTTCCAAAGCCTGAAGTCGGCTCAATTTGCACTAGGTCTGTAAAACGAACACACTTCAAACACTTTTTATCCCTAAGGTCAAATGGCCAGTTGTGATAAATTTAGCCCACATCTTGATATTTCTTCGACTTTGGTACTACATACCTTATGAATCCCGCCGTGGTAGGTAAGGATGTGATATACTAAGTCTTGCACGAGCATAACAAATAGATGATCCCTATGATGGGGGAGTCACCACTTTTATCAAGCCACAAGTGACTTTTCAAAAAGCTATGTTTCTACTCAAGGAAATATGTATGGTGAGTATCTTGGGAGCAAAACCATCTATGCTCTTGCACTAAATTATATCGCAAATATCCTCAATCAATAGAACGGGTGGGCTACTACTTAAAGGTGTTTAGTCATGTTCGATGTTTTTGGACATAAGTTCATTCTGCAGTGACTCACTTAAGAGCCTTGTAACTGGTGGTGGGGCCCATTTGTCCTTTCGGCCAGTTACACTGTAGGAATAGCTATACCCAAGGCTACAGCTTTCGCTCACACCTGATTTCTATAGCGGCTTGAAGGATTTACCGCTCAAGGTCGTTCCCAAGAGTGATGTGTCTCTTGGCAGGCCTCTCTTAAAAAGATAAAATTTTGAGTGTTACTAATACTTTTCTCTTGCACCTAGGACCACGAAAGCCAAGGGAGAGGATAGTGTGTGTTTAGAAGTAAGACCACTCGACCAACTCTTTGCACAAGTGTGCCAAGCACGAAAAACACTTGTTCTTTTTAATCTGTCATTGCAATGTGATCTAACTATTTGGAGATGTTGCTCCAACAATCATGGTGTTCTTTTTAATTTTCAAAGGCAATTGTTTGAGTAAACTAGAATTTGAAAATCCTGGTCAACTTAATGAAAAACACGTTTGCATGAAGTAAAATTGCTTTGAAAATGAGACAAGTTGATTGTGAATTTTATTTGCACCAAAAATAGAAGTGTGGATTGTGAGTTTTATCTTGATGCAAGAAATAAAATTTGCCTTGTTGATTTTAAGCACCAAAACGAAGTTTGTTTCTTAACTTGCAAAAAAATAAAGTTGTTTTTGTATAAGTTTGTGGTTCTTTTTACCTTTGAAGAATGAAATTCTTTTTAAGAGCCCCAAACAAATGTGTGATTCTTTTTTAAAAGCCCAAATTTGAAATGTGAAGTTAATTTTAAACCAAAATAAAAAGTGAATTCATTTTTAAAACCAACTTCAAAAACAAGTTAGTAAAAAATATAAATCTACTTTTTAATCTAATTTAAATCTGCACAAAAGAGAAAAATAGTTAGTAAAATCCGCCTATTTGGTGGGCTTCTACAAGCCTAATAATTTTATTTTTTTTTGGTTACAAGGTCATTTGTACAACGTTTTGTTACAATAGCGCTAGTCTGCGTTTGAACAGAGGCACTATTTAACACAAACGCACTAAAAGAAAGGGAAAGACAGAGAAGAGAAAATCACTGAAATAGGATGAATAGCGCCAAAATAATGTCAAACGCACCAAAACAGTGTCAAAAGTGCAACCTGTGTGACATTTTCAACATTCAAACATGTTATTGGTTAAAAAAAAAAAGTTTCTCTTTTTGCGTGTTCGATTCACGTCGGGTTCACCAAATGATGCTCTGCAAAAAGGATTAGAAAATCTGTTTGATGGCAACACACACAAGAGCACAAGAAACAAACGTTAGTGTTAGCAACAAAAGATTATCCTAAACAGGCATATCAAGAGAGATATTAAGCATGAAATAGAAAGCATATAAACATAGAATGAAATAGCTAATCAAGATGCTCATAGTTGCTCCTCCCTTGTTCCTCTCCTCTCCAAGTCCCAAATGAGTGTAGCTCTCAGCAGCTTTTTGCACTATGGATGCTTATGGAGGATTGAGATTTAATATTAAGCTTCAAATATGAAATGAAAAGCTAAATACTATGCTATTGATGCTAAAATGATTGATTTTACCAAAAAGACAAGATTTTAGTTATGTTATGATAAATGCTCTCTAAAAATGTCTATAGCCTAAATGCATACAAGTTTTCAGGATCTGGATTATGAAGGAATGGGCTCTATTTATAGGAAAAATGGAGCAATGGATGGCCAGGATTAAAAGGTTTAATCAAGGGTCAAACTTGAAAGTTGGGGATCCATGTGCACAATTTGCACCAATGAAATGGTGACAAGTGTCAACATAAGATTCGGTTGAGAGAAGAGGTTGGAGGCATTAAATGCCTGAGGAGACCTCATGGTTATCTAGAAGGTAAGGGTCAAGCCTAAATTAGGATTACCCACTGGATTAGGAGCTAATGCAAGGATAAACCTTTGTGCAAATGATTAAGAGATAATCATAGTCAAAGCATTAAAGGCTTGATGAGACCCTTGGGTTGGGTAGAGGTTGAGTCAAAACAAATGTTTTAACCATGTGGGAGGGTTTGAGGTAACCATTAATGGTTATTGGAGACTTTGGGGATTAAGTGGTTGAAGGTTGAAAGCCTTCAATGGTTATCAAAGACTTTGAGCCATTTAGTGGTTGAAGGTTGGAAGCTTTCAAAAGGTTATCCAAGACTTTGAGACATTTAGTGGTTGAAGGTTGAAAGCCTTTAATGGTTATCAAAGACTTTTAGGCTTTGAGAAGTGACCTCATTTTTCTTAGGAATGTGACAATAATTAGGGGATGGATTAGGCTAATTAGGAAGGGGTTAGAAGAATCTAGAAGGGGATTAGATTTTGCAAGTGGATTTGGTGGGTGAGGGAAAATAGGATTTTATTAAAGTAAAAATTAATTTATTTCAATAAATGTGTGCAAGTTGTATTTGGATAAATATTCAAATAAATATTAATTTATTTAAATGAGAAAAAGGAAGATAAAGCATTAAAATGCTTGAAGACTTTGAGGGGAACCATTAAAGGCTTGAAGACTTTAAGGAAAACCATTAAAGTCTTAAGAAGACTATAGAAGGAAGCCATCAAGTTTGAAGACTTTAAAGCCATCAAGTTTGAATACTTTAAGGGAAACCATTAAAGGTTTCAAGTGGGTGAGGATAAATAGGATTTTAAATAAATAATTTATTTAAAATAGTTGTGCAACTTGCATTTGTAGGAAAATGCAAGTGGGTGGAGGATAAAGGTGATTTAAATAAATGATTTATTTAAAATAGTTGTGCAACTTGCTTTTGTAGGAAAATACAAGTGGGTGGAGGATAAAGGTGATTTAAATAAATGATTTATTTATTTAAATGTGAGAGGTGGGATTTTGGGGGATTTAAATAAATATGAATTTATTTAAATGTGAGAGGTGGGATTTTGGGGGATTTAAATAAATATTAATTTATTTAAATGTGAGAGAAGATTTAATTAAACAAATATGATTTATTTATTTAATTAATGGTATGAATTTGGTTAAGTGAATTAAATCAAATAAATTGAATAATTTATTTAATTAATAGGAGAAGAGGGTTAAGATGAATTAATTAAATATTAATTTAATTAATTATTAATTGATGGTTAAATAATCAAAGAAATACTAAGTATTCATTTAATTAAGTGGACAGATTTATGTGACTACACATATCTTCTAAAAATTTAAATGCACATGTACATGTACATACCTATGTATCACCTGGAGTAGTCTGTATAGTCTGATCTTGTCCTGTGATCATATCAACAACATCACTCGTGCCTGCATATCTATCTCTAGCTGTATGTATCACTGAGGAGTGCAATGGGCTAACTAGATGAGTGGGCATCATGGATAAAGTGTCTGATTGTAGTAGCATGTCCATAAACCCAGTGTGGCTCAAATCTCTTAGTTGCTCCTCTAATGAGTCCAAACCCTCATCTATGATATGGACCTGATTAGCTCGTATCTCCTCCTCAAATGAATCCAAGCGACCCTCATCTGTGATATGGACCTGATCAGCTCGTAGCTCCTCCTCTGTAGCAACAAAGTGATCTATAGGTGGGTCAGTTCCTAGAGCATGCATAGAGTGATGAGAATGTTGTGACTGTCTCGAGGTATGCATTGATGTCACTATAGCCCGACCATCTTTGAGAATCTCCTCTTTAACATCAACCAATGGTATCCCAAGTCGAGATGAAATAAAACTATAAGCATGTAGTAGGTCCTCAGCTAAATGCTATGACATCTGTACATGTCTACTACCTCTGACTATAGTTGCTACCTCATTTGGGGAGGGGATGCCAGTAGTAATATACCAATCATCTGAATCTGAAGCCCCCCATGACTAGAAGATGCATGATATATGGATGATCGCGAATGTGGTCAACTCATCATATATCTGCGTAGCCTATCAGAAGATATGGTGGCTGCTACTAATGCAATTTGTCCAATCCTATCAATTGCTTCTCTCTGAGAAGAAATCACAATGTGATCCGCTATGGGGGCCATGGTTGGGACTACTACAGGAAATCTCTGGCCAACAAGGTCCTTGTGTCTAGGCGGAGCTCTATCATGCCTACGATATGCATCTCTATCAGCAATCTTGCCCCTCCTCTGTCCATAATATCTTGGAATATCAAGGTAGTTTGGTTTCATCTGACAATGAACCTTAGCAAATACCTGTTGTGTAAAGTACAATGGTATCTAGTCGTTATTAGGATAATGACCATGGGTAGCTAAGAAGTGTGGGTAAATCAATGATGCAACCTATGGGTCGATACATTTGGTAACTTGATATCCCCTCACCTTACTCTTCTCCTGATATTGTGGAAAGCATCTCTCCTTAATGGTCTCCTTCGAGACCACCACCACATTAGCAAAAGAATGAGGACCCCTCACGTCACTCCTCAACTATCTATATATATCCTCTATAACCTCAGGTGAGAATGAAGTGTGAGAAACTAAGCGGTCCCTCAATGTTTGCAAACTATAAAAAATGGATGTGCATGTACTCTTGTACACACCATCAGTATGGGGGTCATCTAATATGGCCCTCAACCTATGCAACTCACGATCACTGTATTGGAAAATAGTAGCAATGTCGGGCAAGGGGGGATCCTATTGTTGAGGATCAACATCATCAATGTGTGGCTCTTGATTAGGAGCCTACGCAGGTGGATCCTGATCAGGAGCCTGCAAAGGTATATCCAAGGATGCCATCTATCTAGGTACATGTCATAAAGTTAAAATAAATACGTAAGCAGAGAGAGATCATTTTCATTTTCAAAAAATACATAAAAAATTCAAATATTTCAGAGAGAGAGAGAGATAACATATATTTCAGATCTAGAGATAACATATATTTCAGAGAGATAGAGAGATCTAACACATGTATATTTAAATCTTTGAAATACATAAAAAATTCAAGAACATGATATATAACATGGAATGCAACAAGTCTCTAATTTTTTTGACAATTTTTTTGTTATTGAACTCCATATCTAAAAAAAAAAGAGAGGTCATTATATTTTTTTAATTTGGGCCCATATGATTATAAAAGTATTAAATCTGCAATATGTGATCTTAAGGGGAATGTCATATGACCCCTTAAGACACTATGTGATGGACTAAGGGGTATTTCGTTCATATACGACCCCTTAAGACACTATGTGATGGACTAAGGGTTACGTCGTTCACACTAGGATTTTATAAGGGGTCATATGCGGTTTTAAGGGGTCACGCATGTGTTATAACACATGCGTGACCCCTCAGGACCACATATGACCCCTTAGGACACTATGTGATCCTAAGGGGAATGTCATATGTATAGTAGGATGTTATAAGGGGTCATATGTGACCTACTAAGGGGTCACGCATTTTTTAATGCATGTGTGACCCCTTAGGAAAACATACAACCCCTTAAGACACTATGTGATGGACTAAGGGGTATTTTGTTCACACTAGGATTTTATAAGGGGTCATATGCAGTTCTAAGGGGTCATGCATGTGTTATAACACATGCATGACCCCTCAAGACCACATATGACCCCTTAGGACACTATTTGATCCTAAGGGGAAGGTCATATGTACGCTAGGATGTTATAAGGGGTCCTATGTGCTGTACTAAGGGGTCATGCATTTGTTAATGCATGTGTGACCCCTTAGGACCACATACGACCCTTTAAGATGACACTATGTGATGGACTAAGGGGTATGTCATTCACATTAGGATTTAATAAGGGGTTATATGCGGTTCTAAGGGGTCACACATGTGTTATAACACATGCGTGACCACTCAGTACCACATATGACCCCTTAGGACACTATGTGATCCTAAGGGGAATGTCATATGTATAGTAGGATGTTATAAGGGGTCATATGTGACCTACTAAGGGGTCATGCATGTGTTAATGCATGCGTGACCCCTTAGGACAACATATGACCCCTTAAGACACTATGTGATGGACTAAGGGGTATGTCATTTACACTAGGATTTTATAAGGGGTAATATGCGATTCTAAGGTGTCACACATGTGTTATAAAACATGTGTGACCCCTTAGGACCACATATGACCCCTTAGGACACTATGTGATCCTAATGAGAATGTCATATGTACACTAGGATGTTATAAAGGGTCATATGTGACCTACTAAGGGGACACACATGTGTTAATGCATGTGTGATCCCTTAGGACCACATACGACCCCTTAAGACACTATGTGATGGAGTAAGGGGTATGTCATTCACACTAGGATTTTATAAGGGGTCATATGTGGTTCTAAGGGGTCACACATGTGTTATAACACATGTGACCCCTTAGGACCACATATGACCCCTTAGGACACTATGTGATCCTAAAGGGAATGTCATATGTACACTAGCATGTTATATGTGATCCTTTATGGTCCTAAGGGAACGTATAGTGTCATCAGGGGCATATGTGGTCTTAAGGGGTCATGTTGTGTGTGTAATAGGATGTGAAAATGGGTCACATTGTAGAGGATTTATTTTGTCTAATTTGTTTAAATTTGTTATCTAATTTTTCTAATGTTTTTTAAAATTAAAATTTATTAATTTTTCTAACGTTTAATTTATTATATTTACGTTTGTGACATTTTTCTAATTTTCTTTTTTTGCTAATGTTTTTCTAAGTTCTGATTTACTACCTTAGTTTTGTATATTTTTCATAACAATTTTTAAAAATGTTGAAAAAAAATACATATATACAGTTATGTAATTTTAAAAATAAATTGACACATTTCAGTCAAAACATTAAATTATCAAATATTTTTCTAAAATAATGAAAAACAATAAATTATCAAACATTTTTCTAAAATGCTTAAAAACAATAACTATATACAATTATTTAATTAAAAAAATAAATTGACAAACAAATTATTTATTAATTTAATAAAAAAAGATATTATTAAACCAAACAAAGGGTTATTTTGTGCACCTGATATAATAAAGGTCTAAAACTAAAATATGAAAGATGGTAGCTTCTGCAGACAAATCTCGGTGACGTGATGCTGAAAAGACAAGTTTGACAATGACTCTTTAACTGTCACATTTGCTATTTATAAATGTTTTTAAAAAACCTAACTGAAAAAGGGTTCGAGCGAAGGGAGGGTTGACTTGAACCCCTTAAAATAATAATATTATAGTGGGTTCGCTCGAACCCAAAAACCACCCGCGGTTCGAGCGAACCCACGACTGCAAGGAGGTTTGATCGAACTCTAAGGGGTAGTTTGAGCGAACAGGCCTTTTTCGCTTGAACCCCTCAAAAAATAAACTTCCCACTTTTGCCAAATTCCTTCGTTGGCGAAAGTGGGAACCAGCTTTGTGAATTCACCCTGCAAAGACTTAGAAAGACAAATTAATTATTTTCTAAAGTATTTGGATAAATGGGCCACACCTGGTATCGTGGCTACCACTTGAGTATTGATGTTATCATTTATCTTGATGAAATTTTTGTTTGGTTTAAACTTTGCAAATGATTGTCGAGCACCCTCATTCTTATCAACCAGATCACTTGAAGGAGATGATTCAAATTGACTCACTTAAAGTTGATAATTTTGAAGCACTATACACAATTAGATGAAGGAAGTAAACTCAAAAAATTGAAGCTTATCTCTATTATACTTTTATAAATTAGCAAAAAAAATTATTTGAACATCATGATCGGGCACTTGATAAGAAATTTGAGAATGCAAATGTTTATATCTACAAATAAAATTAGTCACTTGTTCTTTAACTCCTTGCTTACAATGAATCAAATCAATCAAAATAATTTTAGGACCAATATTATTTTGAAATATTTTAATGAAAGCATTAGCCAATTATTGAAATAAAGTAATAGAATAAAGAGACAAAGAACAATACCATTTCAAAAATTTATTCCTAGATATTATAGTAAACAATTTAGCTATAATTATTTCTCCGTGAGAAAGATCACTACACAAAGATTGAAATGTCTTCGCATGAGTCAAGGAGTCACCTATTTCATTATACAACTCCAATTGAGGGAATTCCATATTTTTAGGAGAAACTGCATGGACAATGTCTTCTGATAATGGACTTCCTACATCGAATGTGGGAACATTTAATTAAAATTGAGTAATGGAAGCCAATTATTGTTGTAGGGATGTAACTATTGTCACGAGGATTTGCACCTGAGTACTAAGCTAGAAGCTCAACAATCTCATGAAACATGGAATGATCCTTAGGCCTATGGGGTTCCTATCTCGATGATCAATCTCCAAGGTGAGTTGGTTCTCCTGATGAATACCTCCTGAATCTAACTTGATGTGAAAAGGGATAGAAAGATAACTAGAATTTAAACCTATCCTAGGAGGTGATGCACCAAATATATGAAAAGCCTAAACAACTGCTCTAATTCACAATCATTTTCAAATTAGAGGATTTTTTCTACCATAACTCAATTTAATCATCTATTGCATTAATATTTTATATGAAATACTTGGTCTCAATGCTTGTCTATAGGGAAATCAACGATTTTCACAATTCTAGCTCATTAAAATGCAATGACATAACCTATAACCTGCAATAATAATGAACTTTCTTTCTCTAACCTTTCTTTAATGAGATATAACTAATGGATTCATAAAGAAATCACAAAAATTACATCAAAATCATCCATTTATCATAGAAAACAAGAAGAAATGAGAAGGAAAACTATTTTTCTTTATTGAAAATAAAAGGAATGCTACTATAAATTGAAAATGCTTCATAAGAGCTGAGTGAATTCACAAAGATGGTTCCCACTTTTGCCAACGAAGGAATTTGGTGAAAGTGGGAACTTCGATTTTCTCGGTGTTCGAGCGAAATGGCAATGTTCACTCGGACTACCCCCGGGAGTCCGAGCAAAACCAACAGCGGACCTGGGTTCGCTCGAACCACGGGTAACTTTGGGGTTCAAGCGAACCCACTTTAATATTAATATTTTAATGGGTTCGAGCGAACCCCCCATTCGCTCGAACCCTTTTCAGTTAGGGTTTTTTTTAAAATTTATAAATAGCAAAAATGATAGTTAAAAGGTCATTATCAAATTTGTCTTTTTCTGTCTGGTAGGGGTTGGATCGAACAGTCGTCAGCATCACATCACCGAGCTTTGTCTACAACAGTTAGCATCTTTCCTATTTCAGTTTTCGACCTTTATTATATCAGGTGCACAAAATAACCCTTTGTTTGGTTTAATAATGTCTTCTTTTATTAAATTTGTAAATAATTTGTTTGTTAATTTATTATTTTAATTAAATAATTGTATATAGTTATTGTTTTTCAACATTTTAGAAAAATGTTTGATAATTTATTGTTTTTCATTATTTTAGAAAAATGTTTGATAATTTAATGTTTTGACTGAAATGTGTCAATTTGTTTTTAAAATTACATAATTGTATAGATGTATTTTTTTTTCAACATTTTAAAAAATTGTTATGAAAACATAGAAAACTAAGGTAGAAAATCAGAACATAGAAAAACATTAGCAAAAAATAAAAATTAGAAAAATGTTGCAAATGTAAATATAATAAATTAAACATTAGAAAAATTAATAAATTTTAATTTAAATAAACATTAGAAAATTTAGATAACAAATTTAAACAAATTAGACAAAATAAATTTCCTCTACAATGTGACCCATTTTCACATCCTATTACATGTACAACATGACCCCTTAAGACCACATATGCCCTAATGACACTATACGTTCCCTTAGGAGGTCATAGAGGATCACATGTAACATACTAGTGTACATGCATGACATTCCCTTTAGGATCACATCTAGTGTCCTAAGGGGTCATACGTGGTCCTAAGGGGTCACACGTGTTATAACACATGTGTGACCTCTTGGAACCACATATGACCCCTTATAAAATTATAGTGTGAACGACATACCCCTTAGTCCATCAAATAGTGTCTTAACACATGTGTGACCCATTACAACCGCATAAGACCCTTTATAAAATCCTAGTGTGAACAACATACCCCTTAGTCCATCACATAGTGTCTTAAGGAATCGTATGTGGTTCTAAGGGGTCATGCATGCATTAACACATGTGTGACCCCTTAGTAGGTCACATAGGACCCCTTATAACATCCTAATGTACATATGACATTCCCCTTAGGATCACATAGTGTCCTAAGGGGTCATATGTGGTCCTAAGGGGTCATGTATGTGTTATAACATATGCATGACCCCTTAGAACTGCATATGACCCCTTATAAAATCCTAGTGTGAATAACATACCCCTTAGTCCATCACATTGTTTCTTAAGGGGTCGTATGTTGTCCTAAGGGGTCACGCATGCGTTAACACATGCGTGACCCCTTAGTAGGTCACATATGACCCCTTATAACATCCTACTATACATATGACATTCCCCTTAGGATCATATAGTGTCCTAAGAGGTCATATGTGGTTAGAACCACATATGACCCCTTATAAAATCCTAGTGTGAATGACATACCCCTTAGTTCATCACATAGTGTCTTAAGGGGTCGTATGTGGTCCTAAGGGGTCACCCATGCATTGACACATGTGTGACCCCTTAGTAGGTCATGTATGACCCCTTATAACATCCTAGTGTACATATGACATTCCCCTTAGGATCACATAGTGTCCTAAGGGGTCATATGTGGTTAGAACCACATATGACCCCTTATAAAATCCTAGTGTGAATGACATACCCCTTAGTTCATCACATAGTGTCTTAAGGGGTTGTATGTGGTCCTAAGGGGTCACACATGCATTGACATATGCATGACCCCTTATAACATCCTACTGTACATATGACATTCCCCTTAGGATCATATAGTGTCCTAAGGGGTCATATGTGGTTAGAACCACACATTACCCCTTATAAAATCCTAGTGTGAATGACATACCCCTTAGTTCATCACATAGTGTCTTAAGGGGTCGTATGTGGTCCTAAGCGGTCACACATGTGTTCCTAAGGGGTCACGCATGCATTGACACATGTGTGACCCCTTAGTAGGTCACATATGACCCCTTATAACATCCTACTATACATATGACATTTCCTATGTGTCCTAAGGGGTCATATGTGGTCCTAAGGGCTCACACATGCATTAACACATGCGTGACCCCTTAGTAGGTCACATATGACCCCTTATAACATCCTACTATACACATATGACATTCCCCTTAGGATAATATAGTGTCCTAACATATGACGTGTTAGATCTCTCTATTCTTGAATTTTTTATGTATGACATGTTAGATCTCTCTATCTCTCTGAAATATATGTTATCTCTAGATCTGAAATATATGTTCTCTCTCTCTCTCACTGAAATATTTGAAATTTTTACATACATATTTTTTTAAAATGAAAATGATCTCTCTCTCATGAAGATTTATATGTATATAATCTCTCTCTCTCTCTCTCATGAAAATGATCTCTCTCTCTACTTACGTATTTATTTTAACTTTACGACATGTACCTAGATAGATGGCATCCCATGATATACCTTCGCAGGCTCCTGATCAGGATCCACCTTCGCAGGCTCCTGATCAGGATCCACCTGCGCAAGCTCCACATCAGGAGCCACCACAGCAGGATCCCCCCTTGCCCAACATTGCTACTATTTTTCATTATAGTGATCGGGAGTTGCATAGGTTGAGGGCCATACTAGATGACCCTCATACTGATGGCGTGTACAAGAGTATGTGCACGTCCATTTTTGATAGTTTGCGGACATTGAGGGACCACTTAGTATCTCATACCTCATTCTCACCTGAGGTTATAGACGATATATATAGATAGTTGAGGAGTGAGGTGAGGGGTCCTCATTCTTTTGCTAATGTGGTGGGGGTGGTCTTAAAGGAGACCATCAAGGAGAGATGCTTCCCACAATATTAGGAGAAGAGTAGGGTGAGGGGATATTAGGTTACCAGATGTATCGACCCACAGGTTGCATCACCGATTTACCCATGATTCTTAGTTGCCCATGGTCGTTATCCTAATAATGACCAGATTCCATTATACTTTGCACAACAGGTATTTGCTGAGGTTCATTATCAGATGAAACCAAACTACCTTGATATTCCAGGATATTATGGACAGGGGAGGGGCAGGATTGCTGATAGAGATGCATATCATAGGCATGATAGAGCTCCGCCTAGACACAGGGACCTTGTTGGCTAGAGATTTCCTGCAGTAGTCCCAGCCATGGCACCTGTAAAGCGAAAAATCGCGATCGAACCCTAGTTGCTCTCCCCTCTTCCAACTCCAAGGAGAGAGAAGGGAGATTCACTAGGGTTGATGGTTTTCACTTAGGGGAGAGACTTTACATTCAAAAGAGGGGTTGAAACCCACAAGATCCAATCCCACACAATGCAAGATTGGATGCTAAATGTGTTTCAAGGGTTAAGAAAGCAAGGCTACCCTCTTTTGTAAAGAATGTTGATAGAAGAATTAAGCTAGGAATGCATAGAAAGTGACAAAGATTCGCTTATAAACTGAGATAGGGATATAGGATGAAGCTGCGGACCTGGAATTAGCAGTAAAATGTCGATACGGTGCTGTCCTGCAAATTTGAGCAAAAGTTGTCAAGACGATGGCGCCCGAGCGCCACGGTCCTCCGAAAAATCCACGAAACGAAGGGGGATCTGTTCGTCTCTGCACAAGGATTCCAGATCTTCAATTTCAGCCGCGTACCTGCAACCTTGTTGTAAGGATGTTTGTATCTTTATGTGCGAAGGTATAGATGTTGTATGTTGTATGTTGTAGTAGTATGTAGTAAGTGATCTCCTCTTCAATGGTTGAATCCTTGTCTTGAATGCAACACTTAGCCTTGAATGGAGACTTGAAATGATCAATAGCTTGAAGGAATTCTTGAATGCTTGAATGCTTGAGTATAATTTCCACGCTTTTTTCATCATCTCGAATGAAAGAGGAATATGTAGTTTATATACTTGTCAATTAGGGCTGATAGACTGATTTTCCCGACCTTAGGCCGACCAGGAAAGACAATTTCCAATTTGCAAACAAAAAGACCCGAAGTCCAAAAGAGACCGAGCCCAAAATAGGACCCAGGGACCAGGGCGCTAGGCGCTCTGGTCCCACCTCCCGGGACAGCAGGGTGCAAAGGAGGTTCAGGCCAGGGTGCAAGAAAATGCAGTTTTTGGTGTCATAATCAGGTTTCAGGGTCTCCATTCAGGTTGCGTGTTGCGTCACCATCGTGAAGACCGAAATGCAGTCGAAATTGCAAGTGTCGCAATTTTAGGACGCTACATTTAGCCCCCACTTTAGCGGGAGTATGTATGCTCATACTTCCGGTAAAGTACAAGGAAACAATATTGAAAGACTTTCACCAGGTCAAGGAGGCAAGACACACCAAGCCCCCAGTGGACTAAGGATCTTACGACTTCGATTGACAAAGTAAAAGGGAAGATCACGAGGGAGAACCATGACTGTCAGTAGTAAGGTTCCCTCACTATGAGTCATGCAAGAAAGATATCAAAAATTTTCAAGGCAAGGTTAAATTTGTCAAGAAATTTTCAAGTATCTTGAAAAGATATGAATGGGATGTATGCCCCCCTACGTTAAAGCGATGGCACACACCTCACCGGGGGTGATTGCTTTAAGGTAGTGATACATATAAGAAATGAGAAAGGAGCACGTTATCACAAGGATTTAGCCCCCAAGTGTGAGATAAGCCCGAGGATAATAGACACAAAACACAAAGCACAAGATGACTTCGCTTTCCTCGGGGTCAGTATGCTGTATGATAATTCATGTATATCATATGTATGTATGCATAATTGTTCTTCATTCCCCAATCAAGGAAGGTCACCTAGAAGAAGGGAACACATGTGTCTTTTGAGTCAACATGAGAGAGACCAAAAGAGATCTCAATGCTTTGCATCATCCTCAAGTAGACAACACTAAGGACAACAAATAGAAGAATGAGAATAACATATAGAAGAAGTAACACAAGAGAGGAGGAGAGAATTTGCTATGCTAATGTAACTAGTCTAGTACGTCATCTACCCCCCGATCTTGCTGATCAATGTTTCGGGAAGGCAGGGAACATGCTAGAGGAGGAACATCCAACACAGCAGATGGAGCTATCACAAGATCCAAACAAGGGCTATGTTCATGTTCTGAGCCACATTGTTCTTGTCTAGGAGCTAGGATAAGTGCTTTAGAAAATTCATTAGATAAATGGTTATCAATATCATCAAGTTCATATTCACTATCAGAATGAACAGGAGTAACATTTGCATCATGAATAACATTTTCATCTATATCATCATCAAGATTTATAAAAATAGGATCTTTAACTCGCACAGGATCAAGACCATCATGCATCTTATGTTTTGGAGATTTTGGAGAAAATGGAATAATGCTTGTTGAAGGTGTTTTTGGAGATTGCAAAGTTTGAGAAGCAGCTGCTTGAGCTCTAAGACGATGCTTTCGTCGGCGTTCACATGCAGAACGATTTCGTCTAGTCTTAGTAGGAAGTGGAGAAGATTGAGGAGGAAGAATGTTCTCATCCTTATCACTTGGGTGTTTAGGTTGTGGTCTCTTAGGCTGGATAATAGGAGAAGAAGAAGGTCTCTTCTCTCTATAAAAAGAAGGAGGAGGGACTGCTCCATACAAAGGAGGAATATTTGGTTTAGGAAGAAGACCAAGTCCATCATGACGAGGAGGTATAGGTCTACTCTTAGAAGGTTTATTAGACATAGACATAGTCACATCCATAGGAAAGGGTTGGGAATCTTCTTGAGGAAAGACATTAGTTTTATCTTTCAAAGGAAGAACTTCCTTCTCAAGAATGATAGGAATGTCAAGATTGGGTGATCTAGGTTCACTTAGAGATAGGATCATATCTGTTTTCCACTTTTGATAAGATTTGAAAAGATGATCACTTCGCGAAGGAAGAGATTGGAATTGTTTAGGCCAAAAGTAATCAATAGGAATGCTAGAAGTTCTTTCAGCTGGTTTAAAGAGACTATGATTGACAGTAACAATTTCACCATTATGGGGAAATTTCAAACACTTATGAATAGGAGAAGCAATAGCTTTCATGGAAGATAGCCAAGGATAGCCAAGCTTCACACGAAATTGTTCGGATGAAGGAATAATAGCAAATTTCACATCAAGGGATTTGTTATGGACCTCAATAGGCAATGTAATAGAACCAATTGCAGGAGAAGAAAATGCATCAAATAGTTTCACAATCACATCTGTTTTGTCATAAATCACTTGATTCAATTGCAAAGTAAAAAGAAATTCTTCAGTAATAACATTAACCATGCACGCAGGATCAATAAGCACTCCACGACAAGGTGTATTCTTGACTTTTGCAACTATATATAAAGGACCATCAGGTGCCCTGATAGTTTCATTGGAATCAAATGTAATGGAAGGTTCTTTAGGGATTTTCTGTTGCTCCACAAAATTAATCACATTCGGAGTCATAGACACGAGATCATCAGGTGAGACAGAGGAATCAATAGTATCAATCGCATTAGAGGTATGAGAAGGCAATTGATCAGTGAAAATCTGAAGATTTTGGTTAGGAGGAGCTACAGATGTGTTGCCTTTATCATTCACTCCAGAAACAGAGATAGTATTATTATCAATCAAATCTTGAATTTTCCCCTTTAAAGCAAAACATTTTTTAGTATCATGCCCAAGTTGACGATGAAATTGACAAAAAGATTTGTTATCAAAATAGGGTGAATTAATCTTTGCAAGATCAATTTGCCTTATAGGAGGAAGAGTAAGCACATTTTGTTCCAATAACTTATTCATAATACTATGCAATGATTCATTCAAAGGAGTATACTTTCTTTCTTTCTTGAAAAATTTAGAAATAGGAGGCACACCTGATGCTGCATTCACATTGTTGTTGATGATGTTTTCATTGAATTTGATGGAATCTCTGTTCGGTTTAAACTTGCCAAATGGTTGTTGACTTCTATCACCCTTATCACTCGGAGCCATAGGATGTGATTGTTCCATTTGACTCACAGTCAGTTGATAATTGTGAAGAGTTGCACACAACTGTTGGAAAGAAGTAAACTCAAAAAATAGAAGTTTGTCTCGAATATCTTTTTGTAAATTAGAAATAAAGATTCTTTGAATATCATTGTCAGGCACTGGAAAAGAAATTTGAGCATACAAATGCTTATATCTACCAATGAAATCAGTCACTTTTTCTTTAACACCTTGTTTACAATGCATTAAATCAATCAAAGTAACTTTAGGACTTATATTGTTTTGAAATTGTTGAATGAAAGCATTTGCAAGTTGTTCGAAAGAAGAAATAGAATAAGAAGGCAACGAGCAATACCATTGTAGGGCTTTGTCTCTTAATGTTCTAGTGAACAGTTTTGCAAGCAACCTTTGGTCATAAGCAAAATCAGTACATATTGTTTGAAAAGTCTTAACATGTGTTAGAGGATCACCTTTACCATTATAAAGCTCCAAATGTGGGATTTCAACATGTTTAGGAGGGATAGCTCGAACAATGTCAAGAGAAAGTGGGCTCGCAACATCAAATGTGGGCACACTAAACTTAGATTGATTCATAGAGGCAATTTGTTGCTGTAAAGAAGAGACAGTTTGTGCAAGATTGTTAATGGTCGCTTCAGTCGAAGAATTCATATTAGATGTGTTAGATTGAGATGGAGGTGTTATGTTATTGAAAGAAGGTAAAGAGTAAGGTGGTGGGACTCTATGATAATTAGTCATAGGAGATGATTGGACAGGAGGAACACTACAAGGAGGAATGGAATGGTTAAACGAATTGCCCCCTTGCGTCATGTTCATTTGTGGAGATATAATAGGGACACTCATTGAAGGAATGAATGAAGAAGTCAGATTAAATGAAGGAAGAGGGTTAATTGAAGAAGAAGGGTTGCCCCCATGACTGGTGATCACAGGAGGAATGTCTTGTGTAGAAGTAGCCATTATGTTTGATGTAAAGGTAGGTACGCTAGCAATCGAAGTCATCAAAGGAATAGAATGATTGACTTGAGTAGGAGGTTGTGTATAGCCTAAGGTTTCGGCACAACTTTTCATAGGCATCACATTCGAATCCACAATGTGTGCAATACCACGCAAAATATCAATTCCATTCTTATCACTTTGAAGCATACGTTTTAGACCCTCAATTAAAGGAAGAGCTTGACTATCAGGGTATTCTTGAGACATCCATTGTCGAAAATCGTCAAATTGGTTATCCAATTTCGAAAGTTGTTCTTCAGAAACCTCATGGAGAGCTTCTTCATCATTAGGAGGATTAGAGGAATTACCCATGTCCTCGTTAAAAAGGCTATTCAAATTAGGTTCCATCTCCTCAGTAGTTAAACCTCGGAAAGACTTAATTCTACGGCTTCGTCTAACGGGAATAGTGTAAGTAGGGCTTATTGTTGTAAAACTCATGCACTAGAGAGAGAGAGAAAGTTTTGAATTTAGAGGTAGCAATTTTCAATAAAATCAGCCAATCTTCTGGATTTAAGCTGTTAAATACAATCAGGACAATCTCCCGAAATTTTAGAAAAAATGTCAGGGACCGTGGCGCTTCGGAGTGCACACGGTCCCAGCAACTTTTTTCGAAATTCGTAGGGATGAAAGTTATGATGATTTTAGAGATAATCTGAAAAAATTGAGTGATTTTACGATCTGTAGATAGGCCAAATTAAAGTTGCAATCTCGAAATTGAACCCTACCAAGATTGTCGAAAAATGCAAAAATTTGAATTTTGAAAAAGAGAGGGAAACTGAAATTTTGAATGTTATGATTTTAGAGGGAATGTCAAGAGCAATGCAAATTTTGAAATTTAAAAATTGACTCAATTTCACGCAAAATTCAATTTTGAAAGCGGAAATTAAAGTTGTTGTAATTAAGCACTTAATTTCAAAAGTCACAAATTGTAAGAATTTGAATAAAGCACTGAAATTTCGAATGAATGCAAACACACTTTTCAGATTTAGGACAGTAAGAACACAATTTTGACACAAAATTTCAATTTTGATGATTTTTGAGTGTTTAGAAGCCTTAATCCAAGCAATCACAAGACCAACTTTGACTGTAATTATGAAAGTGTTAGATTTGATAAAATCAGCCAAAATTCTGGATTTTAGCAGGAAAATACAGTAAGATCTAGCTCCTGAAATTTCGAAAAAAATGTCGGGGACGATGGCGCTCGGAGTGCACACGGTCCTCGTAAATTTTTTCCAAATTTTCAGGGATGAAAGATATTGTGATTTTATTGCGGAATCCAAAGTTACAGCTGATTTGGAGATGTTTTGATCAGTGAAATTATCGGACAAAGGTTGAATCAAGAGGGTTTCAAAAATTAGGGTTTTGACACTTAACCACTTAATTTTCAGAATTAAAGCACAAATATGAATTGATAATTTGTAATAGAAGGGCAGATCTGAAACAAGCATTAACAATTAAACATTTCACAAGTTTAATTACTTTAAAAATTTTTTTTTAGGGTTTTTATGCAATTAACCTCTAAAATTTTGCAAAAGATCAAACATGGAAATGTAATCAAGGAATCCAATTTTCAGATCTAACTATGAATAATCAGAAAGGATGTTCACGTCGGGTTCACCAAAATGTAAAGCGGAAAATCGTGATCGAACCCTAGTTGCTCTCCCCTCTTCCAACTCCAAGGAGAGAGAAGGGAGATTCACTAGGGTTGATGGTTTTCACTTAGGGGAGAGACTTTACATTAAAAAGAGGGGTTGAAACCCACAAGATCCAATCCCACACAATGCAAGATTGGATGCTAAATGTGTTTCAAGGGTTAAGAAAGCAAGGCTACCCTCTTTTGTAAAGAATGTTGATAGAAGAATTAAGCTAGGAATGCATAGAAAGTGACAAAGATTCGCTTATAAACTGAGATAGGGATATAGGATGAAGCTGCGGACCTGGAATTAGCAGTAAAATGTCGATACGGCGCTGTCCTACAAATTTGAGCAAAATTTGTTGGGATGATGGCGCCTGAGCGCCACGGTCCTCCAAAAAATCTGTGAAACGAAGGGGGATCTGTTCGTCTGTGCACAAGGATTCCAGATCTTCAATTTCAGCCGCGTACCTGCAGCCTTGTTGTAAGGATGTTTGTATCCTTATGTGCGAAGGTATAGATGTTGTATGTTGTATGTTGTAGTAGTATGTAGTAAGTGATCTCCTCTTCAATGGTTGAATCCTTGTCTTGAATGCAACACTTAGCCTTGAATGGAGACTTGAAATGATCAATTGCTTGAAGGAATGCTTGAATGCTTGAATGCTTGAGTATAATTTCCACACTTTTTTCATCATCTCGAATGAAAGAGGAATATGTAGTTTATATACTTGTCAATTAGGGCTGATAGACTGATTTTCCCGACCTTAGGCGGACCAGGAAAGACAATTTCCAATTTGCAAACAAAAAGACCCAAAGTCCAAAAGAGACCAGGCCCAAAATAGGACCCAGGGACCAGGGCGTTGGGCGCCATGGTCCTGAAGGACCAGGGCGCTGGGCGCTCTGGTCCCACCTCCCAGGACAGCAGGGTGCAAAGGAGGTTCAGGCCAGGGTGCAAGAAAATGCAGTTTTTGGTGTCATAATTAGGTTTCGGGGTCTCCATTCAGGTTGCGTGTTGCGTCGCCATCGTGAAGACCGAAATGCAGTCGAAATTGCAAGTGTCACAATTTTAGGACGCTACAGCACCCATAGCAGATCATGTTGTGATTGCTTCTCAGAGAGAAGCAATTGATAGGATTGGACATATTGCATTAGCAGCAGCTACCATATCTTCTGATAGGGTGGGCAGATATATGATGAGTCGACCACATTCAAGATCATCCATAGATCATGCATCTTCTAGTCATGGGGGGGCTTCAGATTTAGATGATCGATATATTTCTACTGGCATCCCCTCCCCAGATGAGGTAGCAGCTATAGTCGGAGGTAGTAGACATGTACAGATGTCGTAATACTTAGTCGAGGACCTACTACATGCTTATAGTTTTATTTCATCTCAACTTGGGATACCATTGGCTGATGTTAGAGAGGAGATTCTCAGAGATGGTCAGGCTACAACAGCATCGACACATACCCTGAGGCAGTCACAACATTCTCATCACTCTACGCATGCTCTAGGCACTGACCCACCTACAGATCACTCTGTTGCTACAGAGGAGGAGCTACGAGTTGATCAGCTCCATATCACAGATGAGGGCTGGTTGGATTCATTTGAGGAGGAGATACAAGCTGATCAAGTCCATATCATAGATGAGGGTTTGGACTCATTTGAGGATTAGCTGAGAGATTTGAGCCATACTGGATTTATGGACATGCTACTACAGTCAGACACTTCATCCACAATGCCCACTCATCTAGTTAGCCCCTTGCACTCCTCAGTGATATGTACAACTAGAGAGAGATATGCAAGCACGAGTGATGTTGTTGATATGATCACGGGACAGGATCAGACTATACAGCCTACTCCAAGTGATACACAGGTATGTACATGTACATGTCCGTTTAAATTTTTAGAAGATATTTATACATGTTGCAAATTTGTAGGATAAATCTATATATATATAGATCATGTTTAATAAATAATCTAGAGTTCTAAGTTTTAATTTGTAGATCATTTAAATTGATTGTGGACTAATCCTTAAATTGACAGTTAGCTCATGTCACTCCTTCCTTGAGCTCTGAGCATGTGCATAGGAGAGATTCTTTAGATGCTGTTAGTGTACAGGTTAGTTATGGTTTTTGGTACATATATGTACATGTATGTATGTACATGCACGTTACAATTTATATTTAAATTTTTATTTAACTCTACTTGGATTTGATGTACATGCACGTCTAGAGAGATAGATATATTATATTTAATATTTAAATAAATTCTACTTTTGCAGGACTCCCCCTCAGATGGTCGCTCAGTTCATAGCCGACATGATCTTTGTTGATTTGCTCTAGACTTTATAGCTCATTTACATTTATCTTTTTATATACTTTCATATTATATATATTCATGCATGTACATGGAGTTTAGACTCTAGATTATACTTTATACCTAGTTTGTCTTTGACTCTAGATTATACTTTATACTTTATACATGGAGTTTAGACTCTAGATTATACTTTATAAGTTTTATACATGTTTGATTATATTAGATTTATACATGATGTTTGATTAGATTATATTTAAATACATGTTTGATTAGATTGTATATTTCATGCATGTACAATGAAGTTTAGACTCTAGATTATACTTTATACCTGGTTTGTGTTTGATTAGATTATACATGTTTGATTATATTAGATTTATACATGTTTGATTAGATTAGATTTAAATACATGTTTGATTTTCAAACAAAAGAGTATGTATGATTATACATATTTGATTTTCACACAAAAGAGTATGTATGAAATGAACAAACTAAACTTAATAGGTCATGTATTGAATAGTTCACATGGTATGTACATATTACATAGGTTTGTATATTGTAGGTATGTGAGCTTCTAGGTATGTATATTGTAGTTAAATAGTTCACAACATGTACATGTCCTAATTCCATATTAAATATCAATTTTACAAATGTACATATTACATTCTAATTTAAATATGCATTTTTTAATTAAATACAAATACAATTACATACAATTAAACATGCACATTTAAATACATCCTAATTTGATATAATGTATTAATAAACTTAAAAAATATTTATCCTTTAGTTTCAAAACAAGTTACTTGAGATCTAGAATTTATCTTGATTATATTAGATTTATAGATGTTTGATTAGATTAGATTTAAATACATGTTTGATTTTCAAACAAAAGAGTATGTATGAAATGAACAAACTAAACTTAATAGGTCATTTATTGAATAGTTCACATGGTATGTATATTGTAGGTATGTGAGCTTCTAGGTATGTATATTGTAGTTAAATAGTTCACAACATGTACATGTCCTAATTACAAATGTCCTAATTCCATATTAAATATCAATCTTACAAATGTACATATTACATTCTAATTTAAATATGCATTTTTTAATTAAACACAAATACAATTACATACAATTAAACATGCACATTTAAATACATCCTAATTTGATATAATGTATAAATAAACTTAAAAAATATTTATCCTTTAGTTTTGAAACAAGTTACTTGAGATCTAGACTTTATCTTGAGTACATTAAAATTCAATTCATGTGGGCTGAACCACATGTGTACTTTGGATTACTAAATGTATATATAGTTCATACCACATCAAGTGGTTCACAATGCTCTTCAATAACACTTAATATTTTGTCATGATCTTCACTATCTAGTCTCCACTTTTGAGACCGCCCTCGACAAGGAACTATTTGAAGAATTAGACAAACAACAATGACCAAGTGACTATATACTGATATACCTTGTTGTCAATTTGGTATTCAGTGAAATGAATCCCATGTTGAACAATTTTAACTTGTTTGAAATATGTCCCTTGCACTACAACTGATCCTGCATGTACATGTATATAAGAAACATGAGAAATTAAAAAATTTCACATAAGCGATTTGTACATGTACATATTCAAATCAGAACTCAAACCTATGGGAATTGACATTCCATCACTCATCTCAGATTTTGATAACTTCTTTCTCTCTTTTGTGCAATGCAATAAATAATAACTAACACCTTCTATATTTCCATCTTTTGCTATGACTACAAAAATATCTCCTGCAATTTGACACAAGTTAAATAAATTCTAAGTTATATGTCATTTTTAAGGAAATGTTTACATGTGTACGTCAAGTATGTACCTTTTTTAATCAATCCTGAAATATGATCATAATCACCAGAAATCAAAGGAATGTCTTCAAAGTTTTCATCCTCATTTGAATCCTCGTATGTGTCAGAAACATCTAGTGGCACCATTCTCCATTCACTAACATATCCAAGCTCTTGGTTCTTGCAATCAACATAGTTTTCAAAAATGCATTCAGAACAAAAACATGAATAATCCCTAGTGTATAATGTCCATGGGCGATTATCTGTACTCATGACACAATGCAAAGATCTTGTCCTCTCCACACTCTTGCATCCATGCATTGATTTTCTATCCACATCTGCAAAATGTACATGTGTACAAGAATGTACATGTAGATCAAGTTGTTAAATTAAAAAAAATTAAATAAAATACTAAAAGAGAACACGTACCGGTTACCTCCCAAAACACTCTATATGGAATAGGCTTGCATGTTCTTGATGATGATTCCCTAGGATAATTCGGTTGCTTGAAGTGTTTCTTACACCATTCAACAACATCATGTGCATCTTCTATATGTTCTTCTATGTACTTTATTTGATGCTTTCTTAGAGCATGTTTGATACAAGCTCCTGCACCATCATGTTCACCCTTTCCATGACCACTCTCAAAAAAACTCCAAACATGTGGTATTTTGTCATTTCGATGATATCTACATAGTGCATAAGATGGCCTTGAAGATTTGAATTGTGCCGCACATCCATCAGACCAAACAAAATGTTTAACTATTGTTATGCCTCTATCTTTCAAATATTCAAAAAGCTTCTCAAAGCAATGTTGTACAAAAACTGTGTCATGCTCCTTATCATCACTGATATAGAAGTGGTACTCTTTCTTAATGACACGATTTTCAAATGTACTATCAACACCATCCAAATTCATCTGTGCATGTCGATAACACACATGCACAAAAATAGCGATTTGCTTTGAAAAGTAATACTCTGATTGAATCTCTTTTTGATGTGCAAAAGAGTAATTCTCTGCGAAGTCAACTACAGATAGAATAGTTCCAAGTGGGAAAGTGTCTCTTAATCTTTTAAATTGTTTTCCTTTCCACTTGGCAAATAAACCATGGCGTATGTATGGTTTTATCAACTTACGAAAATTTTCCATAAATGTTCTGATAGGTATTTCCTCTTCTACATAATCTAGCCTTGTAGATTCCTTTCCAAATTTTGTTTCAAATTTTTTGTGCTTGTAACTCTTGTAATTTACCATCTTCCTTGTGTCAGTATCTTCATCTCTCAAAGGCAATTTAGCCAAGTCCCCGCATGTTCCACAAATTCCTCTTATGCAATTTATTTGACTGGTTGCATTATCATCTGATTTATCACATAAGATGGATGCTATGAATTGACTTGTTCATTTAGGAGGAGCATTTTCATAACCATCACTATCTTCTCTAATCTTTCGAAACACCTAATAGTACAAGTCAAATTTGATGTGATAACGACAACAACAAGTTTTGAAAACTTTGTTTAACTTCACATAATATGGCCTTAATCGTTCAAACATGGTTTGTACAATCTTTATATGAGGGTTTGTTTTAGTAAACAATACATACAATTCATGTTTTGTTGTGTCTATCCAATGTTTTACATGGAGATCATAACAATCAGGACCAATCCTTTGCTTGATAACATCTCTACTATTTGATGAAGGATGAGTATTATCATTCCAAAAACTTGTCACAAAGTTCCTAACAACATCTTCAATTCTATCAGAATGAGGAGCTCTACACATAATTGCCCAATTCCCTTCTGAGGTAGTATCATCCAAAATCTTTCTCCTTTTAACATATTTAGATATTTTCCTTCTACTAAAACCAAACTCAGATGACAGTGAAGAGATTTGTCTTTTTTGAGGCAATCTTTCATTTACTAAAGATGTCAACATCACTCTTCTTGAAATGGTCTTATCTAGTTTTCGAGATTTTTTACAAATGTTCACCAAACCTTTCTTAACATTATCAACAATAGATTTTTGTAGCTGAGAATATTTCCTCTTTTGACTTGTTATATCTATACCCAACAATTTCATTGGATCTATTAAGTCTTTATGAGTAAGTACAATTGATAACAATTGAGCTTTTTCTAGTGTATTATCAAGATTGTTGAAATGAGACATTATTTCTTTTCCACTTTTATTCATTTACCTCCTTTTAGTATGTCTAGGTTCTTCAATGAGATGTTTCAACTCATCCACATCCATTTCAAGTAAATGATTTAAATTTTTATAAGAAATATTTCTCTTCACCTGTTTAGCTAGATCCACAATATGCTCATCCATATCACTGGTAGGAGGTAAGGAGCCTGACCCCTCTCCTTCAAAGGTCTCCATTGGTTCAACTTAGACAATCTCCTCCCTATGTTCATCAACTATATTGTGTTCTTCAACAGGTTCGTTTGCCCGTTCTGCACATAATTTAAGAGTTTGTGTAAGGTTCTTGAATTAATCAGAGATTATTCAATTAGGTTTAAGAATAGGGGTGAATTTGGCTTAAAGCTTTACATGTTAAAATTAGCCCGTTCAATTTGGTTTATTAAATTTAATTACTTTCAGGACCTTATTGTTATAACTCTAATTAAATTACCTATGTTTGAATTATGACTAGTCGGACTTCAAAACTTTATAAAATGAAAAATATTGAACATATCACTATAAAACCAAATGCAAGCCTTGGATATTGATGTTACAAACCAAAATTCGAAATAATTGAGTTTTTATCATTTATAGAAAAAAAGTTATGCATTTCGGGAGGCACATCACTCTTAAAAAATGTAGTTTGTTGTAAAAAACTACTTTTTGAGGGAGATGGAAATTTTTTTTAAAAATCCTTCAAAAAAATTTGAAAAAAATGTATATAGAATCTACAAACAAAATGCTAGAAATCACTAATTTACATCATCTTCAAATTTTTTATAGTTTAAAAGTTATAGTTCTGGGAAGTTGAAGATTATTTTAAAAATGTACATCTCAGTGTCAAAAGTGGCAAAAAAGTGGGAACCATTATTGTGAGTTCACCAGGCTCTACAATGTCTTTTGGTTTGTTGAGTGAAAAAAGCAAGAAGAAAAAACTAGCCAAAGAAAGAGAGAATAGAAGAAGTCTTATCGAGAATGAGCCTTGAAGTCAACTAAAACTGAACTGAATGTCTCCAAATCATAAATGCTGCTTCAAATTGAATGATAAGGCTTCGGGTAGAATTTGATCAAAAGTAATGGAAAAAGGAACTTCAAACTAATGTAAACTGATTGTTAACTGCTAGAAAAGTTGCATCAACTTATAAGTAATGCATATGAGAGTCTAAATTGGTGTAGAACTATTGCAAACTCCTTGAAAGCTCCTTATATTTAGGCTTATAACTATTGGATGAACTAAAACTTCTTTTTTGGACTAATAATGAATATTTTGTGTATGGTTGCAACTAATTGCTTGTCTCCCTAAAATGATTGCGTGATATGAGGGCTAGGTATTTACTAAAGTTAATGAATTTTTTCTTCTTTATGCCTTTACTGCCTCATATCTTGATTTGCAATCCATTATTACAACACTAGCTTTTTTTTTGACAATTATCTCTGTCAAATTCTTGCTTGATGCTAATGGAAGCCTAAGATCTTCTTAATGACTTCTATTACTCACTATTTTGATTAGTCTTCAACTCAAAGCATTGTCAATAGAAGCTTGACCATTTACCTTGACCATTCTAACTATGCTCTAAGTCTTTTTTCCTTGAATCTCCTAATTTTGTGTTTGAATAGTGGTATCCTAGAAATGATGCATTCCTTTGGGTATATCAATGAAACAATCCTCATAGGTACCTCTTACCTTTGTACCGCAACTAAACCTTCCTAATACCTTTGTGAGTATTTTTGTTTTCTTTCTATCTCGTTATAGTGATAAGATCACTGCCATTTAGTATTATTCTTTATTCTTACTATCACTTTGCATTGTAAAAACACATTCTCCGACCCTAATATCTCTATTATAGCAGCCATCTAATATTACTATTTTGTTTTTCTTTGTATATGCTATAATATAAATGTGGTAACATGAAAGATCAATCTTTGTCCAACTACAACTTTTAAGGAAACTTATCTTTTCAATACCCTCATTGGCTATTGCAGCTATTCTTCCACCTTTATGATTGTAGACCTCTTTTGATAGTAACAAGGTTCACATTGGATGCTTATCTCTTCTAGTTTTGAGCTTTCTTATGACACTTTTTCTTAATACTCACTATCCTTTGTTGTTCTTTGACCTCTCTCCATTAATGATCTTTTCATTTCCTATCCTCTTAGTACTTTATTAGCTCACTATCTTTGAGGGTTACTATTTTGGTGTCTTGACTAAAAGACAGTCATCTACTCTAGTCTGAAATATTTCTCTGTCTGGATGTCTTAAACACATCTATGACTATTATGTTTTTTATTAGAATGGTCTTCACCAAACTGATTGATTTGATGATTTATTTCCCAATATATGCACATGGTCCTTATATTGGCTTCATTCTTAATGCATGGTACCATGCACAAGGTCCTTTTCTATTATCTAGGGTTTTATAGACTTTAGAAAACATAAAAAATACAAAACCATGTCTATCATGACTACATTTTTTTTTTAAATGAATGTTTGTTTGGTTTCATCTCTATCATGGACATACTCTCAAGAATGCAATAAAATAAACCATTTCAATATATGAAAACTACCTTGCCTTTTCAAACAAGTTGAGAGGAGAATTGTGAGAATAAAAAAACCTAATTTGTGACTAATGAGATGTATAGTCTTTGCATGACATAGTTATAGTTATCTTTGAGGCTTGTGTATCCTTTTTCAAACTTTCTTCTTCAAAATAGGGACATATTTTCATGTTCAATAACACTTGAAATAGTTATTCAACTACATAACTCTTCACATAGTTTCGATCATTGCCCAGACTGCTCCTTCTTTGGTGGTGATAGTTGGCTTGGAATGGTTTTCATGTTGCTTTGATTTAGTAGAAGATCTCATTCCCACAAGAAAAGAGCCAATACAAGAAGAAAACTTGCCATGACACAAAAGAAACCCTAAAAAAATGTGAAGACTTTTAGTCTTGAAACTTTGAAGTCCCTTCGAATGTTAAAATGAACTTAAATTTGACCACTTCACATGAACTGAGGCCTCTTGAGAGCCATTTTTATTGAAATAAGACATTGACAAGGATTTATTCATTTGGACAATATAACTTTAATCACCTTAAAATAATTCTTTCTCTCTTTTAAATTCCTAAATATCCTTTTGAACCTTGATATTAAGCCAAAGACCTAGGAAAATGAATTTTTTACTTGAATGGGTGAAAAATGGGTAACAATAATAGTTTGGGCTAAGTTATTGATGGTTTCTTTGGTGGATGTATTAAAATTAGACATTTTACATTGTGATGGAGGAGTAAGACTGTTATATGTCGGTGGAGTTTGAGAATAATAATGTGGAACATTATGATATGTGGGTATGGGAGACAATTGTATCACAAATGGAAGACTAGCAAAAGGAGGTATGTAAGAATATTGGTTAATGAGATTTCCCCCATGACTAGCATGTGTACGATTAGAATTTTGTGTGGATGTAGTTGTGATAGAAGATGTGAATGTAGGAATACTAGGAAAGTATGTAGGCATAGGAATAGAATAATTAACTTGACTAGTGGGTTGAGAGTAACCAAGGACTTCGACAAAACTTTTGATTCACATGATATTAGTGTCAACAATATGAGAAAGGCCACACAAAAAATCAACACCAAAATTATCACTTTACACAATTCATTTTAATCCTTCATGCAATGGGATTGCCTCACTTTTTGGGTATTGTTGACTCATCCATTATTGAAGATTTTCAAATTTTATTAACTCTATAAAAACTTGCATGTGATGCCTAGGGGTAAGATTGGGAAATATATGTCTCCAAATTTTATTAACCATTTCATGTAATATAAAATATGAGAGGTTTGTTTCAATTTCATCATAGAATCAATTGAAAACTACATCTAATATTATAATAGTAGACCTTTATTTGAAATATATATTTCCCTTTACCTTGAGTTGTGACTCCATATTTTATTATACTTTAATTTATTTTTCAAGTCTCTTAATAACAATTAAATATACTTTATGAAGCGTTAGAGATGTGGAGGTGGAGGATCACTTTCAAAATTTAAAAAATTAATAAACTAATGAAATATTTTAATATTGTACACTCACAATAGTGTACCCCACTCATGGAACATTATAAATATGCATGTTTTAGCATAAAAACATTTAGAAACCACCTTTGTTGAATGGAATTTATTTCAAATAAGGTATCTTTGTTTAAATGTGTTGTAAAAATTACCTCTAAATGAAGAGGTATGTTCATTTAAAATTTATTCGATCTTTGAATCAAGGTCCTTGGGTTGACCTTTATACCTTCATTCTCTAATTTTCCTCAAAATTTTCTATTTCAAACCTTCCAATTGACTAGAAAATGGAATCAATATGACAAGATAATTTGCAAGATTATAACCTTGAATGTAATATTTTCACAAAAAAAATTATAATATATTTAATTTGATTAGTATATCTATTTTATAGTGATCATTGATTCTTGTTAAACATTGAGGTCTTCTTCCTTGCACATGGATAAAGAGAAAAATACATAAAAAATCTTAATTAATATATACACACTAGGTCTATATTTCAACGAAAAAACATAATTTGGATATATATAGAAAAAATGATGTGATATGGACTTAAAAATTAATAAAACATAAAATATACTAATATATATAAAACAACTAGGTTTTAGTCTTACCAATATATTTGGGAACATATAATTTTTTCCTTTTTGTAAAAAAATATTGTTATGTGATACAAGAGTAAATGTTTTAAAAAAAATGTTAACTATAACCAATAAGTTTTTAAAGCTTAATTTAAAAATTTAACAAATAATTTTAAAAGATAAAATAAAAAATATTTATAGAATCTATACATGAAATTTCAAAAATAAGTAGATCACATCATCTCCAAATTATTAACAATTTAGTTGCTATTGGTGATAGAAAGTTAAATTTTGGTTAAAAATGATGATTTTAATGTCCTACTTTAGCTAGCAAAATGGGACACACTATTGTTGAATCACCCAATAACATATACCAAACCAAACTATATATGAACCAAGAGTTAAAAAAATAAAGGAAACTATACCAACCTATTTTTATTACCATTTTTTTTTACATATTACAAGTTTGTCACAATTTCTTGATTCTAGTAAGAAAATTTCACCTTTTCTTAATAAAACAACATCATCACATCCATTAATATTTGTTAATAAACTATAAAGTTGTTACAAGTGTTTAATTCTATTTCACCTTTATTTAACAATCACTTTATTCATGTATAGTCTAATTTTGACTATTGGTGAATGACATGTTCTCTTTAAAGAGAGGTCACAAATTCATATCCTATATGAGGTAGGTTATGTAGGGTAAGTGCAAGGTAATGGGTTACAAATTGGTGGAAGTTCATGCATTGGAAAATGCGCTCTTAGAAATGGGGGCCCGTTTTCAAAAAATGGGGGCTCATTTTTGCTTCGGTGCCCTAAGGCAAAACTAAACGGGCTCCCGTTTTATTCTCAAACGGGGACCCGCTTGCAAATGAAATGGGGTCCCATTTTTAAAAAATAGGGCCCCATTTTTAAATCTGATTTTACCCATTTTTTTCATTTTTGGACAATAATGGTAATTTTAGGAATGGGCCCGTTTTGTTGAAGTTGATTCCACAACTTGCCACTTGCCTCGGGATTAGGTCCAGGCTAGGCTTGGGATGGCCACACCTAAGACATGGACCTACAAATTCAAACCTCCATGAGCGAAATCTCAAATATGAACTTCTAGATTTTAAATATGTAATTTTTTTTAAAAATGATTATTTTAACTATTTTTCATTTATTTATAATAAATTGGGTCCATAAACTTGGAATATTAACTGAGTTTGTTAATTTAATAACTTTTTTATTTTAATGAAATTTGAAAAAAAAATTATGTCGTCAATCTACACAAAATTCTTTTCTATTAAAAAAAAAAAAATGTTAAGTTTACGTCAAACTATGTGATCCGTACACGTCAAATTTTTAAAAAGATAATTACGGTCATTAAAAAATTAATTTAAAATAAATATATTTAAAAAAATAAAAAAATAAAAAATGCTCATCAATCTTCAATGTGTTACAAAATTTTTCCCAAAATGGTTTGAGAAAATAATTTTAATTGTGTCAAAAAGTGTGGGTCGCACACATGTATGGTATGGTCCTAAAACAACCATTTTTAAAACATAGCTTTTATAACTCCATTAAAAAAGTTAATTTTTATTATTTGGATATTAAAATAAATTACATATTTGGAGAGTAGACTCAAAGGGTTATCTTTTATATTACTGACTTTTTCCAAGATTCAATCTCTAAGTGTTTCAAAATTTAAGCTCAAATGAGACAAAACCTAAAAATCAGGGAAAACACTTCCACTTTTTGGCCAAAAAGTGAGCTCATCTTCTTGCATTGACCCTATTTACCTCATATTAAAACATAGTTAGGTGCCACCTTAAGTATGAGGTTGTCCTATATAATATAACTCACCAATAAGATAGGTCAGCTACCATCATAGACTAAAAAAGGATTCCATTTCCAAGTCCAATGTTGATGTAGGAGCATCTAGTATCATAAGTGACCTCGCATCACCAAAAATATATTTTCTCTTGTATTCATGCTTTGCATTTTGGTGTAGGTTTGAGTATGCGAGGTCACTTATGATACTAGATGCTCCTACATCAATGATACAATCTCCATTCATTAATTCTTGGCTCACATTTAAAAAATCAAAGGCAACTAGATTGTTTAATGTGATTTATAATACACAATTTCAATCTTGAAGTGATGAAGGGGTCCATTGGAATGTTAGAGGGAAATTTGAAAGAACTAATATTTATTTTTATCAATTTTGATGCCTCAAAAAGTACTCACAAAACAAGTGACTTTTGACATTCCATTTGTGTCTTATTCTTTCAACATGGGTGCTTAATGGAAGGAAAGAGAGTGATTTTTGGAAAAATAATTAATGAACCTTAAAATCAAGGGAGCATGAATTGATTTAATATTTTATTCATTTTTAAAAATAATCTAAACTTGAAAAGAATCTAGTATGATGAAGCAACATTAACAACACATTTTGGAAGCAAAATTATGTTTTCATTTCATTATTTTTTAATAAATTTCAAGGGTCAAATTATGAAAAATGGAAGAGAATATTATGGTGCCTCTTTTGGTGTCACACTTTTTTTTAACCTATAAAAAATGTATCCTTAAAGGGTATTAAGAAGTATCAATCAAAATTAGTAAGTTTCGAGAAAGAACTTGCAATTTGCCCCAAAGAATTGCATATAGAATTTAGTGTTGACAATTAGCTTTCCAAGAGGAGAAAGATAGAAGAAGAGAAGGTTGCCTCCACAAAACCAGAATGCAAGAGTGTCTAACTCCAAAGAAAAACCCATTGAAATTGTGTATCAACATGAACTGCATGAAGTAGAATCCAAATGTTCTCAAGAAGCAAAATGTAACTGAAAAAGGGTATGCAACCAATGCACACACACATGGTACATGGATCACTAGGATTCGATGTTGTCATGGAGCAACCCTCACTAGACAAAGTTGTGATGGAAAAATAAAAGGCACTACACAACCCTCCATGGCACTTTATAATACAATGCATGTAAAAAATAGGCCACAATAGAATGTCCAAAATTCCCAAAAACCATACACAAGAGTGGCACTTTATCTCAATGTGTCTAGAAGAAAAGAGGTGCATGAAAAGGAAGCTCAAAATGCCTAAATAAGGAAAAGTGATACAAATACATTTAGGATAGCCCAAGAGAAGCCATGTACTGCAAATAGAAAGTTTCCAAGGGCTTAAAAAAACCTAATTAGCCATATAGTGAAAACAAACAAAAGACTGAATTAAACTTACCTAGGGAAAATTTTGAAAACATTAACAGTGGATTTGAATAGAGGACTTTTAGAGATCTTTGATAATATGCAAAAGTCAAAGAACAAAGTCTATTTTACCAAGTTTTGGCCCTAGAAGCATGAAAAAAAGTTGACTTTGGATGATATCTTGTTTACCCAATTTTGACTCTGTATGAAAAAGTTATGGGCAAAAATCCAACTACAGTTTTTTAGGCCTTGGAGGGCAAACTAGGTTTCTAAAAATTGAAACTTTCCAAACATAGGAACTTTTCAATTATAATTTTTTTAAATAGAAAGTTGCTAAAAAGGGAATATTTCTCAAAATAAAAAAAATTCAAAAATAGAAACTTCCCAAAAAAAAATGTTGAATTTTGCCTAGTCACAAATTTCGATAATTTGATAGATAATATTAGGGTTCTTGGGTCTGCTAAGCATGATGGTGACGTTCATTTTGTACCAAAATTATTAGATTTTTAGCTATCTTGAGAACTTGCCTCAATAAATATGCCATCAACCAATTTGACCTCAAATTTCAAGTGCTCAAATTTTGATTAAACGACAATCAATCTTAGGGGTTTTTGATGTTACAAATGTGACGGTGAAGATTTCTCCAAAAATGATAAAAAAAATTCCCACCACTAGATCCACAAAAAAAAATTAAGACTTTGCAATTATTTTGAGCAAAGAAAACCCTCAAAGCTTGGGAAGGGGTTTGTTGAATCCATACTCTAATACCATGTTGAAACAATGATTTAGCCTTGATACCATGCTGAATTAATAATTGAACCCCGATAGAATGTTGAATTTTGCAACACAAGCACCTGTAAGATCAAACTCCAAACAAAACACCTTCCACAAATGATAGGTGCACAAATGAATACTATATTACTCAAAAGAAAAGAATATCGAATGAATGAAAATTGTACAACGAGGTGCTCATAAAGAAATCACAAAGATGTCCTTAGATAAATTTAGGAGAACTAAAGTGCAAGCCCGAGGAACTAAATAAAGCTCAACTATAGCTAAACTGAATGCACAAAAGCTAAATTAGAAGCAAGCACGAGCCTATGTGAACTTAAAAAAAACAAAGAAAAAAAGTATAACTAGTTGTAAAAAAGTAACTAATACCTAAATATGCTTTAACACCCCTAACCAAAATCTAGACAATTTTCTTTTTTCTTCAAACATCATCTCAGGAAATTGGTTCATATTTGTTCCTATCACCACCCATGTTGGAACCACACACAAAATAGTAAGGAGAGCATGTCTACCCCACAGTCTACCCCATTCTTGCATTGCCGCAATCCAAGCAATCAAAACCTCTCTACAACAAACCACTATTTGAAACCCAAGAAACAAAAATCAGGACCCAAATTCATCCAAAATTCATGTGTCAATGATTAATTGGCATGGCACAAGGAAAAAATATCTCCAGTTGTCATCATAAAAACACCTAGATCTACCAAAAAAATAAAGGCCAATCGAAATGACCATCTGTGAATTCCATAATGAATTATCCACCATAGAGCATATCAAGTTTAATAATATCTTCGACATTAGGGGGGATATGGCCCATCCCATTCCAATAAAATTCTTCCCTACACAAGGCACCAATATTAGCAAAACAATTTGAAAGGGAATTAACTTCCCTAAAAACATGAGAAATAATAATATTATCAAATTCTAAGTTAATACTTTAAGGTTTAAGGAGTCCTTTATCGAAGCTTCAATGGACCAACTAGGATTTATAATGTTGAACGAATCACCTTCAACCTAAATTTTTTAAAAACCTAAAACATGAGCCAATTTGATGTCATGGAAAGCAACAATGGCTTTGGCAAGGTGGTTAGTCTGGATTTCCAAAGGGAGTGCCACTACTGAAAGGATCCTGCCAAAATAATCTCTCAAAATTTTATCTCTTGCTGAAATCTTCCATATATGTAATTATTCTTGAAGCACTTTGTAATAAAGATATTTTTCAAATTTTTTTATGTAGGTGAGATGAAATGTTAAGGCCCAAAGATTGGGCAATTTGATAAAACCCCCAAATCTTGATTGTATCAAATATTTAGCTAAACCCTTAACATTGACATTGAGGTGACCAGATGTGCAATTTATCTTAATCTCAAGTATTTATAGATATTTATGTGAAGGTACTTGACAGTGAATTTTTTAGTGGTTGGTATTCGCTAATTAGCTATTTTTTAAAATTCAGAATCAAAATTTGGCTAATAGTTAAAGTTTTAAGGTGACCTAAATCACCAAAATTTTAGAAAAAAATATTTTAGTCTTATTTAAATCGTCAGAGAATTTATTTTATTAATTTTTTTAACTGAAAGATTCACTACAATATTCGATACATGATTGGATCAGATTTACCAAAATTTTAAAATTTATTGAAAAAATCTTAAAATAATTCGCTAATAATATATCATAATTATTAGTTACTTTAAGGTTATATTAACAATCTTTAGTTGCCACCATTAATTTAGAATATAATCTAATGACTAGCATTGTGTTCCATTAGGTAAATTGTACCTAAAAGTTCTAATGCTTATGGGGGTTGAAATAGCTTTTTGATTGTTGACCTCAATGGAAATCAATGGTCTAAAAGCAATATTGGACCCCATGAGTATTACAAATTGTTGGTAGGTCTTTTATCTCACAAAATACAAAGAGGGCTATTAGTTTATTTTAAATTAATGGTAGTAACTAAATAAAGTAGAGTCTAGACCCCTTAAATTCATTAATGATTTCCACCTTCAGGCCGCTTTTTTTCTACAAGAATTTACTTTTTTAAATCAAAGGATTTGCAATAGTAATTAATGCATACTCTTATTATTTTTCAATATATTCCAAAAAAACTTACCAAAAACTTTTGATGTAAAATTTTTGCCAATATAATTAATATTATTCTTTATAGAAATGAAAGATTCGACAATAAATTTTTTTACTTTTTTCTAAATAATTAAATATTCGCCAAGATTTAATATTATTTTTTGAGAGGGGTTTTCTTAAAGTTATCACTCGTACCTGAATAATTTCATAATAACTTAAGATATGAGGGAATACATTGAAATGGTCTAAAAGTATAGAAACAAGTTATCGAGTCCCCTATAAGCATGGATCTAGATATCTATAGACTAGGGTAAATATTCAAGATAATTTATAGATCTGATGATGTGTTTTCAAAAGATTTATTATCGACATCTAAAAATACTATGATTTTCAAAATATGAAATTAAATTGTAATCACCATATCAACATCTATGAGCACCATGACTTTTAAAATATAAAAAATTAGCTAGTCTACCAAATGTGAAGAAAGAAATATAATAAGTAAGAATGACTATTATAATCTAAAAACTAAAAAGTAAGAAAGAAGGAACAATAGAAGGAACAAAATGAAGGTAAAGTAGAAAAAAGAGGAAGGAACAATCAGTGTACCATAATATTCAATAGGAAAAAACCCAAGCTCTTCTAAAGGTTTAAGGCTTTAAACAAGTTATAACTTGACCTTTTGTATATATATGCACATTGTGTTGGATTTTTCCTATTGAACATTATAAACTTAAAATAAATACAATATTTTTAACCTGTAAGTTGAAATAGATTATCTTATCCAAATTTTAGTAATTTATTATTTCAAATTTAATATAGTGTAAGCAATATGGTATAAACCAAGTTCCTTCACAAAATATTATGTAGTATTTCTATGTTTGAGCCTTCACTTTGGTAATGTCTATCTTTTAATTTTTTATGTATATAGTGTTTATTTATAAAATTGGAGAATGTAACTTTGTGCTAAATCTTAGGGCAATAAAATTGGATAATTATTTACAATTTTAGATGTTTCTAAGAACTAAAAATGCTATTGATTATTTTTATTAGATAAAGCATGACAAAGCCCAAACCACATCCATAGCAACCATTAAGGCAATAAGAATAGTTATAACCCATGCCACCTAAAGGTGACAATAAAGAGTCTCAAAATTAGTGAGACTAACAACTAGATACTTTTGATTAGAGAAATGAAACAATAGGAATCTAGGGACTTGACCCAAAACTAAGACATCCCTTTCAATACCGATGAGTTTTGAGAGGAGCCCTAAAACCCTAAACGAAAAACAACACCTTGAACTAAATTAGGATCATTCAAGGAAGGGGCTAACTAAGAATCCCATAATAAAGGAAAAATTAACCAGTTCTAGTGGAAATTGAACTAGAAATAAGGGAAGAAAGATCCATTCTAAGTTCTAGTCCCACAAATATAGGGGTGGAGAAAAAAAAATCTTATGCGATAGGGGAAGAAGATATCATAAAACAAACCAAGAAGAAGAAGAGGATAGTTCAAGACCTAAGAAAAGAAGACCAAACTCATAGGCCTTTGATAAATTAAAATCTACCATTGAAAACCATCCAACGTCGAAGAAAAACCCTTGTAGACTCTTCTTTAGAAACCAGCTCTATAGGTTTAGTAGAAATAAAAACCAAAAATCAACCAAAATAGCTAGGGTAGAAGCCTAGAGAGCCAAACTCATAGAGGTGGAGACCACTGATCTATACACCTGAGTAGGGTGAAAATTCTTTAAAAATACCCTAAAAAAAGTAAGGCCTTTCGACAACTTCATCTTGATGTGGATAGAAGGCTCCTAAAATTCCTAAAAGATTAATCTCCACCTCAATAAGAGGAAGATGAAGACTAGAGGTAAGGGAAATAAGGGACCCCTTAGAAAAGCCCCAAATCCTCAAAGTGGATCCAATCGAGAAAGGGGCTATGAAAAAGAGACCCCGCCATGAAAGGGACATGCTCCAAAGGAGAGAGAAGAGGAACCACAAAGAAGAGGGAAGAAAGATCTTCAAACTACAAGCATCCATAGCACACAATACCACCATGAATAGATTCAAGAGCTAGATATGCTTAGGGACTAAGTGTGAGAACCAAAAACCCTAGATCGGTCTCCACCTTGATAGAAGACATAGGAAAAAGATTTGACAAAGCAATAGTCTTCACCTCAAAAGGAGACTTTGAAGAATAACTTAAATAGATAAAAAATCCATACCCATTTGAAATGGTAGCCAAGGACGAAGCTCTATGGAGCCCAAAAGGAGAGAACCCAATAGACAGCTTAGAGTAGAACCACTCTCTACTTTTGAATATCCTTAGTGAGGAAAAATCCAATCTTCTATAAAGAAAAAAGGAGTAAAAATTCAAAGAAAAGAGCATCAAAATCCCCTTCATTCAACCACTAATAGAAATTAGCAAGATCTAGGATGACCTCCACAAAATCCCAAAAAATATTAAGGGGAGATCAAATTATATCTAATCTATCAAAAAGTAGAAAAACTTACACGTTAGCAGAAAAGAAGTCACCATGCAGTACATACTTAAAAAAATATTGGCAAAATTCAAACACACTAGGATTTACTAGAAAGAAATGATGCCCAAGACAATAGACTCCAAGCATAGGGGAAGAAGAGATCCCAAACTAGTAGAGGAAGAGACTATCTCCAACTCAAAAACAATACCATAGAGGGAAAACCCCTTAACAATAATTGTTGGAATACACCAACATTCCTCATCATCTTCTCCATTTTCATCATCCTCTCCTCCATCCTTAATATCAATTATAGTGGCACCTCCACTAGAAACCCTAACTATAGACCAAAATAGAAATACTGAGAGGGGGGGTAAATCAGTATTTCAATTACTTTGTAGAACAAGTTGAACAAAATTAAAGAAGATGAATAGATAACGACAAGAAGGACACAAATATTATCTCGTGGAAAACCCTTTCGAGTAAAAAAACATGACACTAAGAACTCTTATTAACTCCAGTGGCCACCCACCCAATTATAATAGTGATCTACAACTCACATACAGAGTACCAACTTGAAATAAACAAGGCCCCAACCCTTTAATAGAGCTCCAACTCAGTAAGAATAAATGTCAGATTTTGAAAAGATTACAAAAGTTATATCACTATTTTATACTGAAATATATAAAACATTTATAACTTAAGGAACCTTCATCAACCCCTGTTCCTTAAAAACCATAGACTATGAAGTATACAATATTATGCTTTTAGAACCACAAATGCACACACACACACACACACAGACACACACACTAAACACACCACCTCACTGTAGAGTCAATCCCTTTACACCAACAAAGATATAATTTGTATGATAGTATCCATCCACATTTTTGAATCTTCCCTCTCTTAAGAGTAAAACAATATCATCAAAATATATACTTTCTATCAAAAACTATTACCCCACATCAAGACACTCTTACAAGTCATCTCCATGGTATCTCAACCCCTCTGCTTTGCATAGTCATCACATGAATTGAGAATGTAAACAATATGATGTTTGTTGCTTTAGAAATGAAAGGGACTTCAACATCAAAGTAATAGAAATTCATTCATAATTTCTTCTTCAATATTTAAGTAGCAGACTTGCAATTTGAAATCACAGTTTACAACAGCTTCAATAACTCAGCCCTTGTTGCATTTCACTTCAAGCATGAAAATGAAAGCTTGAACTTATCAAGCGGTTTGATTCCTCTTTCAAGGTGCCTTTCCTTTTTTGTTCCTCTTCCACTATCATCTATTTCTTCTCCACAAACCAATACCTTCAAGTGCTTAGCAAGAAGAAAAAAAACACATTTAAAAGAACACACCCTTCATTAGGTGTTGACACACAAAAAGCTTTCAACTTCACACACAACATTCAAAGGCCATATTGTTTTATTAAAAAAAAATAGTCATTCACACTGAAAAACCAAAATTGTGTGAGAAGAGTTACATATATTTTTCAGATACCATCCCAAAAAAATATTCCCAAGAAAATAAGGGATGACTAATGTAGCAACAACCATGTAGCTCTACCAATTCAGAGAGAATAATCCTCTTAGCAACTTCAACAAAAAATTACCTTATCAAAGAAGAAAATTGGAAAATATTACCAAACACAATACCCACTTGGAACCAAAGGCATTATAAAAAACTAAAAGAGACTGAATGAACTCTATTAGAGAAATACATTTCAGATTGCTCTTGACAGATTCTCTCCTGAGGTAAAAATATAGTCTTATAAGAACTGAGAAATAATCTCTGAGGAACATTCTGCAAACATGACTGTGAAGCCAAAGACATCAGATTGGTTACAAAAGGGATGTGTCACAACACAACAATACACACTCAATAGTTGTCATATATGCAACTTGAAACAAATCTAAACAATCTAAACATGATGACTGAAATACAGACAAAGCATTCTACAACCATCCATATGGCAAGTAATATTTACAATGAAATAAGTGTTGGCACAATGCTACCAGATAGATAGCTAAAATCAAAACATAGACATTAATGACAATAAGTTTTATGTTCTCCCTCTTTTTCATTGATAGCAACCCACATTGCCTCTGAAACACATGAAGCAATAAACCATGTTGAGACCAACTAAAACAATTTTTCCATAAACTCCCCCTTTGATATCAATGACTAAATTATAACTAAAAATAACCAATATACCTAATCTAAGGTATTGAATAAAATAATAAACACTCCACCTAAATTGATTTCATGAATTAGTGTTGGAGTGAAGTAACTCCAAGTTTCTGTCTTAGGAATGCAAAAGTCTCTTTCGCAAATGGCTTGGTAAATATATCAACTACCTATTCTTTAGAACGCACATATTTCAACTTAACAATCTAATTAGCAACTTGTTCATAGAAAAACTAATATTTAATTGGGATATATTTAGTACTAGAATGCAAAACTGGATTTTTTGAAATATCAATACCACTCATATTATCACATAAAATAGAAATAGGTTCATCATAATTAACCTTAAAGTACTGCAAAGTGTTTTTCATCCAAATAACCTATGTACAACAAGATATAACTGATATGTACTCATCTTCAGTTATGGATAATGAAATAGATGCCTACTTTTTGCTAAGCCTGAAAGAAGACATCCAACAACAAATAAAGCACCATTGCTCCTACTCTTTCTATCGTCTACTAAACCTCCCCAATCTACATTAGTATAGGCTATTAGTGTAAACTCTTGACATTTAGGATATCATAAAACAAAATTGATTGTATCCTTAAGATATTTAAACATTCTCTTCACTGCTTGCACATGAGTATCTTTCAGCGTAGCTTCAAACCTTGCAACATAACCAATTGCATGCATAATATCAAGTTTAGTAGCTATAACATAAAGAAAACTACCTACCATAGACCTGTAATAAGTTTGATTAACATGAGGAGATTCATCATATTTACTAACTTTACATCCTATTATCATACAAGTACTAACAGGATTAAAATCTTCCATTATGAACCTTTTCAACATCTCTCTTATATACTTGGTTTGAGAGATAAAGATACATTTTTTCTGTATGGTGTATTTGCAAACCCAAAAAGAAAGACAAATCTCTTAGCCTAGACATTGCAAACTCTTTCTTCATATTGGCTGCAAATTCTTTGCACATACCTATACAGTCACTGGGAAAAAATAGATCATCCACATAAACCACAACAATCAACATGTGTTTATCTTCTTCCTTCACATACATGTTATTGTCCTCTATTCCTCTTCTAAAACCTTCCTACTACTGTGAGTACTTATCCAACTTGTCATACCATGCACAAGGACCCTGTTTAAGGCCATACACAGCCTTTTTAAGCTCACATACATAGTCATATTTATCAGATAAAATAAGTCCATGTGGCTATTCAACATAAACATATTCATTAAAATGTCCATAAAGAAAGACAGATTTTCCATCCATTAGAAATACTTTTAATCCTTTATAATATGCAAAGGCAAAAAATAGTCTAATTGCTCCAAGACGTGCAACAAGAGAAAAAGTCTCATCATAATCTCTACCTTGAACCTAAGCATATCCTTTACATATGAGGTGTGCTTTGCTTCTTACCACTTGACCTTCCTCATTCGGTTTATTTATGTACACATATTTCCTTCCTATCATATTTTTATCCTTGGGTTTAGGAACAAGCTCCCGTGTCTCACTTTTCTATATTTGGTCAATTTCTTCCATCATAGAAGTTATCCAATGTTTATATTTAGTTACTTCTTCAAAACATTTAGGTTCAAGCATAGATAACAAAGAAACATCTTCATCTTCAAAACAATTAACATTCCTTCTAGTGGCTCTAGTTCTAGTTTCAGGTAATATCTAATAAACAAGATGATTTCCTTGCACAAACTTAGAAGGTGTCTTAGAAGTAGTTTTACCATAATCATCTTTTGATTCATTTTAGGAATGAGTACCTCTTATTCCAAACTGCAAATTGGAAGGAGATGCATATGTTTCTCCTGATTGAGAATTCTCTGGGATGCTTTGTGTCATGCTACTTGTTGTCCCAACTTGTGAGTGTAAAGATGAAGGCTGAACAATGCCTCCTACTTCCTAGTTTTGAACACTTCTATCACCATTTCAATTCTTACTGCTAGTGTTAGTAAGCTCATTAAAATTAACATTAAAACACTTTCTATAATATTATGCAACCTTTTATTAAAGCATCTATAAGCTTTGCATTTAGAAGAATAGCCCAAACAAATGTCTTCATCTAATCTAGGATCAAATTTACCTAGATTATCATCTTGTTTTTTTATGAAAGAGGGACTACCAAAATTTTTGAAATACCTTACAGATGTTGGTTTACCTTTCCATAGCTCATAGGGGGTTTTATTATGCTTTTCTCTCAACAAACCTTTGTTTTGAATATATACTGGTGTATGAACAACTTTTATCCAAAAATAATCACTCACTTTGGCTTAATTCATCATACTACGAGCCATTTCTTGAAATATTTTGTTTTTCCTCTCAACAAAACAATTTTGTTCAAGTGTTATACATGTTGAAACCTGTCATTTAATTTTATTTTTCTCACAGAAACTGACACTCTTTAGAAGTGAATTATCCACCATTTTAAAAATGTAAACACTTTATTTTTACATCCTTTTCATTTTCAACTAAAACCTTAAAAGATTTAAATTTTTCTAAAGCTTCAAATTTCTCTTTAAAAAAAGTCACCAGTCATGTGAGAAATCATCTAGTCAATAGAATAATATATTTTTCACCTTGTAAAATTTTTGTCCTAGTAGGTCCACATAAGTCAGTATGGACTAACTCAAGAAGTTTAGAACTTGATAAGTATTTAGGTTTGAAACTTTTTTTAGTTTTCTTACCCATTTGACAATCTTGGTAAACAATGTCTGCTAGTTTTTCAACCTTTGGTGAATCTCTAACAACCTCCTTTTGGTCGATTTGAACCAAATTATCAAAACTCATATGTCCAAGTCTTTTGTACCAAAACCAAGTCTCATCAAGCATACTCACACAACACTTTTCATCATTAGAATCATCAATAATATATAAATTTATTTCTGCTCTAGTTGCATTAGCAAGATGCTTTCTACTTTTACTTATCACATAATAGTTTTAATTAAAAACAAGATCATACCCTTGATCACATAATTGATTGACACTCAACAGGTTAATCTTCAAACCTTTAACATACAAGACATTTTCAACTTAAGTTTATCCATCATTTAATATAAGATTACCTATACTTGCAACTCTTGTTGAAGAGTTACCTCCAAATCCGACTTTACCTCTGTTCATTCTTCTAAGAGACTGATATTTGTTCTTGTCACCTGTCATATTCCTGTAAAAACCACTATCAGCATACCAAATGTGTTTCTCAATTTGTGCTAAAAGGGCAGTTTTGCACAACTAAAGATATTTCTGAACTTGGCTTCTCCTTTTTCCTCCAAACTTTGACATTCTTCTTTGCTTTCCCTTTTGCATCCATCTTTTTAGATGAATATGTCAAAACATTCTTAAAAATTTTTGCAGAATGGCCAAGGTTATTGCACTTATAAGAAACAAAATTATAATTCCTCAGAAAAGAGAAAGGATTTTGATTCACAAAATTGAAATGTTTACTAGCAATTATTCAACAATTTACAGCCTTGTGGCAAAATAAGTTGCAAGAAAAATAGTAACAATGATATAAGCATTGTTATATCTAGTAATATGAGCTTGTCTAGTATTAGAAGACTTATTAAAGTTACCATTACTATTTTGAGGAATAAAAACAACATTAGGTAGAGGATCTAGAACACTGACATTCATCATGGCCAAATCCACTCTTGTCAAGAGACTTCTTTTGAGAACTTTGCAGGCCATCTAGAGTCATAATGCTTTTCTGAAAAGTGCTCTCATTACTAAACTATTGTGAGGATTTTTCTAACCTTCTCAATAAGACAAAATAATTTTCAATCTTTTCAAATACAAACTCTTTGTCATTAAGTTGTTTTCTAAGATCTTCTTCAATCTTTTTGGCTTCTTCAAACAACACTCTAAGATCTTTAATTTTTTTTTCAGCAACCTCTAATTCAATCACCTCTTCAGAAACCTTGTTACCTTCCTTTTCTAGCAGAATTTTTAGAGTTTGCCTCTTCTTTCTAAGCTTCTTAATTTCATTGAGGGCAGAAATAAGTTCAAGTTCCAAATCTACTTCAACGTCTTCATCATTTTTAGACAAATTTTCTTCTATAGCCATGAAAAGGGCTTCATCATTTAGAGATTCTCCTTCACTAGCTTCTAACAAGATACTTTCCTCTTTGGGATAGAGACTTCTTTTGGAGAGGCAAAACTTTTTACCTTTTTTCAAAAAATTCTTCTTGTTTTTGTGTTCATCTTCATAACAGTTGTCTTCCTCTATCTCATAAGAACATTTTGAAGAAAAATTCCTTTCTTTCCATATTTAAAATAAGTTAAAGACAACTTACCTTTAAACTTACCATAACTCTTCCTATATTTTCTTGCAAAATGAGCTTCTTCACCATCACTTTCTTCCTTTGAACTATCACTAGATGTAGGACTTTTCTCTTTTCCCTTCTTTGATAGTTTGAAGACAAATTCTATTTTTCAAGATGTTTCATCACTTGTTCTCATTTCATAAGTCGTCAGGATCCCATGAAACTTATCAATTGTAAGCTTATCAACTTTAGCCATCTCTTCAATCACTGAAACTTTAGCATCAAATCTAAGGGAAACAATCTTACTTGATTTTTGGAACAATAACTTTATCATCCAACTTCTCTCCCAAACCTTTCAAAGAGTTCAACACTTCATCTACTTCTAAGAAATACACTTTTATGCTCTCCTCCTCTTGCATTTTGAGACCTTCAAACCACATTCTCTATGTTTGTAGCTTTCCATTTTTAACCTTCTCATCCCCTTCGTAATAATTTCCTAGTTTTTCGCACATGGCCTGAGAAAAGTCACAATGCAGGACTTTAAAAAAATTTAATTTAGATAAACCACACAAAATGGCACTCATGGCTTTGAAATTATTTTCAAAAGCCTTCTTTCAATCAGGATCTATGGGTGGTTTAGAGGGAGGTGTGTAGCCATTAACCAGACTCGTATAGACATAAAAACCTACAAACATGATATAGGTTTTCCTCCTAGCACTCCAAAATGCATAGTTTAACCCATCAAACAAGGGAGCTATGTTGGTTTCTAGACCTTCTAGAGGATTCATATTAAACTAATAGGATAAAATCTTCAGGATTTTAAGTTTTGATGGAAGATGAGCTATTTTGATACCAATTGTAGATCAAAACGGAAATATTGAGATGGGGGTGAATTAGTATTTCAATTACTTTTAAGAACAAGTTGAACCAAATTAAAGAAGATGAACAAATAACAACAAGAAGGACACAAATATTATCTCATAGAAAACCCTTTCAAGTTAAAAAAGATGACATTAAGAACTCTTACTAACTCTAATGGGCACCCACCCAATGACAATAGTGAGCTACAACTCACATACAGTGCACCAACTCGAAATAAAAGAGGATTAGAGCTCCAACTCAGTAAGAACGAATTTTAGATTTTGAAAAGATTACAAATGTATAGAATGTTAATGACTTAAGGCACCTTCATCAACTCTTGTTCCTTAAAAAACACAAACTATAAAGTATACAATATTATGCCTTTAGAACCACATCACCACACACATAGAACACACCGCCTCACTATAGACACAGTCCCTTTACACCAGCAAAGATATAATTTGTATGACTACATCCATCCACATTTTTTGAATCTTCCCTCTCTTAAAAGTAAAACAATATCATCAAAAATATATAATTTCTATCAAAAACTTTTACCATATATCGAGAAACTCTTACAAATCATCTCCATAGTATCTGAAGCCATCCACTTTGTCCAATCATCACATGAATTCAAAATCGAAACGATATGATGTTTGTTACTTTAGCAATGAAAGAGATTTCAGCGTCAAAGTAATAGCCAATCATTCATAATTTCTTCTTCAACATTTTAGTAGCGGACTTGCAGTATCACAGTCTACAACATCTTCAATAACTCAGCCCTTGTTGCATTTCACTTCCAACACGAAAAAGAAAGCTTGAACTTATGAAGCAGTCTGATTCCTCTATCACGGTGTCTTTCATTTTTTATTCCTCTTCCACCGTCATCAATTTCTTCCCCACGAACCAATACCTTCATGCACTTAGCAAGAAGACAAAAAAAACACTTAAAAGAATGCACCCTTCATTAGTTGTTGACACACGAGAAGCATTCAACTTCGCACACAACATTCAAAGGCCATATTGTTTGATTTTATTTTTAAAATACATTCACACTGAAAAAGAAAACCTATGTTAGAAGAGTTACATATATCTTTTAGATACCATCCCAAAATAAAACACCTAAGAAAATAAGGGATGAATAATGCAAAAAGAATCATGTAGCTCTGCCAAGTCAAAGAGAATAATCTGCTCAGCAAATTCAACACAAATTTACCTCATACAAGAAGAAAATGACAAAATATAAGCAAACATGGTACCTACTTGGAACTAGATGTGTTATAAAAAACTAAGAGACTGAATGAATTCAACCAGAGAAATATGTTTCAAATTCCTACTGGTAGATTCTCTCCTGATGTGATAGTATAGTCTTATAAGAACTGAAAAATAAGCTCTGAAGAAAATTCTCCCGACATGACTGGGAAGCCAAAGACATCAGATCAATTATAGAAGGGGTCCGTCACAACACAATAATACACACTCAACAACTGTCATATATGCAACTTGAAATAAATCTGAACAAGATGACCAAAATACAAACAAAGCATAGTCTACAACCATCCATATGGCAAGTAATAAACTGTGAAACAAGTGTTAGCACAATGCCACCAGATAGAAAACTAATCTGAAAACATAGACATCAATGACAATAAGTTTTACACTAACAAAGCTCATCACAACTTTTTGTTTATATGATAAATTGTTATTGATTGTTTGACCATTGGACTAGATAATGTTTAAGCAATGTTCATTATAAGTGTCCAAAAATTAGCATAAATGATTAGTCTAACTATAACCAATATTCAACATATGTATCTACAAGACTTGAAATATAAATTCATTTTTTTTAATATTTCTAAGATAAAATGCTTATAACAAAATATTAGCATTCCCTATGTGTTTCCTTAGTGTTTTATTATATTGGTGGGGAGAAGGCACTGAATCCTACAAAACAACAAGAATAGAGAGCAAAAACAAAAGATCTGGCATCAAACAACCAACAAGAAGATCACACCCAACTAGTCTCAAAAGTAATAAAAAATCATCATGTCCTTATAACTAAACATACTATTTTGAGGTAACCACCATCTACCTCACATATTGCTAGTAGTAAGACAATATAAAGAGTTAACAAACATAAAGAAGTACCCAACATTAATAAAAGTCTAATGCATATGGCACGCAAGCCGCTTCCTTAGAAGATACTTAGAATACCTACTACTAACTATAGAAGATATAAGAAAAAGACATAAACAAAAACTAAACTACTTAATCATTCCTAATCAGATTCCAGTTGTGCTCCAACCTGTGCACTTGGTCAATCCAAATCTCCATTGGAGTGGTCTCTTTCTCCTCGTTCTCCTCGTCTAGTGTCCCCTCCTTCAGTAGCTTCCTGGCCTTCTTTTTCATCCAGATCTAACTAGAAATGAACCCCATGACAACCTTTCTCATAATGCCATCTGTGATGGCACATAGAGAAAAAAAGGAGTCACCCATTTGATTGTAATGTTTCCTATATTCTTCAATTTTTGCTTCCAGGTTCATAACCCTCGCCTGTAGGTCCATTATTTGGTTCTGCTGGTTCTTATTGTTGTTCTTCTCTGATTCGTTTGTTAGTCTCATGTTGCTCACCAAATATTCATACATGTTCATTTTGAAATAAAATATATTTTTTCTTCGCATATTCTTCATAGCGGAGAATGCGTCTTTGTCATGACAAACTTGATGTTCAGAATAAAATGAAATAATGATAAACATGAGATATAACTACTCCCCGTGTTTAAATATACATACTTTATTATTAATGAATTATCTACTTTTAGTAAAAGGTCAATAGAATAAGAAAAACTATCATCGTGCCTACTAAACCTATAAGTCTAGTTGTTAGTATAAATAATAAAATACAATATTCCTACTTGATATATAGTCTTTCTTTGTTATATTATAAAATATAATATAATATTAATACTTGACATGTTTTTTTTTTGTTTTTTTTTTTGGTGAAGGATTTTTCATTTACGAAATCATTTTTAACAAACTGATGTAAGAACTTGAACCTTAGATTGCTTGACACACTATATTTGATACAATATATAATATATTCTTTGTTATATTAGAACTATTTCCTACTTTCACATTGAAATATAATATAATACCAAAAATATTTGTATATATTGTATTCCTTTAAATACTATTAATGTAATATAACATTTATAGTTTGACACACTACAAAACAAAACCACCAACTTAATAAAATTTTCAATTTCAACAAAAGAAGTGAACAAAAGTCTTTATTATATTATAAATTATAATGTTTAATATATTATATTCTTCTTACACTTTAGAATATAATATTTATTCAAACCACAAGACAAGTCCTTCCCAATGATGATGGACAAAGTCAACTTGAAAATCGTCAAAATAACATAAAATATTTTTTTAATCAAACATCTTGTATAATGAAGGAAAAGCGTGACTTGAAGGCGATTGTACATACATTGTAAAATGCTTTGATTCTGTCGCCGTATTTGACACAGAACAGGTGCATTGTTTATTGGAAAAGTAGGGAAAGCGTGACTTGAAAGCACGTGCCTTTTAACCAAACATATTTTTTTAATCAAACATCTTGTATAATGAAGGGAAAGCGTGACTTGAAGGCAATTGTACATACATTGTAAAATGCTTTGATTCTGTCGCCGTATTCGAAACAGAATAGGTGCATTGTTTATTCAAATTTGACTTTTTCGCGATTCATCGAATAATGTTTCGACAATGATGGTGTAGTTGGTATAGATGCTCCCAAAGTTGGATCTATGATTACTTCTGTAGAAAAGTAAAATATAATTTATTTACTTTTATTATAATTCAGGGTTGTTTTTGTCATATCTGTCTATTTTTCATACAAACCAATTATTGATCAAAAATCACAAAATTTGTAAATTACAATGGATTTTACTCAATTTCTATCAGTTCAATCATTTTAATCTGTCTTTTCAATGCTGTAAAGATGCAAAAAAACTGTTGAAAAACAAGTGTGTTATGCGAATTTGTGTTTTTGATCAAATGTTGTTTTGTATGGAGAATAGTCATTTTTGTTTAGATTTAAAATTGTTAATTTAAGAAAAAGTAATTTTTTTTAAGATGAGGGGATGAAGTTCTATATATATATATATGGTATAATATAAATTGTACAAATCTTTTCTCTATAAAGTTGACATGACATATGTCAATATAAAGTGTAAATATAAAATAATTAGATATAGCTTTTTAATATTGAATTAAAACAGATTACATAAATAAATAAAAATGAGACAACAACAATTACAACATAATTATTGAAACTTCAATTATAAAACAAAAGAATTATTTAAAGAATAAAATAAATAAATAAATAACAAAATAGTAGAAATAAATGACTCAAACAAATCATCGCATCCATAAAGAAGGATATGACATTGCTTTGTTTCTTGTTAGGGACAAACAAAAACCTCTTTCATAGAAGTATTAAACCTCCATTAGGATTTTAAAATATAGGTTACGATAAAATCAATTGTCCATTATCATTAGTAGATGGAAAGAAAAGAGATACTTTAATAGAGCACTAAGATCTCTTGAGTTAAAGTCTTCCAATTGCTAGAGTAAGGGCACACTATTTTGATATTAAAATTTCTAAAATGAACATGTAGTCATTTTGAACATTTCAAGTTGAAGAACATGTAAGACATTTGGGTGTGAAGTAGAAGAACATTTTGAAAGATATTCAAATGGTTTAAGGCATCCATAGTCATGTTTGTTCTTGCTTGGTAGCTTAATTAAAGGAAAGTCCTCATTGTCGATTTTTAAATAATGGCAAGTTGTTACTAGGTTGTAACATTAAATATTTCTCCATGATATCATTTGATTTATATAAATTCAATTTAGTCTAATTGTATTTATAGGCTTTTGATGTTTGACTACCTAGTATTGTTGGTCTATTGTATTAGAGAAGTGAAACTAGTTGGAAATTTTAAAATTGATTGAGCCCATATTTATAGTAGTAACCATTATTTTTAGTTTATCTTTCTTATTTGTGATGGAAACTTTACTACTAAATTTTGCATTTAAAATATAAGAATGCCCTTATTACAAAATAATCAAGAAGAATCAAACTTGAGATAGCTAAGGAAGTTCTTTCCCAAGATTGTTAATGTAATACTGATGGCAAGAACTCTATATAAACTCTTCATAATATTTGGGAACCTACAAATATATATATATATCAAAAACATTTCCATGTAAAGTTATATTAATAGGACAAATTACATCACTCCTAAGAAAATCTCTTGAAAATTATTATTTTCATCTCAATGTGGTGTTGGCTTTGGCATGTTTGTCATTGATGTAAAAAAGAAAGGTATATACATACTCATACATGCACGCAAATATAATTCTCAGATTGGTTTACATTTGATATCTAAGGTTTACATATGAGATTGGTTTTCTTATGATACCTTTGGCACACACATTGAGGGTATATCTATTAGGATGAAGAAATCGAATTGAAAACAACAGATAAACAAAATTAAATATACACAACAAAAACAACAAGAACACACAAATTTATCATGGTTCGGCAATTGCCTACATCCACACATGAAGCAAGGGAATCACTATATTATTCACCAATCTAGTTTACATCTACACAGTTGCAATCAGCTCTAGCAATCAACTTCAGAAAATGAATTACAATCAACTCTTAAAGAACTTCCAGGAAGAATATGAATAACCAAGAGTTTTGACGGCAAATAGGGAAGGAGTCCGTTGGACTTAAAATTCCAACAATATCTTGTTTGAGGTATTGATATCTTTTGCTTATTATTGTTACCTTGGGCATTAGTTTCATTTAAATAAAATAACAATCTCCTATCCTCGTATTCTTTAATGCATTTACATCACATGGTGTATCGAGCACATTGTATTGAGCATGATTCTATCGAGCACGAATGAATTTGAATTCCATGGTGAGCAAGACTGTAATTGAATCATTGGATTCTATGTGGTGTCTGTGTTCGAGTTGAATCACTATGTTCAAGTTGATTTATTGTGGTGATTGTGTTTGTAGTCTTGTCGGAGTCATGATCTTCATCACTGTGTTCAAAGTTCATCACTATGTTCTCCAACAAGTCAAATCTTCTTTCGGTATAACATTTTTTTTCAAGAAGACGCCTCTATCTACTAGGCAATGTTACATGTATTACCAGAGAGTTGGGTTTGGTGTAACTTTTGTTCTATCTTGGAAATGAGTTATTTCGGTGTGATAATCAGTTTGGATAAGACTCTCTTTGTAGTTAACCGAAGTTATACCCTTCACCCAAAGAGTTGATTTCAATGAGACTTTATCTTGTCTTAGCGACGTGTGGGTTGAATAAGACTTTGACTTGTCTTGGCGATGTGTGAACTTTTCGGTGTGACTTTAAGTTTTGGCAAAGATGTTTTTAGTAACTAGACAACATCATATCCTTTTGCCGATAACATCAGTTTGTTGGGACCTTAAGCTTGTCTGTGCGGTAAAGTTGATGTCGATGAGACATTAGAATTTGGTAAGAGAGTTCTTAAGACACTCCAAAGTATAATCCTTTGCCAATAATCTTTGGGACTATGTGGGGACCGCATTTGACTCATTTTGACTACTGAGTTGGATGCATATGATTTGTCCAATCTGGACCAATGGGAGTTTTCCAAGTTTCTTCGATGTATTAGTAGTTTGACAGTTGAATGCCATAAAAACTTAATCGAATCAGTTGTCGATGTGACACATAAACTTCATTTTAAACAGTTGAAGATAATGATGGTCGATTGGTATTCTGATTGATGGGGTATGATTAGAAGAGCATATGAGCTATTTATATAGAGGATATTCATGAGGAATGAACATGTGTGTATTTTTTCATAATTTATGTATGAGTGTTCACAAAATATAAAATGCATTATGTATTAAAGTCTTTGTCTCAGTTCATGTAGTTGAAATGCATAGAGTGTGTTTTGGGCTTTGAATAGATTGTTAGTTCTTGATTAGATGAGTTTAAAGACTTGTGTTGAAAAAATAAGTGTTGATTAGGGGTTTGATAACTTGTACATGCTCTTATTGTCCATTTTGGATCAGATTGTATACTGTAATGTCCTTTGTTGATGCAGTGAGTGTTTGCCTATAATTGTGAGCAAGGGTCTCGTATAGACCGTGATGGATTTCTTGTAGAGAGAGTGTTAGAGTGATTGTTTGTTTACTTCTTAACAAATAATACAGAATACTAAAGATAAACTTGTTGGTGGTATGTTGGCATTCTTCTCATTGTTATTGTAGATTTTCATAAGAGAGCAAGGTGTAAAGTTCTGAAAAGTAGATTGTGAAAAAAAAAGGATTGTAAAATAGAAACAAGATCTTAGTGACAATATGTATCAGATGCTTTGAACGAAAATAGAGTATTCCTTTGAACTAGTTTTTTTTCTAAGTTTTTGTAACCTGGGTTGGTGATCCTTGGAGTGGGTGCTCCTAAATCTTGTGAGCAGTTGATGCTCCTAGAGTTGGTGCTTTGAATTCAGTCAGTGAGACACATTGTATTTGTCAGTGATGTTGTTGTAATTTGCCAGTGAGGCACTTTGCCAGTGGTTTTTCTACCGTATGAGGGTTTTCAACTCATGAAATCATTATGCCATGACCTTTTTATGAGCATTGTGTTTTGTATGTCGATGTGATTATTTTCCATTACACCTATTTTTTATTAGGATAAATAGGTTTTGAGGGGACTAGAAACCCCGTATAACAAGTTTTGAAGGGACCTGAAACCCTCAGATTTCTCAAGGATCCGAAATGAACAATGAAACGTTGCCAAATGATATAACAAAGACAATAAGTAGCACAACCATTACCACACAAGTTGAATCAGATGTTACATAGCTAGTGGCAAAAGAGGCTGCACAAAAAGAGAAGCCACCCCTAAACAGATGCCAACAAGAATGTAAAAGTAAGCAATACAAGCAAAGATGGCAGAAACAATAGATCTAAGACATCAAATTGTAGATCTAAAAGTAGATATCAAGGGTTTAACAAGTGCCCTTAGCCACCAAGAAGGGTTTTCATAGGCTCCCTTAACCTTTAACAAAGTCTCCAGGTAAGCAAAAGAAAAACCTGAACCTAACCAAAACCAAAACCTTGCCAAACTAGGCCCTTGAAAATTGCTAGCATCTAGCCTGTCCTTGAAAAGCCCCAAAAAATTAGGGCTTTTCAAAGCTCCCTCAACATTGAGAGTGGGTTTTAAGAGGCTCACAAAACCAGATAAAGCCCATATCACAACAAAATAGCTTGGAGAACAAATAACCCAACACAACAGAAACCAAGAGGGTTTTTATGGGCTCCCTCAACCCACAAAAAAAATGGGAAGTTGGGCTATAATAGGAAGCCCAGACCTTTCTGTGAAGAGCCCCTTGAGAAAAATGGTAGGCAACCCCCTCCAGCATCACAAAGAACAACAGCCAAAAATCCCCTTCATCTCGTCCCTCTACCTTAGTGGGAGAGAGCGCCACCTCCTTAAGACATGGAAGAAAGTAGATCGACAACCCTGAAATTCCTTTTGCAACAAGAAGCCAAAACTCCGCCTCCCACCTAGTCTCTACCTCAATAGGAGAAAGGACCACCTAAAAAAGACAAAGAGGATAATAGCCCAAAAGTTCAGATACACCTTTCAAAGACCAACACAGAAGAAGCCTCTCCACCTCAAAAGGAGAGCAATCCATCTCCGAAAGAGCACCGAAAGACCAGGCATGAAGAGAAAATGAAATCCTCATCAAAGAATACACACAAATATAACTGAGGGAAACCACCAAAACTGACAAATGGACTTGGATCCAAGCGAGACCCTGCTCCAAACCCCCTAAAAAGCCATAAGCCCCCAACACCTACCAAAGATAGCAAGGGAGGGCAAGGACAATGGGAGAGAGGGGTAGAAACCACCAAAAAACAAAACATCAACTTCATCACCCACGAACATAGCATAGTCAGCACCGACAAAAAAAATGCCCTCCAACCCATGACATTCAGCATGGGCCACACCCACAATAACAGCCATGCAGGCCGACAAAGGAAAACAAATTGCACTTAAATCCACGCATGAAACACCTCCACCATCCACCCAGAACAACACAAGGGGAGAAAAGACAAAATCACCAAATATATCCTTAGCAACCACTAAAAGAGCTAGTGGCATACGACACCTAGCCACCGACATACCAAAGAAAAGAGAACTTCAAACAAGACCCAACAACCCGAAGGCGCCAAACACCAGAACATCCAAAGAAGCCCCCCAAGTATCAAACCAGAGCTTGTCGTCTCCATCATATTTAGATTTGGTGTCCTCCTCCCTTGAAGAAACCCTAGAACCTACACTCCCACCTCTCCCACTCCCACTCATTTGAGTTTTTGAAAATATTTTCCATCATACTTCTTGATACTAAAAGATCATTTAGTTTTTATGCAATTCTTATTGAGTCCTGAAAAGTTAAAGTAAAATTTTAATTTGACTAGGAACATTGATTCGCCCCCCCCCATCCTCTCAGTGTTCTTTGTACTCCAACAATTGGTATCGAAATCAAACCCTGTCACAAGTCTAACCAACTTAAGGGATTCCTCGAGGTGGAGTACTAGTTGTCACATGGGAAAGAAAAATAGGGCTAAGAAAGAAAAGTCACAGCCTACAAAAGAAGAAATGCCTAAGAAGAAACCACATGAAAAACTTGGTGAAATTGTGTTAGACATGAATGAATCAGATATATAAGAAGGAGAATTTGATTTTGAAGGAGAACTTATGGCTTCTGTAAAAGCATGAGGGCTTCACTAGCTAGGGAATATTTATCATGTGCATTCATATTGGGGGGTTTAATATCCCGAAAATGAGGGTACAATATATTGCCTATTGGTGAAAATAGGGGAGTTTTTAATACAAGCTATAAAAGAATACAATATTTTGTGAAAATAGAGGGGCTTTTAATCCAAGCTGTGTATTGGGAGGGGATGACAAAAAGGGAGTTTAAGGCAATATATTTTAAAAATAGGGAGATTCTTTAGTGTGCCACAAACACATGTGCTATAACCCAGGTTCACCAAGTGAAGCCCCCATGTCTAAAAGAGATCAAGGACCTTAAACAAGAAAACCAAAAGTTTAAGGTATGTCTTCAAGAGAGTATTAATGTTCATAAAATAATTATATAAAATCATAGTGAAGCATAAAAGATTATTCAATTTTGGCAAGTTCAAATGGCTGAAAGAAAAAGGGTTGAAGAAGAAGTAGGAGTCAAATTGAAATATAAAGAAGAGTTGTGTAATAAGCTAGAAATTGAGATTTCTTCTTTAAAAAGGAATTTAGAAGCTAAATCCTTGTCAAAAGAAAAACTTTTGCAAAACAATTTAATTAACAGTTTGAAAATAGAAGTTGAAGAGGCTAAGAGAATAGTAGAAGTAACCAAATTAGATTTGGAAATCAAAACTTGTGAGTGCCAAACACTTGAAGGAGAAGTAGTTGCTTGGAGAAAAGAACTTGAAAATATCAAGATGAAGAAATTTGTGAAAGGGACAAATGATTTAAATGACATGTTGAATACTTAGAAATCTTACAAGGATCAACTTGGTTTTGGATATGAAATAGGGAAGACTGCCTCAAGTGGAAAAGAGTAAAAAAAATGAAATTGTTTTTATGTCTTCTAATGGGACAGGATAGAGTTTTGAGGGTAGAAATACTCCAAGAATGAAGATAGACCTAAATTATGATGCTATTACTCCTAAAATAGAAAATAACATTGCTAATGAAAAACAACACAAGGTCACCAATAGAAATAGAAGAAGAAACAACTAGTCCAGAGGATCTTCATCTACCAAACAATATTATTCAATGGGGTGTGGCTATTCTTAGTTTGATGGTTATTGCTATGTTTTTCATAAATATGGTCATAGAGAAAGAGATTGTAGAATCCATATAAGATATTATTTTAGATATACTCAAGATAAAGGTTCTTATAGTCTGTCAAATCAAAACTACAATGTTGTTTGCTATAACTGTAATCCAGTTGGACACATGAAAAGAGACTGTTGGAATTATGATGGTTTATCAAAAAGTTATTATCATGTCAATCATCTTGTTATATGTTTTATATGTAATAATATTGGGTATAAAATACAATAATGCAGCTATAAAAAAAGAATAGGTACTTTGAACAAGAAAAAGGATTCTATTAATGTTTTGAAAAAGAAAGAGCCCTTGAAGATATGAAGAAAACAAAGTCAAGAAGAAAAAAACCTAACCTTGTGCATATCACACAAGAGACATCACATTGTGCCTGAAATATTAGCATGTGGTAACGAGGACATAATTACTAAGGTATTATTCAAACCCCTATAACATCAACAAAGAAATAACTTGTTTCAAATATCTACCAGCAATTTTATGATTATTTCCTAATGATATCATTGTGATCATGTTGAGGAAAGTACTATAATTTGGCATGGTATTCAATAATTCTTTTCAATGATGCCTTATGTTACTATGTTGTGCTTGGAAATGTTTTGATAACAAAGTAGAGTTTACATTGTACGCATGATTGGTCTGTTGAAGCAATGGTATCTAATAAATGTCAATAGGAAACTGTTTTCATGACACTTTATGTGAAATAGTTTATGTCTCTTCAAGGGAGATGATTTCAGATTTCATTTCATATTTTGGATTGATCCTTTTCAGCTATGATGAGTGCAATAAGTCTTATGACAAGTCTCAGTCTTCATGTCTGTGATTTTCATAACAGTAGCATTCTTGTTTTTGAAAGTCTTATTGCAAGGAGGACAGTTGCTTAGAAATCAGTTTACAAATGCAATGATGGTGTCTAATAAATATTTTGTAATTTAATTATTCAAGTTCTCTTTGTCCTTTCCCAAGCTCGGTATACACATGCAAGTGATGTTGTGTTGGTAATCACATGTGATCTCAGTCAAAATTTACTTTTCAATGTTTCTTATTGCTCACAGGGTGAGATAGGTAACAATTTGGAATGCACATTGAGGTGTTTTGGGTTGATGAAAACAAACAATGATATACTACTAGTTATGGGGAAGGACTCTATCTCTAGGATATGGTAACACTATTAGTGTCTTGACAAGGTGTATGCAGATAATGAAATGCCAGTATTGCATAGCACTGTGATGGTGGCCTTGAGACACACAAGTATTTGTTAAGAGTGCCTATGTTGTCAGTGTGTACTAACTATGTTTATTGGTGCTTCTATACAAAAATCATACATAAAGTGACAGTGTTTGATGATGATGAATAATATTTGGAGACATTCCCTTTGAGTCAAGTCACATTCATGGATTTAGCCAATTGTAGACCATTTACTTCTTTTACTTTCTTGGACAATGGTTCTTGCTAATATTATTATGTTTGTATAGTGAGCAGTGGTTTTTGGTGAATCTGTGTTTCTTTATGCCAAAGTGGTTATTAGTTATTCTTAGATTGTTGTTTTTGATTAGGGGAAAATAGGTTTTGAAAGGTCTCTGAAACCCTTTACATCAAAGATTCAAAAGATAGTCATCAAAGTCCACTAGAAAAACAAAAGACAACAACCACCTGAAACCCTTTACATCAGAGATTCAAAAGATAGTCATCAAAGGACAGCTAGCCAAAAACAAATCACCAACAGCAGAAAAGACACAACATAAAGAAACTAAACACCAAAAAAAAGAGAAAGTAGGGAAAAATAGCCAATCCTAGGTGAAGTTCTTTAGCAATTCGGCAGCTTCCAGCTCCAATTGCTCCATTTTCATGGCAGTCCTCTTGAGATCTTCAATGTCACTACTTTGGTTTTGCTTCTTCTTGGCAATTTCTCTTGTTCATTTTTTGGGGACCAACTTCTTTATCTTTAGGGGTTTCGTCCTACTCCTCAGTAGTGTCCCCGTGGCCTTATCCCCCTGGACTTGTTCAGGTTTCTTAATAAGGACCTTGGTACTATCAAAGGCAGCCTTTAAAATATTGTAACTATGCTCCCCAATCTTTTTGAGGGTCTTCTCAATCCCTTCCATCTTCTTTTTAGTTTCCCCTGCTCTGTCTTCCAAGGTTTTAAAGCTCTTGCGTTGGGCATTTATAATTTCCTCTACATTGTCGATAGCTTTAGTCATCTTACTTAAGCAGTTAGGTAGAGAGTTGAATTTGTCGGTGTCGATAGCTTCCATAGCTTCAAGTTTTCTAGCTTCCTAGACCTCTTTAACTTTTATGTTTTTAATTTCCTTTTGTAGCCAAAAGAAGACCTTATTGAAGCAGCCCATTCTATTTTTTATGCAGAGGTTGAGTTCTAGAGGGGAGCCATCCTAAGCCTCATCTCCCACAGGGTGCAATTTCACCTTTAGACCCACCTCCTTCTACTTAGTTGTCTTAATTTCCTTGTTGAGGGTATTCTCCAATTCCACACCTCTTAGCATCTTCCCCTTTTTCTTCTCGCTTGAGATAATTTGAACCTCCTCACTGTCTGTCTCCATGTCATCTTCACTCTCCTCTTCTTCCTCGTACCATCTGTCATTGTCATCCCCCTTCTTTTTCCAACTGATCAACCCTTTACCTTGTTCCACTTGGCTGGTTTTCCTTTTACGCTTGCTCGACCCAGTGATATGGGGTTCCACCTCGACATCTACCTCTATGTCATACCCATCATAATCTTCATCATCTTAATCACCCAAATTATCATCTCACTCGAAAACCTTAGATATAGCTTGTTGAACAGTGGTGTTCTTGATATGGTTGGATAGGACCACCATAAGATCCTTGTGTAATGAAGGGTTGGTCTTGGAATTAGAAAAAAACATCCATAATCCTAAAATTTAGGGCATAGAACAGGTAGATTTTGTAAGTATTTCCTCTAGTCACTCTTCTATAAAAAGGTTGTAATCAACTTGATTTTATTAGAATTGTGTGAGTAATGTTGCCATTGATGTGAAACCAGTCATCTGGTTTTGGATCGAATAGTGTTTGGGTCTTCGATATTAGTTTGGATATTATGGATGTTATATATGTATGCAAGGATGGTAATGCAGTCTATATGTATGTGCGGTTCAAATGTTATGGTAATGTAGTTTGTATGTATGTGCAGTTTAGATGTTGTGTTTTTGGTCAGAAGTTATTATGTAGCATGGACAACCTTGGATGGTAATTTTTGTGGTTTCATTGAGTTCTCATTGATCCTAGTATCTTGGTGTTAGGAGTTATTATTAATCCCGGTATCATTTATATGTCTCGGTGATAACAACTTTGGTAATTATCAGATGTTTCTCCTCAAGCTTTGTGTTGAAGTTTCCTTGGTTCCTGTGGAGTCTACTTTTTGGAAATATTGGGGTTAACCTTGTGATAGTGGGTCAGTATTCTTGGGTCCGGATGACCATGCCCCTTTCCAGTAATCTCGGTATATGCATTGGTAATCAATGTATGAAAAGGAAGTGTGCAGAAGTCTTGCAAAGGTCAACATGACCATATTGGTAACATGTTGGGCTTGGCCAACACACTATTTATTATTTTTACCCTCCCATATATATATATATATATATATATATATATATATATATATATATATATATATATATATATATATATATATATATATATATATATATATATATATATATATATATATATATATACTTATACATAGATAGTGGTAAGATAGATCGAACAAAGTGAGTGTATGAGTGAAGCTGACTGATGTGTGAAATATAGTTGGCAGTGAAGATAGTAGAGTGTGTGAAGTGTGAGTTACGAACAACAAAGGCAATTAGTGTTGTAGTAGTGCAGTAGTCCTTTACCAGACCTATTGTAGGACAGTTGTACACAGATCTCTATCTGGATCTATTGTAGAGTTTGAGATTTGTAATTTGATCTTAAACTTGAAATCGATCCCATGCATTTGGAGATGCAAACCTTTTTAGTTCAACCTCTCCAGTTGCAGTGAGCATTCTGATAGTGAGCCATTTTTTGTATATCTGTAATGAGCAAACTCGTAGTGAACTATTTTGTAATCTAGTAGTGAGCCACTAGGTAGTAAGCCACTTCCTTGTAAACTCAACTATAACTAGTTATATTCTCTTAAGAGTTAACACTATTTGTGGTTTTTCCCATTTGGGTTTTCCACATATAAAATCTTGTGTTTATCTTGTGGTTGTTTTCTTCATGTCTATTCTGTAGTAACTTCTTTATATCAATCAAGTGTGTTTGATAACAATTATAAGTGGTAAAATTTTTGTTGTTTTAAATATGTGAGAATACTGATTCAATCCCCCCTCTCAGTATTCTGATGCTTTCAACCTGATCAACAAATTTGTCAATGATTCAATTGTTAGCAGTCACAATGCAATGAATGAATTAACGCCATCTTGTGTAACCTACAACTACCTATCTTGTAATACCTTTGAGATAGTTGATAGTGGTATGGCACAACATATTTTATAGAACAACATATTAGTCATAGTGGTTTCTTCTAGTGGCAATAAATAGTGATAATGTGGTAGTTTGCTCCATTGTAATACTTGAAGTGCTTGAGAATAGTGAGTACTATGTGTGACAATGCTAAGTATTTCTTGTAAAATGAACAATAAGCTATGATAATGGGGCTACAAAGATATTGTTTGTCATTCTTATGCATCAACAATATGTAGCTATATAGTGACTTGGTTGAACCTTTGATAATATTCTTTCATGTCAACATCCGAACATTGGACATTCAGTATAGTTCATTGATGAATTGTGATTTTGTTCAATGTCAATGCAATATCATTTTGTTTCATCATTGACAAGCAATCTTTATTATCTTCCACTGATAGTGGGTATAGTACAATGACTATGGTATATGACAATATTTTATAACTGGTATTCAACTCTTGATGATAAAGAAAGATAACAAGATGATTGGATAAGCTTTGGTTCTCTCAACATTGTCCTTTGTCAATTATGTCAAAAAGGAGGAGAAAGAGGAGTCATGCAGTTGGTTTTGACATCAATGCCAAAGGGGGATTTTGTAAGTTTTGTCATGTTTTTCATTTATATAAAAAACAAAGGTATATGCATACTCATCCATGCTCACAAATATAATTCTTTGATTGGTTTACATCTGATATATGAGGTTTACATATGAGACCAGTTTTCTTATGATATCTTTGGAATGCACACATTGAGGGTATATATTTTTTGAGGTATTGATATCATGTGCATATTGTTGTTACCTTGGGAATTAGTTACATTTAAATAAAATACTAATCTCCTATCCTCATATTCTTTAATGCATTTGCATCACATGGTGTATTGAGCATATTGTATCGAGCACAAATGCATTTGAATTCCATGGTGAGAATGATTGCAGTTGAATTGATGGATTCTATGTGGTTTTTGTGTTTGATTTGATTTATTGTGGTGACTGTGTTCGAAGTCTTATAAAAGTCATGCTCTTCATCACCTAAGTTCAAAGTTCATCACTATGTTCCGTAAAAAGTCAAATCTTCCTTCACTATGACAATTTATTTCGGGAAGATGTCTCTATCTCCTAGCCGATGTTATATGTATTGTCAAAGAGTTGGGTTTCATGTAACTTTTGTCTTGTCTCAGTAATGAGTTATTTTAGTGTGACAGTTGGTTTGGAATAGACTCTTTGCAATTAACCGAAGTTATACCCTTTATCAAAAAAGCTAATTTTGATAAGACTTTATCTTGTCTTGGCAATGTGTAGGTTCGATGAGAGTTTGGCTTGTCTTCCCAATGTGTGAACTTTCTGATGTGGCTTTATGTTTTGGCAAGATGTTTTTAGTAACTAGCCAACATCATATCTTTTTGTTGATAACATCAGTTCGTTGAGACATTAAGCTTGTTTGGGCGATAAAGTTGGTGTTGATGAGACATTAGAATTTGGTAAGAGATTTTTTAAGACATTGTGAAGTATAATCCTTTGCTGATAATCTTTGGGACTATGTGGGGACCATATTTGACTCATTTTGACTATTGAGTTGGATGCATATGATTTCTCCAATTTGGACCAATGGGAGTTTTTCAAGCTTCTTAAATGTATAAGAAGTTTGATAGTTGAATGTCATAAAAACTGAATCAAATCGATTGTCGTTGTGACACATAAACTTATATTGAAATTATTGGAGTTGAGGAAAAATCAATTCTACAGCTCCCAAAGATCACTTGCATGCAAACCTGTTACAGAAGGAGAGAAGCAAAAAAGCTATGGAGGCCAGAATTCAAAGATCCAGAAAAGAGGACCCATATTGATTGTGCAACAAGAATACAATTCAATAATTACAGTTGTTATGAAAATACAAAGAGAGAATCCTTAAAAAAAGGATACTCGAAACCCTAAAGAATTATAAGATTCCTAAATTTAGCTTAAGCATAGAGTATAATAGATTAATAATTAAATAAATACTTATGAGCTAATCAAATATTACTCTAACACCCCCCCCTAAGATGAACTTAGGGAGTAGCTAAAAAACTAAATGCATGAAGTAAAAAATGCAACTAAATGATAAAGGCAAAAAAATTGGGTCTCGGTAACAAGGCTTGATGAGGTACCCAATCACAATCAAATCTCTATGAAATGGAGAAATAGAGAAAACCACATGGGAAAAAAACTCTACTCCAAAAACGAGATAGAAAAGCAAGAAGAACACCACTGAAGCATGAAATAGCTGCAAACACTATCAAAGAGTAACTGCTGATCTACAAAACCTCCACTGAAATAGAACATGACCAAGTAGAGAAGATTGTAATCTGCATGAGTGCCCTCAAACGACACTACTCAAATCATATGGCAAACAAAGGCAAACAATTGAACTCGAAGATACAGATGGCATGAAACACCAAAGCCTGAAGAGCTAATCAATCGAACCAAGGAAGCATTAGAACAACAAGACAAACCTCCCCATAATGTTGAAAAGGGAGAGGGACAGGTACATTGAAAAGATCAGCCAACTAGAACTGCATGACGAAGAACCAGGAACATCAAAGGTGTAGAGAAAGTACATAGTCTTGTGGAAGGAACACTCACTTCACACACATCATGAGGCTAATGTCATGGAAGGAACACTCGCGTGACAAAGGTAGATAGAAAACAGGCAAACATCAACCCCCCCATGGCACTTTATAAGTAGTGTATGTACAATAAGACACAAGATGGGCAAGATCCCAAGTATACAATGCATGGTGGCCCTTTATCTCAATCAGTTTACATAAATAAAATGCTACAATGATCAAAAGAGACAAAAGGCTGGAAACACAGAAAAGACAACCAAAGACGAGAGATCCTACTCAAAGAAAGAGATCCTAGGACCTGAAACATCGCAGATATTCACCAGAGTGCTGAAAAAGAAAAAAACTAAATAAAATGTACCTGGAGCATCATCTTGAAACAAAACTCATATGGTTGAAAAGTGCACAGAACAAGATTTTGAACTATATAAATTTTTCGAAAAACAGAATTCGGATGCTCAAGTTATGTCTGCCGAAGTGCAAAAAGGAACTTCTGGCTTTGATAACAAAAAACACCATCAAAAAAGAAAATTAGAAGATCCAACCTCTAGATCTAAAGAGAGCTTGAAAAGAGCTTGTCGATGATATAAATTTTTTGAAAAAGAACCTCCATACCATATTGGAGTTGTGTTAAAATCAACTCTACAGCTCCCAAAGATCACCTGCATGCAAACTTGTCATAGAAGGAGAGAAGCAATAAAGCTATGGAGGTTAGAATTCAGAGATCCAGAAAAGACGAGTCATATTGATTGTGCAACAAGAATGCAATTTAATAATTACAGTTGTTATGAAAATACAAAGAAAGAATCCTTATAAAAGGATACTAGAAACCCTAAAGAATTATAAGATTCCTAAGTTTAGCTTAAGCATAGAGTATAATAGACTAATAATTAAATAAATAATTATTAGCTAATAAAAGATTATTCTAACATAAATAGTTGAAGATATTGATGGTCGATTGGTATTTGAACCGATGGGGTATGATCAGAAGAGCATATGAGTTATTTATAAACAGGATATTAATGATGAAAGAATGTGTGTGCATTTATTCATAATGAGTGTATGAGTGTTCATGGGATATAAAATGCGCTTTGTATCAGATTCTTTGTTTCAATCCATGTAGTTGAAATGTATAGAATGTGTTTTGGGCTTTGAACAAATTGTTAGTTCCTGATCAGATGAGTTTAAAGACTCATGTTTAAGCAATAATTGTTGATCAAAGCTTTGATAACTTGTACGTGTTGTCATTGTCCATGTTGGTTCAGATTGTATACTATAATTTCCTTTGTTGATGCAGTGAGTGTTTGGTAATAATTGTGAGCAAGGGACTGATATAGACAATGATGGATTTCTTGCAAAGAGAATTTTAGAGTGATTGTTTGTTTACTCCTTAACAGATAATGTAGAATACTAATGTTAAAGTTGTAGGTGGTATGTTGGCATGTTTGAATTTATTATTCAAGATTTACATAAGAGAAAGAGGTGTAAGATTCTGAAGAGTAGATTGTGAAATAAAGGATTGTGAAATAGAAAAAAAGATCTCTGTGACAATATGTATTAGATGCTTTGAATGGATATAAAGTAACTCTTTGAACTAGTTTTTTCTCTAGTTTGTTGTAAGGGGTTGGTGCTCCTTGGAGTAGGTGCTCTAAAATTTTATAAGGGGTTGGTGCTCCTAGAGATGGTGCTTTGAATTTAGTCAATGAGATGCATTGCATTTTCTAGTGAGGCTGATGTAATTTGTCAATGAGGCACTATGCGAGTGGTTTCTCTATGTCATGAGGGTTTTCCACTCATAAAATAATTGTCATGACCTTTTTATGAGCACTATGTTATGTATGTTGATGTGATTATTTTCCATAATACTTGTTGATACCAAAAGATCATTTAGTTTTTATGCAATTTTTATTCAGTCCTAAAAAGTTAAAGTGAAATTTTAATTTGACTAGGAACACTTATTAACCCCCCCACCTCTTAGTGTTATGTGTACTCCAACATGTGGAACTCTAATTTTGTCATATAGAAGAAGAAAAATAATACGTACTACAATTGATGTAGGATTTGTCTAAAATACCAACCATAGTCTTCACTTGCATCAACTAAAATTATATTCATGTATAGTACTTGTAGGAGTTTCTATATGTTACATATAGGAGAGTAAAGGAATATTTGGAGATAGAATTTTACATACATAGTTAACAACACCCATGTGATCTCATAGAAAATATCTAAAGAAACACATATCAAAGTCTATGAATACACCTTAACAAAATTGAAATCTCATGAACAATCCTCACAAAAATTTGATCTTGCATTTTTCTATGGTATTCATCGAGTAGCACAACACATTCTCATGAAGGGTGCAATTTATTAAACATACTTTCAATAAACCACTTTTACTTGTATGTCAACTATCCACTAAAGGAGCATATTTTTCTCTCATATTCTGTCTACCATTAAAGATATTTACCAATTCCTTTGTGTACTCTATGGATTTATTTTCATGCATGTTAGCTTGATAGATATTTTTCTAAAATTATTATAAAAATCCTCAAAATATTTTTTGAAAAAACCATAAGATTGAGATTTGTCATTGGTAAGCGTATCGATCCTAAAGCCTTGGTGAACTTTCCACTTAAAATATCATTTTTTTTATTTTCTATGCAAACCCTCAAAGGGCTCTTCTATTACAACTAAAAAGTGTCTCCCTTGTGCCACCTCTATTTCAGAAGTGGTTCTTGGTCGGGAGGTTGGAAAGCATTTCCTACTTTGAAAGAAAGGGTTTGATTTGCAAGTTTAGTCGTTTATGTCCTTGCTTCCTAAGATGCATTCCTTGATTTTGAAGCACTAGAACTCAGTGGTTTCTGCTAAGGTTGACATTTATCCTTGTGCTTGAGGCTTCTTCATTATTTGTTTTGATTCTATAGAGGGTCATGATGTTTTTCTTACCATGGGTGATTGGAAATGGGGATCTTGTTCTCTTTCCCTTCACCCTTGGTCACTCTCTTTCAACCCCTTAGTTGAATCTACTAAGGTTTCCCCTGTTTGGGTAAGGTTGCCTTACCTTCCCTTCCAATTTTGGTGCAATTGGTAATATGGTGGGTCAATTTCTCAAGGTGTACCCTACTACTAGTTTTCTCTCACATATTTTCTATGCCCAAATTTTTGGTGGACACCTTTCAAAGACACTTCCTAAGAGATCTTCATGAAGGTGTGTGTGTTCTCAAGGCAATAGATTCTAGACTATGAAGGGATCTCTTTTTGGTGTAGATGTTATATTTTCCATGGGCCATTTGGCTTCTTCTTGTCCCCATGGTTCCTATAATCACTCTTCTCCTACCAAATTGAAGGATGCTAATTTTTTTCATCTCACTATTTTTCCTATTGCCTTGATTGATAGGTCAGAGTCTTCAGTAGATTCAGTGCCTCCTTCTCCTCCTAGGTTGGTTGTTTTGAAGGATTGGGCCCCAATTCTTTCTTTTGTGACTCATCCTATGGCTCCTTCTATGGGTCTCTTGAGTTATGGCCTCATCCAATCTTTAGTTTTCTACCTCCCTATCCCTAGACTATAGAGTTCCCTCTTTGAATTTGGTGGCCCATTTGAGTGATTCATTGGCTGCCTCTAATGGTTGCTCTGACTATACTCCATTGTGTTCTCCTAGCAAGGATTTTTCTTCTTGGACTCTTGTTTGTCACCAAGAAAGATCCAAACTAATTGTTCAAAATATACATATTGTCTCATTAGGGTTACTGGTGTGTCCCAACTCATATTTATAATAAGGTTAGTTTTGCTACTTTGTCCTGCTTAGTGGATTGTTCTAGTTTGTTTCAGCTTTGTTTTCATTGGCTTGTGGTTGTGTTTGAGTGTAAGCTATTTAGATGTTTGTACTCCTAGCTTTGGTTACCTTTTAGGTAAATTGTTGTTCTATCTCTGTAATAGCCTATTGTCTTGATGGTTTTTGCTTTTGATATGTAATGGGTTGGAGGCTTCTCCTCCAACTATTTTAATAAAAAACATAAGATTGAGAAAGAAATGAAGCAATTTGAAAGATGTTAGAAGAAAACGTTAAAATGCCACGTGTTTTCCTCTTGGTTTTCTATTTCTATCATCAACATAATGTTACTAATTATAATGCACTCACTTTGGCCTTACATGAGTCCAAAATATGGGTACAAAATTTTGGCTCATCATCTATACTCCTATAAGATATATATGATATTCTAATATAAGATTATCAAATCTTATATATTGTGTTTTATTAACCATTTTGTATTTAAAATAATTATAATATAAGATCATTGATCATTTATAAATTGTAGTTTTAAATAAGTATAACTAATACCACATTACATATTTGACCACATTTTTTTCTTATATTGAAGAAGATTCTCATATTAAAACAATGAATTTGGTGATTCATGATGAATTTAATCATTACGCACATGAGATATTATTAATCATGTGTAAGCAATGAGAACTGTTCATTAAGGAAAAAAGCTTTCCCAGTATGTAATGTGCGAAATCTTTACCTACTTTAATGTGTGAAATCTATACTTACTAATATTTGAAGATTCTAACTTCTAGAATCATTTGACAAAAATTAAAAGCAAATTTTTTGCATTCAATGAATACAATAACACTCCAGAAGGGATGCCAAATATCTAGAATTCACTGAATTCAGCCCCGTCTTTGTTCTCTTTCTCGAGCTGTATTTAAACGACTTTCGTTAATCGCTAAATTCACTGAATTCACCCGAACCATAGTCAGGCAATGGTCTTTAAATTTGTTAGAGAAGCTTAAATAGTCGACTGTAATTGAAACATACAAATTTCACCGAGTCATTCGTGATTCATTTCTTATGGCGCACTTGGAGTTAGAATTGCCTAAAACGGTGCAAACTTCCTGTACTTCAAATTAACAAAAAGTTGAGTTTTGACGGTGGTTTTTGGCGATGGGAAACAACCGATCATCTACGCATTCTTCGTGGTTTCCCATCTCAACTGGACACGACGCATTCATTAACCACAGAGGAGCAGATGTGAAGGAAAGCGTAGGCAGCCTCATTTTTCATAATCTTCAAAACAAAGGACTCAATGTCTTTTTTGACAAGAATTCAATCCAAGTTGGGGATAATATACCTCAATCAATAGAAAAAGCCATTCACTCAGCATATGTTCACGTTGTAATATTTTCGCCTAATTATGCAGAGTCAGTTTGGTGCATGAAGGAGCTCCAGCTCATCCTCAAAACAGGGGCTCCCATCATTCCTGTATTCTGTGGAATTCGGCCTTCCGAGCTTCGAATGGAGGACGAAGATGGTGTGTATGCTCGAGCCTTTCAGAAGCACGCTGGAAAGTTTGAAACCAATTTAGTTGAGGAATGGAAGAAGGCCCTTTCTGAGGTTTCATATATCAAGGGCTATATTTTTGAGGGGTAAGAAAAACTATTTACTTGTTATCTTGCTCTGCTTACATGTGTTTTCTCATTCTTGGCTACCTAATGGACATTAATATTTAGATGGAATTTGAATTATTTTAAATAATCTTTCGAGAGAGATTGATTATGTATATTTCAGGGATCAGGGAGAGCTGCTGGAGCAAATTGCAACGACTGTCAAGCAGATTATTGATAGGGCAAAATGCCGAGCAAAGCAGGGCACTAAGTAGACGAGACGAGGAAATTGTGTCCTGTCTTAATCTTCAAGATGATTGAAATTTGCAGACTTTGAATCGCAATTTCAGTCCATGTTGCAAAACCCCAATGTTCAAGCAGATAGAAGTTGTTTAGTTTTTGTAAGATCTCCACCGCCGAGGTCTGGATTTTGATGGTCAACCCGGCACTACGACAGTTTGGATATTTAACTGCCTTCAAGTGATGTTTGTCAAGTTTTTATTAATTACATATTATAATATTTTAGGAAAATATTTATTTTTTAATTATTATTAATTCAGTTTGAAACACAAGATGGTAGAGGTTGTTTAGTTGGATGTCTGATGTTTTTTTTCAATAGAGTTATTAAAAATTATTAATTTTCACAAAATTTATTTGCAAATAAAATGTTCAATTTTTTTATTTTTTTTTCTTGGGACTTGTAGTGTCATGCTTAATAGATTTTGTTGGTGAAGCAACCATCAAGGTTCAAATCTTTGTTCGTTCATTGAGGTCCTCTATTTGTGGCCTCACCGACTCTGTTTGTGGTCAGGTTAAAAAGTTTACGGGACATAGTTTTAAAAAATAACAATAATAATCAAAAAATAAAAGATACATTAAAGTAATTTTTTAAAAATGCATTATTGTATAAAAAAATGATTGCATTATTCATAATTGTATTTTGCATTTCACTATCTTTCTAAAAAATTTGTAATATAAAGTAAAAAAAGTAGAAAAGAGTAATTCTATGTTTTTAAATTGATATATTTAAACAGTTCAAAAATTATAATAAATTGTATTTATATAAATTAAATTTAAAAAATGTTATTTATACTATAAATTTAAACTTTTTCAAATAAAACTTATCTTTATTAAGATAAGAGGCTCAATAGTAAAATGGGGCAAAATATCTCATGACATACATGTCCAAGGAAAACTTTTATCTTTTATGTTAAATTTAACAATCATTTACACATCAAAGTAAAAATATTTAACAATAAACATAATATTAGAGATAGTAATATTAAAATAGAATTCTTAAATAAAATATAAAGTAAACAAATATTTTACTTTTATTTAAAAATAAAATGTAACTTGGTTTAAGGGGTTGATGAAGAAGCCTTCAAAATTATTATTCTAATGATGTGACTATCCCTCCACTTGTTGAATAATTTGAATAAAGGTTGTCTAGTTGAAGTTTTTCTTATTGAGGAAAACCATCCCCAATAATTCTCTACACCAAGAAAATGTCTTAGTACTAACAACCCTTGTCAATGAATCATCAAAATTATTTCCTATATAGTTTTTTTTTCTAATAATACTTGTTTATTGTCAACTTTTTCTGTCACAAAATTATATTGTATTCTAGTAAGTTTTCCTTAAGCATGAAAAGAAAGATCCTTAACCTAATATATTGCACACTAACCATCACTATCCATACCATCCTTTTTACCTAAACAACAATTCAATACAAGATTTGTAGTTACACTACTTCGTTATATGCATGAGTATCTACCAAGTACTTAACCTCTATTGCAAAAATTTCAAACACTATCTAACTTAATAATTCAACTTACTCCTCCCCCAAAATGACTAAATGCATATATACCTGTAGATCTCTTTGATAGTCAACATCTCCAGCCCAATAAGAAACCATAAATACTTTGCAAATTCAAAGTGTTACTTTCACTCACAAGCTTAGTAATAAATTGCATTATCTAAGGTGTCATATATAGATATCTAAAGATCTTTTTCTTTGCAATTCATTGTTCTTCACTTAGTTTGGACATACATCTAATCCCAACCCCCATTGTGTGCAATATCAAGTCTTGTACAAACCATTACATACATGAGGTTGTCAACGACATTGACACAAGGAACCTAATTTATTTCTTAAATTTCCTTTTTTTTAAAACAAATAATCAAACAAATGATTTTTTATTAACAAGAAATGGAGTACTCATAGGTTTATCATATTGCATTCTAAATATTTTCAAAAATATGTCACCATAATTTTTTTTATGTAACCACAAATTTATGTTTGCATGATCCCTTTTAGTTTGCATGCCTAAAATAAATTTTGCAACACCAAGATCTACCATGTCAAATTGTGAAGATACTCAAGAATTAACTAAATTTATTATTGTTGTATTGTTACATATTAATAACATGTTAACCACTTATAGGACCATGAGAAAAAAAAAATGACTTGTATATTTGAAAACGCACATGATCAATTTTGTTAAGATCCAACCCAAGTACCATAACCTACTTCTTCTTTTTTATTCCACAAGTGATTTTTTTTTAGCATAGCCCTTTTTTCATTGCAAATATATAAGAAACATGACAATTAACAAACCTCAAATGCTTGAGATGGGATTTCTTATCAACTTGTTCTTACTTTGAAATTTTATCCAACAATGCAAATTGAATTACGCATTTATTAAATAACAAGAAATGACCTTACTACTTCACCCAAAATTTTCCATCCAAACTTTCACAACTAAACAAGATTCAAGATTTATCTAAATTAGAATTATATGTATTCTTTTAGTACCTATATAATGAGTGATATTTCACCTTTCTATACTACACTAGTTGTAAAGCTTGAATGCATCTAAATTTTATTATCCATGATTCTCACTTCTCAAAATCTTGATTTTATTTTTCTATCCATAATTTTACCAAACCCTTAAACTCTCTAAATTTATTGAAAATTCCATATTTGTTTCATTAAAATTATATCTTTCATTTGTAAAAGGTCATCTATAAAAATCACATAATATAAAACTCACTAAATTGATTGAAAACATCACATTTGTTTCATTGAAAAATATACTCATCTTTATGAAAGGTCATCTATAAAAGTCACATATTAGATATAATTTTTTCAATTGATAAATTTGTTGTTGATCCAAAAGCATCACTGTACACTAAATATGAAATTTCTTTTGATCTGCTAACACTAGTATGAAACTTTGACACAAGTTTCTCAAATATACAATGTTCACAAAAATCAAAATCTAAAAGGTAATAAAAAATTCTCTACTCATAATATTCAAGACTTTTCTCTCCAATATGTCACATTCACTAATACTATAGCATTAGCTTTTCTATAGAAAGTGTGCGAGTTTGATCAATTATATTATTTACTTAAGAACATGGTATGTATTACATCCACCACTTATAGTGTTTGCCTCAACAATAAACAATATTCCTAAATGGATAGCTTTTGCCAATACCAATGAATCATTTTTTGACCATTCTTATTAAATACTAGCTACATCATTCATTTTAATTATTAAAATTAAATTTCTTCTCAATCCTAGAAAGTACAAAACACCAAGGAGGTCTTTTTCCATCTTTTAGCATCACTTCCTTGAGCTTCTATCTTATACATTGAATTATTCCTAGGAAAGTTTTACTTTTATTTTATTTTCACATTCATTGAGCATCATTTTATAAGTCATGAGAGGAGATACCTAAACTTATCAATTATTCATCATGATCACACAAAAATATACCCCCTAAATCTTTAGATATCTTTTATTTTGCAAAAGAAACATCTTTTATGACTTGTCCTTCTCAACCTTTCTAGATCTACAACCTCTATTATACTATCTTGTTTTACCATAATTTTGACATTTTATTTAACATTTATTTGGAGCATTAGATTTCACCTTTGGATTTTGATCTCTTTTCCCATAACTTTTTATATCAATTATTTTTATGTCTTTCACAAAAATGACTTCTTATGACCAAGAAATCTTTCAATCATTAATCATCTACATATTGTTATTTCATTTTTTTAATAATAAGGTTGTAAGACTAGTGATTGATATTACTAAATTGTCTTAGGTGTCAAAGTAATGAACAAAGAAAAGAATTTATTTTTTCCCTTACCATTTGTTTTAATATCAACACCAAATGAATAGCTCACCACAATGTTGAAGTTGTTCAAATATTCAACCATAGACTTACCATCATTCAATCTTGGTGACTACATATTTTTCTAAAGAAAAGGTTTATTTGCAAGAGACTTTACATAATACAGAGTACCCAATTTATTCCATAACTCTTTTGTTATGGATTTTGTTTATATATTCAATAAAAATGAATCTAACAGATATATTATTCTTGAATTCTTTGTCATCCCATCAAAACTAATTAATCTACATCCTTCATACTAGATTGATGATAAAATAAGATATAATAAACATGTACAATAGAAATACTACATCTACAATTTAAAATAATAATAGAATAAATAAATAAATAAGACAATATACAATCTTTTCCTACCAAAAACATTTTTAAGTAAAAAATCTAATACAATGATAAAGTAATTTACAACTGCAAGACTCAACCATTCTCTAATATCTAATGATTATTCTCTTTTACCTCCCCTTTAAACATGTGCAGTTTCAGATAGACTAGCATATATACCTTAAATTTTAATTTAATCTATATAAAATATGTTGAAAGATATCCTTCTTGAGGCTCCAATTTGACTTTAAGGTGTAAAATTGATTAAAAATAGGGCCTTGAGAAGGATATCTCTTGGCATATTTTATATAGATAAAATTAAAATTTAAGGTATATATGCTAGTGGCAATGACACGGCGCAACATGGAAAACATTAAATAAATCAATATATAATTATATAGTATCTTTTTATTAAATTTAATTATATTATTATATTATTACATGAAGATATATGAAATTTTATATATCTATTTACACTTTTTATAGTAATATATGTGTTGTAAGATCAAAGTATTTACTAAAATCTAAAATATATTAAAATTTATTTAATGATAATATAAAACTTTTTTTAATGGCGAGTATTATGGTTATGGTTAGCGTTAGAGTTAAGGTTAGTGTTATGGTCAGAGCTAAGGTTTACATCATGGTTCGAGTTAGGATTATAATAATGATTAGGGTTTATATCACGGTTAGGGCTAGCATTAACGTTAGGGTTTGGTTTCAATTTAGGATTATGGTTAGGGTTAGAGTAGGATTACGGTTAGGATTATGGTTATGTTTAGGGTTACGATTATGGTTAAGGTTTAATATTATTGCTAAACTTATAGTTTGGGTTGGCCTTTAGTGTGAGGGTTATGATTATATTTAGGGTTTACATCAAAGTTAGGGTTAGGGTAAACATAATTACAATTAGGGTTAGCGTTAGAATTATAACTAGGGGAATGATTAGGATTAGGATTTGGTTTATGGGTATGTTTTGGATTAGGGTTAAGGTTAGTATTATGGTCAGGCTTAAGGTTTACATCATGGTTAGAGTTATGATAGGTGTATATCATTGTTACAGTTAGCATCAAGGTGAGGGTTTGGGTTTGGTTTAGGACTATGGTCAGGTTGAGGGTTTACAATTATGATTAGGATTATGGTTAGGGTTAGGGTTTAGTGTTAAGGTTAATTTTATGGGTAGGGTTACAATTACATTTAGGGTTTACATCAAAGTTAGGGTTAGAATTAGGGTTATGGTTGAATTACATTGTTAGGGTTAATTTGTATTAAAGTTCAATTAGGATTAAGATTGGGGATAGATTAAGGTTACGAATAGTGTAGTATTAAAGTTAAATTAGGGTTAGGGTTAATTTTAGGGAGGGATTATTGTTAGGGTTAGGGTTTAGGATTATGATTAGGTTAGTGTTAGTGTTAGGATTAGTGTTAGTATTATGATTAGGGTTATGGTTTGGGGTTATGGTTAGGTTTATTGTTTGCATCATGGTTGGGGTTGAGCTTATCTTTAGTATTATGGTTAGGCTTACGGTTAGGGTCATAGTTAGGATTATGGCTAGGGTTAAGGTTAGGGTAAGGGTTAGGCTCATGATTAACATCATTTTTAGGGTTAGGTTTAGACTTAGCGTTAGGATTTACATCATGCTTAGGGTTAGGGTGAGGATGATGGTCAGGGTTAGGGCTTAAGATTAAGGTTAGGGTTAGGGTTAGGGTTATGGTTTGGGTTTAGGGTGAGGATGAGGATTATGTATAGGATCTACTCTTAGGATTAGTGATAGTTTTGGGTTGTGGTTAGGGTTATGGTTAGAGTTTGGGTTAGGGTTATGGTTAGGATTAATTTTTAGGGTTAGGGATAAGGATTATTGCTAGGGTTAGGGTTTAGGGTTAGGATTAGGGTTTAAATTTATGGTTAGGATTATGGTTAGGGTTATGGTTTACATCATGGTTGGGGTTGGAGTTAGGGTTAGGGTTATGGTTAGGCTTAGGGTTACAATTATGGTTAGGATTATGGCTAGGGGTAGGTAGGGTTTACATTATGGTTAGAATTAGTGTTAAGATTAATGTTCATATAACTTATATCATTCTTATGGTTAGGGTTAGGATTTGTATCATGGTTAGAGTTAAGGTTAGTTTTATCATTAGGGTTAGGGCTTAATATTAAGGTTAGGGTTAGGATTATTGTTTGGGTTAGGGTTTAGTGTTATAATTATAGTTATGGTTAGTATTAGGGTCATGGGGGCTTCACTAGCTAGGCAATATTATATCACGTGCATTCACATTGGGGGGTTTAATATCCCAAACATTGAGCTCAATATATTGCCTATCTGGGAAAATAGGGGAGTTTTAATTTTGCGCTACGAAAAATGCAATATTTGGTGAAAATAGGGGGGTTTTAATTTGGGTTGTGTATTGAGAGGGGGTGATAAAAAATAGGGGGATTATTTGGTACCATGAACACACGTGCTATAACCCAGGTTCATTAAGTGAAGTCCCCATGATTAGGATTTACATCCTGTTTAGGATTAGGGTTTACATCATGGTTAGGGTTAGGTTTAGGGTTATTTTTAGGGAAATGATTATCAAGCCCTTTGGATGCACCAATATATTAATACCCTTCATACATTATTAATACATTGTAATAGATGTTTGTGGCTAGGGGTAGGGTGTATGTCGTAGTTAGGGTTAGGTTTATGGTTGTTTTTAGGGAAACGACTATAAAATGCTTAAGGGGCACCAAGATATTAATACCCTTCATACATTATTGATACATTGTAATATCTGTTTGGTGCATCCTAAGGGATGTACAGACATTCCCTATTTTTAGGGTTTAGGTTTAGGGCTATCATTAGTTTAGGTTAGGGTTAAGGTTATGGTTAGGATTATGATTAGGGTAATAGTTTATAATAATGGTTAAGACCAATGTAAAGGTTACAATTTACATCATGGTTCAAGTTAGGGTTAGGGTTTAGTGTTAGTGTTAGGATTATTGTTAGTTCTTACATCATGGTTGGGGTGAGGGTCATGATTAGAATTTACTCCATGATTAGGGTTATTGTTAGGATTATGGATATGCTTAGGGCCTAGAATTATGGTTAGGTTTAAGGTTAAAATCATGGTTAGGGTTAGGGTTATGGTTTAGGATAGGTTCTAGGATTACGATTAGGATCATGGTTAGGGTTTACATCATTGTTAGGATTAGGGTTAGTTTTAGGAATATGGTTACGATTAGGTTTAGGGTTATAATTATGGTTTTTGTTAGGGTTAATATTTACATCTTGATTAGGGTTAGGTTTACATGTCTAGGGTTAAGTTTTACATAATGGTTAGGATTATGGCTAGGGTTAGAGTTTGAGTTATGATCAGGTTTAAGGTTAGAAATATGGTTATAGTTAGGGTTTATGGTTAGAGTTAGGATTAAGCTTAGGGTTAGGGTTTAGTGTTATGGTTAGTGTGTACACTGAAGTTGAGCATGATAACAGACTATATAGGTAACCACAAAACCTTGATCTATTAACAATCATAACTCAATAAAGAAATGCATAAAATAAATCAATCAAAAAAAATTAGAAAATCAATCAATGAAACTTTATTGTTGAGCTCCAATGCATCTATCCTCCATTACTTTTCTGCTCCTTATGTTAAAATATTGGCTATGAGAATTGTACTAAAAGCCTACATAGTAAGTACACAAGAATTCAAAATTTCTAGTTATTGATAATGAAGATTGATACTAAATTTATAGATTTAGAATGATTTGATTCTATTAAAATTAAATAGGTTAGAATTCAATTTAGGATTAAGATTCAATTTCATTAGGGTTTAGAGTAAAATAGGATTAGATTTCAATGAGGGTTAGGGTTTGGGCTAGCATTCATTTAGGATTATAGTTTTATTAAGGGTATGACATGGTTTTATTATGATTTTTTTATCATTTTAATATTTTTATGAAATAAATACCTTTAAACTTTGTTCTACTAAAACAAATACATTTTAATGAGCTTAAACTTTATTTTAATTAAAATTATCTTACTGGTAAGCTCTATTCGAACCCTAACATTAATAAAAATAAAACCCTAACCTGATCCCTAATAAAATCCTAATCTAACTCTAATTAAACCAAAATGTTAATTGGGTGCTTGTCAAACCCTAACCCTAACCATAATTAACCCAATTTCTTTTGGGTTTAACCTTTATAAAACAATTTAAACTTTTTTTTTTAAGTTATGAGAATGATAATTAAAATAGATAGTAAAAAATATTTATATCATACATTACCATAACCTTTTAAACTTTTAAGAAATTATAGAAAACATTTTAATGAAACTAATTTTTTAAATTTTAATTTTTATTAATTTATAATAATAGTTCATTCAAACATAACTAAGAGATAAATAGAAGAATCACATAGAGATAAATAAGTAAAATAGCATAGAGATAAATCAAATAAATAAGATATAATTTCTAAGAGATAAATAAGATATAAATAGAAAAATCACATTTATATTTTTGAATTTAAAAACATTATCTTTTATAATCATAATTTAGAAACATAATAATTTAGAAATATTTAATTTTTTTATGGGAGCCTGGAAATTCTATTACAGGTTATGGTAGCCTAGGAAAGACCTTCTTGTTGGCTAGGGGTGCCTGTAAATCCCTTGTTCTTTGTCTTTTGAAGTCTATTGTTTGCTGACTTGGACTAGTTGTTTGGACCAGTCTATTTTGTGATGTTTTTCTTTTGATATTTGGCTAGTGTTTGGTTGGTTGTGACTGCTCCGATTTGTTGCTTATTCTTTGTGCAACCTTTGGGTTTTGGGTTCTGAATGTCCGTAAGTCCATAATGTTTCAAGTCTTTTCTGAAACTTGTGGCTCACTACCACGTACTCAAGTCCATTTTTGGTTGGCAGCTTTCTGAATGTAATGGTTTCCGGGCCCCTTCAAAACTTGTTTTATCCTAATTAAAAACATATAATTTTTTAATAATCTTTCTAAATTGAAAAGCATGCCATCATTATCTTCATGAATTGGAATAATTTGAATATGCATGATAGTGTTTTGTTTTGGTTTTTCTTGATTTCAAATTTCAACTTAATTTTTTTTGTTGAGTATAGTTCTTGTATATTCAATTATCATAGATAAAAAAAAGTATATTTAAGAAAAAAAGATTCTAATTTTAGTAGATGGTATAATTATGAAATATATTATTATTCTAACCACTCGAACTTAATTAATTAAATCATAACATTTTAATATATTAAACATCATTAAAAACTTATTTTAGATAAAAAAAATTAAATAGATAGTTAAGTAAAATATAAAATGTTTCCTTTCTTAAATAAAAATAATGATTCCAATGAAATATTTCAATGACTTAATTTATTTATTTAATCCAAATAAAACAAAAAAAAATTATCTATAATTTAAACCAAAGATAAAATAAATTCAACCTTTTTACTAATAGTTACTCTCAAGAGAGCCAAATCTACATAACCAAAAATATTACAACAAAAAAAACATATGTTTTCTCAGATTATAGTGACAAATGTATATACTTGCATTTCTAGTTTTTTTGGATCCTATTTGATTTCCTAGATTAGTAGATAAGCTTCCAACATAATACAATTTGCATATATAAAATATGTGGAATATCAGTTTGTAGTTTGTTATTGTTTATATACAATCAATTTCATATGCAAAAATAAATTGTTGTGTTTTTTCATTCAAAAACATAAGAATTTATTAATTGTTTGATCACTTTTCTAAAAAGTCATTTTTAGTATCAAGTTAGACTCGTAATTTATATCTTCTATTTTCTCGTATTGGTCTCAAACTCTCTACTCCTAGTAGTGCATCAAAAGGCCTGGCATTTATGCAAATTCCTTCACAATAGATCTACACAAATCTGCACAAACAAAAACAAAGAAAAATCAGACCAGATCTGCGATATAGGTGTTGGAAGTATCACAGTTCTGAGAGGGGGGGTGAATCAGAACTGTATTGTTCTAATAAGAAACTCCTTCAAAAATTTTCACTAAGCAGTTTAAAACAGAATATTTACAGTTTATGCAAGAGAAGTGTAAACATTTATCATAAGCATAAGAAAATGAAATTCACAAACATGAAGAAATACCAAATTTGTGCCGAGTGGAAAACCCTCCAAAATCTCATGATTTTGTCATAGGGAGAAAAACCACTCCATGAACCTGTATCTTTTATTCATTCCAATTCTTTACAATCGGCAGTCACTACTGCTCAGAAATTTAACACAATTTAACACAACTCATATACATATACAAATGTGCATATATCACTTGTACATGTACACAAGTTTATGATAAAACTTTCAGACCCGCTAATCTTCAGATACATATGTATATATGTTTTTTTTACACACACATATGTACATGCATCTAAAGATTACAAGTTATATATGAACTTCGAAACAAAACAGTTACATATTTCTAACTGAACCAGTTAGAATTTGTTTAACAATCTTCCTCTTAAAAAACTGCAAAAGATCTGTTTCAGATTACAAATCTGTTTTAGGCGAAGCTGATAAACATAAATCTTCGTTTGAGAGATATTTGAAGACAGTTTTCATAACGGCATAACTGACTGAAACATTTACATATTTCCTTTTGCTTTGAAACAACAAACTTTTAAATAGTGCCCTGGGTTTAAAACCCCAAAAGATTTATAAAACACTGCATAGCCATATATCGATTTCGAAACCCTCTTTAGAAGTGAATCAAGAACATAATCTTCATACCTGTGAATTTTACGATTCTGCCCAAGAAACCGCATACCTGAGACACAAGATTCTGTCTGGCCTTAGGAAGTTTCTTCCTTCTTTCATGCGCTCCAGATTCTCATACAGAGCAAAACAAACATATAAGCAAACTTGTATTTTCACTGAGTAAGATAAATGCATAGACCTGAAACTCCATGTGAAATAGACAACAAATAATGAACCTGCGTGAATCCATCGATCAATTCCCTGTTTCGCACAAAGATATCTTGACCCAAATTATTACCTGTCTGATTTACAAAATGAATACAATCTTTCAAAATGCAACAAAACTGTTTGTTCAGAGTAATTCGATACCCACAACCTCAATTAGGTTTAACAAAAATTTGGAGTCCGCCATGCAAAGTCAATACTTGGCGAGAAAGGACTGACAATAATTAATAAACTTGTCAGTTTACATTGGTCTCAAATAAAACTGCCGACAAACCATTCAGACTTTCCAACTTTTCACTTTACACAAATATCATTATATATTCCTTGTCACGTCAATGCCACATGTAACATTTTGCCAACAACGCATGCCACGTATTTGCCGGATGACAGATAGTGTAAATAGTTAACAATAGGCATGCTATAAATTGGATCTTATTGCAATCTGTCCCATACAATGAAACAATTCGTAATGCAACCCTGAATGCAGATGTACGAGTAAAGTGGTCCAATAGTAAAAAAATGGATGCTCAATGCTGTCAAACTCAGTGGGTGCAGTAGAAACTAACATAGCACCAAATTGATATTGTCCACAATTTAGGAAAAAAAGCAACAATAATATATGTTTGACTGGAACAGGGTATGGACATCCATCAAAGCATAATCTAAAGGAGTCTTCTGTCAGATATTAGATCTTGAAATGCTCTGGTACACATGAATGAAAAATGAGGAATGAACTGTTAAATAGAATGCGTCAAGGGGATATAATCTCATGGAATGCAATCATTACAGAATATGGATGTCAACATAATTTAAAAATAAATTAGTGATCAACAATTCAGTTGAAGATGTTATGACTTTTTGTATTAAGATACGTTGGTATTAAGATATTGATCAGGGCATATGATATCAAATCGGATTTTATGACAGCCAATTTAAAAGAAAAGATGGCATCATGGATATAACCAAGCATGCTATAATGCTGAAGAATGGACAACCATCAAAGTATAATCCAAAGGGGATTTTTGTCCAATATTAGAGGTGGAAAAGCGCTGGTAGACATGTATGCAAAATGAGGAATCGTAGACAAGGTAAGATTTTTATGAGATATTAGAGCAGGAAATGCTCTGGTAGATAGGTATACGAAATATGGAATTGTAGACAATGCATCTGAACTGCTTGGAAATAAGAAAATGATGGAGTGCGATCATTGACTGATATGCATAAAATAGAATGCGGTTATATATGCAGAAAATGGATGTCATCTCATGGAATGCGATCATTGCAGGATATGTAGAAAACATATGTCGCAAGTATAAATTAATGAACAACAATTCATTTGGAGATTGATGAAATGATTTAAGAAGACATTCAAATGATTTAAGAAGACAATCATTATAAGAAAATATTTCATTAAGATTAGGGGAATATTCATAAGAAAGATCAGAGAAACATATAAAATGGTTATTAAATAATCTCATGAATACAACGAAACACAAATCCATTGAAATTACTGTTTAAAATACAAAATTGCATTACTAATAGCTTCTAAAAATACCAAAAGCAATATATAAACCGTATTTTATTTCTTCTTTAAACTCTAATTACAAACACTTTTGCAATAAACGAGATTGTAGTGGGCACGTACCTTTTAACTTTATTCAAGAACCCTTGATTCAGACACAATCACACAAACAAACGTAGAGACAAAAATCAACATTTCACTACTGAGGTCTGACTAAGGAAAGGCTTATTCTGCTCAGATTCAACATTGAGAATGGTGGATTATTTCCTTCATGGTTTTTAGTCATGGTCGGGCGAATTAGCTCTCTGCACCCTCAACGTCCCTACTCTAACACTTCCAAGCTTCCACGCTTGAGTTTGCCTCACAAAGCCGATTCATATTTCTTCGCAGGTTCTTTTTTCCGAACTAAACTGAATCAGGGTCACAATCAACAGAGCCTGTGGGGAAATGGATGGCGGCCTCCTCGTCTGAGAAAACAAACTGGCAATCGCTTCTCTGAGGGCTTTTCTTCAGGGACTGGTAATGGGTTTGTCAGGTTCCCAGGTTTTATGCCTCATACAGGTGATAGTAGGTTGGGGCTGAATAATTTACAAACAAAACAACAAATTTCAATTGCGTTTGGATTCAGGGCTTTCGGGTCCTCCATTAAACCTTAGGGATTGTTCTAATTTAGTGGCCACGCGTGCAAACAGAATTCCAATAGCGAAGGCGAAGATTTCTATGGGCTTTCAAAATGGAAAAGGTCTCCCACCCAAGGCAAAACCACTCTCAAATGGCATGGAAGGATTCAAAAAGCCTGGGTATGGTCCACGGCGGCAGGGGGACGATTTTCAAATGGCACTGCGCGGCCAAGAGCTTGCAACCAGTACCAAAATTCTAGGTCAAACCCATGATTGAAAGATGAAAATAGGCTCTAACTTGCGACGGAATGTTTCCAATCAGAATCAGGGGTTTAGAAGGAGTGAGCCTTCGATCTTCCTGGACGGAGTACGAACACAGTCAACTACCAAAGAATGGAGAAAGAAAGGGCCTGGTAGCAAACTCTTTGTCTTGCCTTCAGATGCCATTAATTCTGCTATCGATCACCTTCAAGACAAAGCTCTGTTTGTAAAATGGTGTGGCATCGGTGGTAACGATAAAGATATCATAGAGTGGTGGCTTGAATCGTTTCCAGGTATGGTTTCTGTTCAATCCTTCCAGAATGACTTTTTCTTCATTGAATGCATAGATTCTACCTTGAAGCATTGCATCATCCATGGAAGCCCAATTTTCTACCTCGGTTCCTCCTTCCATTTGCTTGATTAGAAGCTTGGCTTTAACCCTCAAACCTATAGAATTAGGAGATCCTCGGTCTGGTTAAGTTTGGTGGGACTCCCTTCGAAGTTATGGTGCGTTGACGCCCTCCTAGAGATTGGAGATGCAAAACAGGGGGATGTGACCAATATTTATGTGGAAATAGATTTAGATTTAGGTTTCTATGGAGAACTGGAAATTGTCTCAGAGGTAGGTAGGTGGATGCAAAAATTCAAGAGGCTAACAAATAGATGCTCAAGCCAATGCCTCCTTAGAGATCAGATTATCTCTGGTTGTTCTCTGAAAGGCTCAATTGGCCTGTTATTCCAAACAAAAGAGTCCCGGATGCAAATGTTAGCAGAAGGACAACAACAAGATGGATATGCCACAAAATGGGAAAGAAATTTTGGTCTCCCCCTTATTGGATATTCAAAATCCTACTCATAGAGAGATCATAGAAAATTTGCCTATGCTCAGCCCTTCTAGGACCTCTGCCAACAGGTCCTCAAAGGGTGGATCCAAAAGGAAGAAAGTCATAAAGAAGAGGACCATCCATATTTGGGGAGCTCGCAAAGCCTTAATAACCAGATCTCAGAAGGTTTCTAGGAAAAGGAAACAATCCAGAATTGTCAAGGCAGGTGCTAATCATAATCAAAGGGACCTTAAAAGTTCAAAGGAACAAGCCCCCTCAAAACTCTTTTCTGAGATAGAAAGCCTAAAAGAAGATATCATACAGGAATTGGATGCATCTAAAAGAGATGAAACTTTAAATTAGAATATGGAAATCCCAAATAATGACAACCAACAAGCCCCACATCAGGCTTCAGATAATCAAAAGTCCTCAGAGATCCAATCTCCTCAAATCAGATTGGCGGATTTAGATAATCCTTTAGATTCACGCCGCTTCAACCCACCATTGCTATTTTCTACCCCTTACAAGAAGGAATTTATCAAGACAAGGAATATCAGTCTTTCCTCGGAGAACCCAAATCCCTTTCTTGATTCCCCAAATTTTTCATTTGGTTCCCTAGACATGGGGTTAGATTCCAACACTCATTGTCTTCTAGAAGAATTTTTCAAAGAGGATGAGTACCCTAAACAAGTTATGGAAACTCCTCTTGCTGCCCTATACTCACAAGTGAAGGAAAAGAGGAAACTAGGCATCAAGCAGCTTTTTAATTGCAAAACCAAGCCAGACTTTGGTATTGTCTCTCCTAAGAGAGGTAGAAAATCCTTGAGTGAGCATCGATCAATAGAGGGAGAAGATGAAGGCCATATCAAGATAACTAACATATTAAAAGTAAGGAAGGGATCATCCCTTTCTAAACCGAAATGAATATCCTAACTTGGAATGTTAGGGGCCTCAATGCCTCTAACAAGATATGCTTGATTAAAAGAAGAATCCCTTTTATCAATGTAGAGATTATAATGCTCCAAGAAACAAAACTCAATCTTCAACGAGCAGAATCCTTTGGAGAAGGTCTTAGGAATCAATATAATGGCTACAATTATGTAGTAGTTCAAGTAGGTGGTGCTTCCGAGGACCTACTTATTATATGGAAAATTTCCATGGTGTAGATTGAGAGGGTAGCCTCAAATAAAAACTAGTTGTTGGTGGCAGTAAATATTCTCTCATCAATTCTTTCCTTCTTGTAATGCTTATGGTCCCATATCTATGGCCTTGAAGAGGATCTTTTGGTTAGATTTGGATGGAGTGATATCTCAATATTAGAATGAGAACTTGTTTATTGGAGGAGATTCTAAAGCCATTAGATGTTTGAAAGACAAAAGTGGTGCTCTGATTGGGCTTGACATATCCCAACAACAATTCAATGATTGGGTTGAAAGAAATGGACTCCTTGAGGTGGAATCAGGGGATAATGTCTATACTTGGAATAACAGGAGACTAGGCTTTAACAACATTGCAGAGAAAATAGATAGATTCTTTTGGATGGGGGACTTCTCCTTCTTTCCTTTCTCTTTGGAGTGCAAATTTTTACCATGCTTGGGGTCAGACCACTATCCACTTATATTAAATTTTCAAGGAGCTTCCATTTTGTAAAAGCCAGCTTTTAGATTTGAAAATATGTGGATGAAGGATCCAAATTTCCTACCTCTTATAAACCAATGGTGGAAAGAAGGTATTTTTGTAGGCTGCTGGAAAGGAATGTTGAACACTTCATAAACATTTTTGAATCAAAAAGAAATTTGGAGGCCCAATTGGAGGAGCTAAATGAAAAAGTAATCAAGGATGGAATGTATCAAGAAGAATTCATTAAGGAGACGGTGTTATTCGCAGAGTATGAAGAATTCTCTCCAAGGAAGAAATATTTTGGAAACAAAAGTCAAGAGAGGGATGACTTCAAGATGGTGATATGAATACTAAATATTTCCATAATGTCAATAAGCAAAGAAGAAGTATAAACAAAATCTTCAAATTGGAGGGTCAGGGGAATCGGCTCACTAAAGACCCACACATTATTCAGAATGAAATCATGTTTTTTTAGTAACTTTCTAAATAATGATGCAGGGTCAGACTTAAGGGAACAAAAAAAGCTTCTTTCAGTCATTCCTAAAATCATCACAAATGAACAAAACCAACAGTTAAATGAGAGTATTTCTATGGATGAAATTTCAAGGGCCCTCAACCAACTCCCATCAAATAAAGCTTCTGGAACAAATAGTTTCCCTACTAGTTTCTTCAAAAAGTGTTGGCACATAATAGGGACACACTTGGTGGAGGATTTAGAGTCCTCAAGAAAAACTGGAAATATTCTCAAAGAAATCAACAACACCTTCAAAGTCCTAATTCTAAAGAAAGAGAAAGTTGTAAGACTAGGGGATTTTAAGCCAATCTCCCTTTGCAATACTGTAATGTGGTGAAAAGTGATGAGGGGAGATCGAGTAGAAAGCTTTACTCCTCCTCAAGAAAGTAGTGAAAGTTTCAAAGAGGATTCCCTTCAACTTCTCATGCACATTAAATTTAAAAAAGGGGGTTGAACTCACTAGATCCAATCTCAATGGAAAGAGATTGAATGCTAAGTGAATTGTAGGAAGTTTGCAATAAATTTAGAAAGTAAAGTAAATTTCTTTTAAAATATACAAGTTGAATTAAGCGAATTGAGACTAAGTGTAAAGATGACAAAGAAACAATTATATCTTGAGATATGTCAAGACGAAGCTCCCTTGCAAATTTGAGCGAAAGTTGTTGGGACCGGGTTGAAAGTGTACTTGGTCCGCCAAAAAATCCGTGCGCCGAAAAGGGTTTTTCCATCTCTGAAAATGGAGTCTAAACTTGCAATTAGAGTTGTGCACCTACAATCTACACACAGAAAAGAGAGGAAATGTTGTTGGGATTGGGGGTTTACCTTCAAGTCAAACCCCATTTTGGAATTAACCAAGTGATTGAAAATAAAAAGCTCTGAAGTAGGATTAACCTCAAGAGAGGGTGTAATTGAAATGTAGATAGAGTTGTTTGAAAGGATATGTGGAATTGAATGTCTCGAATGTTAGTAGGGATCTCCTCTTCAATGGTTGAATCCTTGACTTGAATGCAACACCTAGCCTTAAAAGGAGACTTGAAATGCTCAATGCTTAAAAGAATGCTTGAATGCTTGAACTTGATTTCGCTTCTTGAACCTATCAAAATCCTCCAAATAGGAGGGGAAAATGCTCCTTATATACTTGCCAATTAGGGGTTTTTAACTGATTTTCCATCTTTGGCTGACATAGGAAAAAAATTTCCCACTCACAATTGACAAGCCCAATGCAAGATTAGGTCAAGGGAGGCCCAAAATAGGATAGAGATAGGGGTGCCACACCCCTGTCCTGCCCTAATTTAGGACAAGCAGTGACAAAAAGGTAGTGTAGGATGCAAGAAAATACAAGTTTCCAATGTTTGAGCATGTCTCCGGTCTCCAACCAGGCTTAGGGATTCATCTGCCAATGCAAAGACCCAAATGTAGTCAAAAATTGCAAGGTCTCAATTTTATGATGCTACATTTAGCCCCTACTTTAGCGGGAGTATAAGAGAATGCTAATACTGTCGGTAAAGTACAAGGAAACAAGATTGAAATAATTTCACCCCATCAAGGAGGTAATATACACCAAGCTTCCAGTGGACTAAGGATCTTACAACTTTGATTGATAAAGTAAAAGGGAAGATCAAGAGGGAGAGAACCATGACTACAAGTAGTAAGGTTCCCCTCACTATGAGTCATTAAAAGTAAGGATACCAAAAATTATAATGCAAAGCCAAGTTCTCTAAGTAACTCAAAGTATCAAGAAGGAAAATATGAGTGGAGTATATGCCCCCATGTTAATGCGATCATGCACACCTTATCGGGAGTGATTGCTTTAAGGTAGGATACACCAAAGAGAGAGAAAGAAATGGAGCATGTTATTGCAAGGATTTAGCCCGCAATCAAGGAATAAGCCCAAGGATAATGAACACAAAGCACGAGGTGGCTTTGCTTTCCTCAGGGTCAGTATGTTGTATGATAACTCATGCATATCATGTATATATATGCATAGAATAGTCCTCATTCCCCAAAGAAAGGAAATCAGCATGGAAGAAAGGGAATACATGTATCTTTTGAGTCAACATGAAAGAGACCAAAAGAGATCTCAATGCTTTGGATCATCCTCAAGTAGACATCACTATGGACAACAAATAGAAGAATGGGCTATCTCATATTAATGGTTCCCACTTTTGCCAATGAAGAAAATTGGCTAAAGTGGAAAATTTTGCTTAGGGGGGGTTCGAGCGAAGTGGGGGTGTTCAAACGAACTACCCTTTGGGGTTTGAGTGAAGCCCCCACTTTTCTTGAACCCCCTCTTTTGAGCGAAGCACCTTTAATGCTTGTTTATTTCATTTTTCAATTATATTGGGGGGGTTTGATCAAACCCCCCTTCATTTGAACCCCCCTAACAATGGGGGGTTCTCTTGAACCCCTTTTATAACACTTCTTTGAAGCTTTCTACATTTTTTTGCAGATTTTTGGCCTTCAAACCTTTGGTTGGAGGCTCAAATGGAATGATCTTGACACCCCAAAATATAGTATTGTAGTCCTCGAAGAAATCTTTCCAATGACTATAATTTTATTACATATTGAGTTTATTATGAACTTGTTTTTTAAATTTGATCAAACATAGATTTTTCACCGAACAAGAATTTCTCTATTCAATGCAGCAGGAAAAATAGTAAACAAATTCAAAATAATATCTATGTCCTAGGTATTGATGTCTTCTTTCTAACAAAATAAATAAATTGAATTTCGATATATATAGAACAAGTTGTGTTCAAATGTACACCTATGTCTAAAATATAATTAGTCGGACTTCAAAACTTAATAAAATGGAAAATATTTAATATATCACTATCAAACCAACTGCAAGCCCTAGATATTGATGTTACAAACTAAAATTTGAAATAATTGAGTTTTTATCATTTATAAAAAAAAGTTATGCATTTCGGGAGGCACATCACTCGTAAAAAATGTAGTTTGCTAGAAAAAACTACTTTTTGAGGGAGATGAAAAAATTTAAAAAATCCTTCAAAAAATTTTGAAAAAAATATGTATAGGATCTACAGACAAAATGCTACAAATCACTAATTTACATCATCTTCAAATTCTTAATAGTTGAAAAGTTATAGTTGTCGGAAGTTGAAGATTATTTAAAAATTGATCATCTCAGTGTCAAAAGTGGCAAAAAAGTGGGAACCATTATTGTGAGTTCACTTGAATAGGGATACACATAGAATAATGGTCACAAAAGAGTGAGAAAAGAGAGACGTAGAGGATCTACGGTGCTAAAGCAGCTAGTCTAGCATGACATCCACCTCTCGATCTTATTGATCACTATTCTGGGAAGGCGGCAAACACGCCAGAGGAGCGACATAGAGCACATCAGATGGAGATAACACAAGATCCAAACAAGGATTATGCTCATGTGCTAAGTCACTTTTTTCATTTCGAGGAGCTAGGATTAAGGCTTTTGAAAATTTTGCTGATAAATGTTTGTCAACATCAACAATATCATAGTCACTATCAAAAGCATTAGGAGTTGTATTGCTATCATGACTAACATTTTCACCTATTTCTTCATCAAGATTAATAGAAAGAGGAGCTCTAACATGAATAGAAGTAAAACCATCACATCTTTTTTGCCACTTATGATTTGGAGATTTAGGTTCAACATCTTTCTTAGGAGAAAATGGAATCATGTCAACTATTGGTGTTTTAGGAGATTGAACAGTTTGAGAAACAACTTCACGAGCTCTAGCATGACATTTTCATTAACGATCTCTCGCACAACGATTCTGTCGAGTCTTAGCGGAAGGCTGAGAAGAAGGAGGAATATTTATTGAAGGAGGAATATTTGTTGAAAGAGGAATAGTCTCAACTTTTTGGATCCTCAAGGAGCATTTGATGAGTTCACCTATTGTAATAGTGTCAGATCCTTTGGGTGATATAGTGGTGTGCACGCATGCTTTTTTGGAGGGTCTTGGAGCAGTTCTAATGCAGGATGGTCAAATGATAGTATATGATTAATGTACGCTAAAATATTGTGAGTTGAATTATCCTACTCATGATTCAGAGCTAGTGGCAGTTGTGCATGTGTTGGTGAGATAGAGAAATTTCCTTCTTGGGCATCAATTTGAGCTACATAGTGATCATCGTAGTTTGCAATATATTTTCACACAAACAAACTTGAATGCTAGACAATGACATTGGATGGAGTTTTTGTGTCAGTATAATTTTTAGGTGAGATATATTCAGGGTAAGGATAATATGGTAGCAGATGCTTTGAGTCGCAGGAGGCATGAGATATCAATGATGACTGGCAACATAGATTTGAGAAGCAAAATTCTTAGTGTCCTTCCTTTAGATGTTTGGTATCAGGATGTCAAAGTAGATATTGCTTCAAGGAGAGCTTTAGATGGTAGATGTGCAAGCTACTCATTGGAGTTGCATGGTCTTCTTTGTCATTTGGGATGTATCTATGTTCCACCATTAGATGGTCTTCAAGAATTGATCTTATTAGAGGCTCATTGCGCACCTTACTTGGCACATCCAGGTGTCAAGGAGATGCATGCAGATTTGCAACAATTGTATTATTAGGCTGACATGAGGAGAGATATAGTAGATTTTGTGTCTTGTTGCTTGGAGTGTCAACATTTTGTTAGTTAAAAGATTTGTCTTTCTAAAAGAAGCACAATGACTCAATGTGCCTAGTGCATGAAGGACAAATAAGTAATTAACAGTTAGAGAGATTTCCAATTATGTTAGTAATCTTCCTCTAAATTTTAGAGGTACAACTCCCTCCTAAATCTAATTAAATTTTTTGTAGCATGCTTTTTACCATAAAAGAAAGGAAAAGATATATAATTCTCATATGCAAAAGATAAAATCTTAGATTTAGATCATCAGAAAGGATGTGAACAACACATAGTTTGCTCACTGAAAAGAGACATGCAGAATCCAAAAATTTTACATCGTCCACATATAACCATAGCGAAATTAAGTAAATATAAGTAATTCAAATCTTACTACCAACATGAAAGAATATAGAAAACACAAAGTTTTTATACATTAATTCACTCCAGAGATGTCTAGAAAACCCAAAAATCTCAAAAGATGACAAACATTTCAAAATATAACTACCCCTAGTATTTTCCTCCCTTGCCTTTTACTATCTATCGTTTTATCTATTTATAACTAAAGTCTGTTCTATTTCAAAAGCGGTTTCTTTAAAAGTAATGACCTTGAAAACAAAATTATTAAATAAACCCTATTCATGAACCATTAATCTCATGCTCCTCTTCTTCATCAGGCACTGGATTCAATCTTGCAATCTTATGGTCAATCATGTCCACTTTATTTTCTTCTTCAATCAACACCCAAATGACTTCAGTAAATTTATCTTTATCAAGTATAGTTGCTCAAACGTAGTCACTCATGTCGAGAAGGATATCATCCTGCAGATACTCGACATTAGGTTCGATCAGGGAACCTTTTCCTTTGAGCACCATCTTTGATGCTATTTGAAAAGATTTGTTATCAGGAATCCTTTGTACAAAAAGATCTCCTTGTATACATTTCTCATGATTCTCAGCCTGCTCCATGGTTTTCTCTAACAGGGTAATATCTTTTCTATATTGGTTGAAGTTGGTATGCTCTTTCCATGCAAAAGACCATAATTGTTGGAAGATATCTTCCTATTCAATTTCTGGCCAATTCAAGTTTGGGTTTCGAAATGACGATTCGTCATCATGAGGTAAAACTATTATGACAGGGAAAACTCATGATAACACATGCTCCTTTAGCCATTTTCAAAAGGTGGTATATTAAATTTTGTCTACAAGGATGATAATATCAAGTGTTACAACACATGTTGCCACCTTTACATGTCTTCAACTTCTTAATCCTATGATTAATGATAAATCCAACAAATTATCTCAATTGGATTCTTGGAGAATGTGTGTCGCATGTTGGCATTGCAGAAGCGATTGCCCTCACAGAGTAGATAAACTCAAACAATTTCTACTGGCGGCTAATTATAACTCGTTCCCTATCAACATTCATGTCGCCACCTCAATAGGCATGTTGTGTCCTTGAGAAATGTGCCAAATTCTAATTCAAGTGGTGGTCCCTCCTCAAAGACTTCATGAATTAATACAAGCATATCAGGAAATTGGGTAGAATCACAACCTCCGAACTACTTCAAAAATCCATCAGAAACCCGAGTTTACTGGATCTTCATGAAGAGCGATCGATCTTTTGTGATTTCTCGCAATCATGTTCGGTGATCAAGAACTTTCAAAACTTGAGAACCCCATGACAAGATCAATAAGGCAAGGGACCAACTACTTAGTTTTGAAAATGCATAAAACTGTGACTCGGGAGCCACATTATTGAAGCGGATGAATTGAGTCCTTAGGGCATAAAAATTTATGACATGGTAGCAAAATTTAAATTTTATGGGTAACATGGGCTCTGAATAAGGACAAGGACTAACAAGATGTGGAGAACCTCAAAATATTGAATAAGACCAGTGCCTTATCTATTGGGCTACAGAGTCAGAAAGACAGGTAGAAAGGAAAGGGAGTTGCTTTGCAAACGAGCGAAGAGGAACTGGGCACACCAAAACCAGGAAGCCAAAATTGAAAATGAAACTCAAACAGAAACCGCCTAAATAGGTACATAGTCATTAAGACCCTACCTCAGATCAAGCCCACAACTGAATATCTATCAATGCGGAAAAAGTGGCTGGTAAGCAAAAAGCATCATTTTAATCTGCCGGCTCACGACTATAGAGAAAAACCTGGCACCAATGCTCTGCAAAAATTTCTCAAGTAAAACCTTGAATCCAAAGAGCCACTCTGCATCATAAAGTTCTAAAACCAACTATAATATATTTACACCATGTTGTGCAAACTGGTCTAAATCTAGTTTGAGAATCCTAGCATCCTTTGTGTAATTCTTTGAACAATAAATCAAACCTATAATAGGGAAGCCTTCATAAAGAACGTGAGGATGATGTGTAGGGATATTTTTATCCACATTCAAACTTAGATCCTCTAAATATTTTCTCTCAAAGAATACATCATCAAATTAATTTTCAAAATAAAAAGATACCAATATGGGATGGCTGCTAAATTCTTCTAAGCATGGCTTGTCTTCGCAAATTTTGTCACCAAATTTGAATGCCTCAAAATATAGTTCCATGTGGAATATTTCATCATTAGTGAATGATTCATTACTCCTAACTTGTTTTCCAACACTTTCATAATTTCCCAAACAATCAGCCTATAGGAATTGGAATGAGTCATTATCAGTTTGCATATCAGCACAAGAGACATCTCCTGGTTGTTCTTGATTAATATTTTTTCTCCATGTTGATTTTTCATGTTTTCCTAATTAAAATCACTTGCTGGAATTGCATGAGATATATCAAATGTGAAAGTTTCAAAATCTAAAGAAAAGGAATTTTTTAACAAATTTATGTTCAATTCTTGATCATATATGTTGTCAAAATTGTGTTCTGTAGTAGTTTCTAGGAAAGTCACCAATTCCTCTAGTTGTGTAACACAATCATCTACACCTCTAGAGGAATCACTTTCATCAATATAAAAATAATAAACTCTTCTAGCATCAAAAGTGCTAGCTTCAGTTACAAGAGACGCTGGAAAATATTTTTCATTAAACACCATTAGATCTTGACAATAGGATATATGTGACACTATCTCTTCTCTTTTTGCAACAAGGTTCCTTTACAAAGATTCATTTTTTGAATCAAAGTTTTCACTTTGAAAGAGTACTTCAGATTCAGGAATTTTAAAAGAACTTTTACCTATGTATTTGTTTCGAGTTATGATCATATAATCCTCTATTTTGATAGCTTCTTTTTGTGCATCTCTCATATTTTGAACCTTCATACATTTCAACAAGAATTTAATCTCAAGAGCAGCAACAAATACACATAACTGTTTATTCTCAGTTGGTTGATACTCTTGAGGGATATTTTCAAGACATTGACTAAATATCTCAACAAAATTCCTAATAGGTTCATCCTCTTTATTTTGTATTTGAAAGAATTTAAGCAATAGTTCATATGCATCGACCACAGGTTTAAATCTTTCAAGAAACTTTACCTTCATATCATCCTAGTTGGTAATACATCCATATTCCAAATTTTGAAACCATACTGCAAAATCTTCAATGAGGCTTTCAACAAACAACCACATAAAAACATCTTCTTCTTGCACTCCAATAATCCCGCAAGAAACTGGGAATGCTTTAATATGGTCATTAGGATCTTGTGTCTTATCTCCAACAAACTTTGGAAAATATATTCTTGACCTTGCAGGCAAAGAGTATCAGGGCAAAGCCAAGGGTCCAATTTGAGCTCACCATGGTTGGGTTATAACTAAATCCATAACATACATTAGAATTCTTCTACCAAGAGATCTTTAAATAAAACATAGAGTCTCCAACCTCCATCCTCGAGGAGGAACCTTCAAATTTCTGAGAGAAAAAAAACACCAACCTTTTGTTCCCTAGCAAAGTCACCAAAAATTTGTTAGTTAACAGATTTGTCTTTCTAAAAGAAATAGAATGACTCAGTGTGCCCAACATGAAAGACAAATAAGTAATTAACAGTTGGAGAGATTACTAATTATGTTGTCAATCTTTCTCTAAATTTAAGAGGTACAACTCCCTCCTAAATCTAATTCTAGGTTTTGCAGTATGCTTTTTACCAGAAAGAATGAAAGGAAAATATATATAATTCTCATATGCAGAAGACCAAATCTTAGATTTAGATCATCTGAAAGGATGTGAACAACACACAGTTTGCTCACAGCATAATTAATTTAATGAAAAATAATTAAATGTGATAGAAATAACTGAAAAGAGACATGCAGAATCCAAAGTATCTACATCGTCCACATATAACCATAGAAAAATCAAGTAAATAGAAGTAATTCAAAGCTTACTACCAACATGAAAGAATATAGAAAACACAAAGTTTTGATATATTAATTCACTCTAGAGATTTCCACAAAACCCAAAAATCTCAAAAGATGACAAACATTTCAAAATATAACTACCCCTTTCAGTATTTTCCTCCCCCCCACTTTTACTATCTATCATTCTATCTATTTATAACTAAAGTCAGTTCCATTTTCAAAAATAGTTTCTTTAAAAGTAACGGTCTTGAAAACAAGAACTCTAAACATGATTTTAAAATAAATTATCAAATAAACCCTATTCATGAACCATTAATCTAATTCTCCTTCTTAATCAGGCACTAGATTTCGTCTCGCAATCTGACAGTCAATCCTGTCCACTTTCTTTTCTTCTTCAACCAGCACCCAAAGGACTTCAGTAAATCTATCTTCATCAAGTATAGTTTCTCAAACGTAGTCACTCATGTCAAGAAGGATATCATCCTATAGATACTTGACATCAAGTTGCATTAGGGGACCTTTTCTTTTGAGCACCATCTTTGACACTATTTGAAAAGATTAGTTATGAAGAATCCTTTGTACAAAAATCTCTCCTTGTAGATGGCACTCATGATTCTCAGCTCACTCCATGATTTTCTCTAATAGGGTAATAGCTTTTCTATAATGGATGAAGTCAGTATGCTCTTTCCATGCAAAAGACCATAATTATCGGATGATATCTTCCTGTTCATTTTCTAGCCAATTCAAGTCTAGGATTCTAAATGGCAATTCGTCATCATGAGGTAAAAACATTCTAACAAGGACAACTCATGATAGCACATTCTCCTTTAGTCATTTTCAATGGGTGGTGTATTAAATTCTATCTGCAAGGGTGATAATATCAAGTGTTACAACACATGTTGCCACCTTTACATGTCCTCAACTGCTTAATCCTTTCATTAATGATAAATCCAGCAAATCTTCTTGATTGGCTTCTTGGAAAATGTGTACCGCATGTTGGCACGACAAAAGTGATTGCCTTCGTAGAGTAGATAAACTCAAACAATTTCCAAAAATGGCTAATTATAACCCGTTCCCTATCAACACTCATGTCACCACCTTAGCAGGCCTGTTGTGTCCTTGAGAAATGCACCAGCTTCTAAGTTGGGTGGTGGTCCCTCCTTGAAGACTTCATGAATTAAAACAAGCATATTGGGAAATCAGGTAGAATCACAACCTCTGAACTGCTTCAAAAATCAATCAAAAACTCAACTTTCTTGGACCTACATGAAGAACGATTGGTTTTTGTGATTTCTCGCATTCATGTCAGGTGATCAAGAACTTTCAAAAGTTAATAACCCCATGCTACAAGATCAATAAAGCAAGGGACTGGCTACTTAGTTTTGAAAATGCATAAAGTCATGACTCGGGAGCCACATTATTGAAGTGGATGAAGGAAGTCCTTATGGAATAAAAATATATGACATGGTAGAAAATTTTAAATTTTATGGGTAACACGTGTGAAGGTAGAGCATCAACATCCAACAGGATTGTTGCAGTCGAACCTAGTTCCAGATTGGAAATTAGACATTATACCTATGGATTTTATCATTGGATTGCCTATGTCTTCTCGTCATCATGATGCTATCATGGTCACCATTGATAGGTTGACCAAGACCTGGTAGATTTCTCTCCAATTAGATCTTCCAACACAACAGTGAGAGTGGATCATATTGTAATGGAGAAGATAGTGATATTGCATGTTATTCCTCGATGAATTATATCAAATAGTTATCTAGTGTTCACTTCATCATTATGGACTTCCCTTCCCTATGATTTATGAGCTCAGATGAAATTCAGTTTGACATATCATCCCAAGATAGATGGTTAGACTGAGAGTGTTAATCAAGTGTTGGAGGATATGTTACAGATGTATGTCATGGATCAGCAGTCTTTATGAGAGGATTACCTCTACTTGGTGGATTTTGCATATAATAATAGCTATCATAGCTTGATTGGCATGTCCCATTTTCAAGCATTGTATGGTCGATCATGTCGGATAGCCATGAATTGGGATCCTTTGGAGGATACAGTGCTTCTTGGTTCAGAGATGTTGTAGGACATGGAGTAGCAGATGACATGTATTAGAGAGCATTTGATATCAATGCAAGATAGGCAGAAGAAATATGCAGATGCTCATTCGGTAGATAGGTAGTTTTCAGTAGGTGACAAGGTGTTTTTAAGAGTTCTCCCACAGAAGAGTCATATCTGTTATGGGAAAGGATCTAAGTTGGTTTCTCGGTTTGTTAAATAATTTGATATTTTGGAGAGGATTGGTCCTATGGCTTATTGCCTTGCCTTGTCACCCAACTTGTCCCGTATCCATGAAGTATTTCATGTATCTATTTTGAGGCCTTATTATCCTAATGCATCGCATGTATTGGATTGGAATTCATTATAGGTAGAAGATGATCAACTTTCATTGGAGCTCATGTGCATTCTTCAGTGTCAAGGATTGACACTCGGCGGTCAAGACATAGAGTAGGTAAGGGTCCAATGGAACCAAGTAATGATTCTTCAGTGACTTGGGAGGATGTTTTGTAGATGAGAGAGCTTTATCCCTATTTGTTCTCAGGCTTCTAGGAGTAAGCCTAGGCAAAGGAGGGGAGGATGTAGTGTCTCTCCTGGACTTATCTTTTTGATTTATCCCTTGATAGACTTGGTTAGACTCTTATGTGATGTTTTGATTTATATTTATGTCACTATCAATCTTTCAGATGCTTATGGATGATGCTAGACGTTTATATGGATAGTTGATACATGATGACTTATGTGGATGATGGATACATTGTGGACTATTATGATGATGTATTTACTTGATGATCTTGTATGTGCTCATTGTTCATGATGGATTGTATTACTTATGGGATTTAGATGATATTTTGGTTATGCTAAACCTATTCCAAGATTATGGTGATTGAGTTGATGATATAATTATTGTGATTGTCTTCAAGTATATTGGTGTTAGAGATAATTTCATATCACTCATTATGAGCATGATATGACGTTGTGATTCTATATCACTTTCTTGATCATTTATGATATGTATATGTTATTGCATATGTTGTATCATTGTTATTTGTGGTTGCAAGATTGCAAGTACTAGACATCAACTCCACCTAGTCTCACAGGTCTGAGGGTGTCTCTATCCCAATGGCAAGTTGTTAGAGATGGCCTAAGTTTTTTTCTGTACCCACTAGGTCTAAGTTGGTAGCCTTGTCAATAGTCTCATGGTTTAGATCATCTTGTGGTGCCTTGTTGTATGTTGTTCGACCCTTGTGACGGGTTGTTCTTTAGGTGTTGTGAGTATTTGATTATGTGATTAATATAGTTTATTAATGTTAGATTAATTTATTATATAGTTAGGATATTTAATTATTATTGGTAATTGATTGTTCAGGTTTAATATTCATTTCTTTGGTTAATAATTAATTGATTATCGGTTTATATTTAATTGGTTCTTTGATATTTATTTAATTGGTTTAGTGATTTATTGTATAGTTGATTATTTATTATTTATTATTTATTTATTTTTTAATTATGAATTCTAATGTTGGCAATGATTTTATATTTATTTTGTGACATTTATTTAAATCAATTTTAATTTATTTAATTGAGCTTTGATTATTATTTATTAATGGATATTATATTATTACATTGGCTTGTTACCGATTGAGTAAATAAATATTATAGAGTTTACCTACCCTTTCATCCTATTGGTTAATTTATGGAAGGTAAGTAAATAATATTATTTTATATTATTTACCTTGTATTCGTGCATGGTTGGTATAGAATATAGTTTTGGGGAATTTTCTGATTGGTTGGATTTTTTGTATAGTTTGATTTCAAATTTTTTTCATTTCTTTTTCCTTGTATGTTGTTGGGTTGGCTTCAGAGAGAAATTTTTGTGATTGAGGATTTTGGATTGATTGAAGCTTGTTGAACTTTTAATTTGGATTTCTCTTTGACAACTTTCTCTTTCCATTGTTGTTATTCTGATATTGGTCTATATTAAGTTTGGGGAGTAAATATTTGTATGCTTTTTATTTATTGTACAAAGTGTTGTTGTGAATGATATTGTGAGCTTCCTCTGCAATTTCTAAGAATTTTTTTGTTGTTGTGGATTCTCATCTTGGTCTAGAAAGAGGGGAATTGAATTCTCAATCTTCTATGTGTATTTGTAATAAATTTTTACTTCATTTTCCCATTTGGTTGTGTTGTGGGAGTTCTGGGCAATGTCAATGTAAGACTATGAATAGGAGGTGTCAGGTAATGATGTTAATTTTCTCTTGTATGGTCTTGGTGCATTATTTATATTCTGATTTTTGTCTATTTTGGCCTTACGCACCTTCTGGGAGTAATTTGTGCCCTTTGTGAGTCTATGTTTAGTTTTGGGTGGAATCATTTCATTACTTATTTCATTTTTCAAGTTTTTGGTCTCTGGCATGGATGAGTTGTAGAATGGAATAAATGCACTATATAATGGCATGGATGCACTATTCTATAACATGGATTCTCTAAACTGCACCATGGATGCACTAAACTGGTCCACGGATGGGCCAATCTGCACTGTTTTTCCAATTTGATAGTTATGGTCCTTCTGAGGTCAATTTTAGATTTTGACTTGTACCAAAGGATTATTGGTAAATGTCTTGAGTTTCTCTATGATGCTTTAGGTTCACTAATGATCTTTTATTATTAATTTTGCCTCTGATAGGTTCAATAATGCCTTGTTGTTGAGGGTTGTGCATTTATGTGGTTATAGCTCCAACAAGTAGGAGAATGTCTTGTTGTTGAGGATGACTTATGTAAGATCAAGAAAAATGGATATTCTCTTCTATTGAGGATGTGATATTATTTTATGGCTGAGTAAGATAGATTAGTGACTTACTCTTGTTTATTGTTGTGCTTTTGATGATTGATACTCTTTGTTTTACATGTTGCCTTATGGCCTTGATTATGCTTCAGACTTGTACCAATATGATGATGCTTTGCATGAGCCTCTTTGTGATGTTGTTATTAGTATGGTTCACCCTTAGGCCTTTATCCATGGTTAGGGGGACTGGGCTCTTGCATGTGTTGATTGGAGTCATGACCAATAGGATTCTAGGAGGTTCCTTATAAGGATGCTTAGGGTCTGGCCTATCAAGGAACCACATGGAGAGTTTACCTTTAATTTTCAAGTGATAACCATAATAATTAATTAGAGGGATGGATAATTAGGACTCTCCTATTAAAATAATAATTGGTTTTGGCCCCACCTCATGGCCTTGAGTAGAGACTCGGCATGAGCTTGCTAAGATTGTAGAGACAGTTAGCCTAACTCCTTTAATTGGCTCTAAGGTTGAGACGGTTCCACATGTCTATTAGGGTGTGGCTTGGCCCCTTCTATGTGAGGGTAGCATGTGATTACACTCTTTCCGTACATGTTTCCATGATCCTTATGTCTTGATTTTTTGATATGCCCGTGGGAGTTTATTGCATTTTAATTTAGCCTTGTGTTGAGATTTAATGTATTCTTTATGTGGTTGCTTTTCTATGATTGTGAGTTCATGTCTTTTGGTTGTTAGGGCTCAGCCTAGGTCTAGAGTGTTGGTTGGAGCCTCATGGCATCTCCTAGCATGGCGGGTGGTTCCTTATGGTTCCACATGTTCGAGTGGTTTGATGCCTTCTTCCATTGTGATATTCTACGTCAATTTCTAGTGTGTGAGGATGTGGATTTGTATCTCTTACTCAATTGATGGATTTTTGGAGCTTATTTCATGTATTTGAGATTTTAATCAAGTATTTTTTATGATGAGAAAGATGTTAATTGTAAGAGAAGCTTTATATCTTGTGTTTTGAAATCAATGTAAAAAGACTTGTAGTAGGCTAAGATCATGATGAATTGTAATAGATTACGATTATTATTGGATAATCATTGTGTATGTAATTCCATATTGGAAAGAAATCAAATGGTTAAGTAATGTGATTGAAATATCTTATGTGCATCTATGAATAGTAGTCGGAATGTTATATGATCATGTATGTCTATGAGAGAAAGTACTAAATTGAAAATAAGTTATTCCTTAATGTTGGTTATCTTTGGAAAATGATTATGTATGAGTAGCTTGTAGGTAGGTATGATCATTCTTAAAGGAAATGAATTAGATTTTCATTAGATTATTCTTTATGTAAAAATAAGATATTATCATGTTAGATGGTACTAAAGGGTATCAGTAACATTTGATTTGGTGCCTTTAAATAAATCTAAGATTTAATGGGGATATGTAGGATTTGTATTCAATAGTTCATAATTCTCATGTTAGGAAGGAAGTAATTGGTTAGGAACTAAATGTAATGGATGTTAATGGCATCATGATTATAGATATGTGTATGTGTTATTGTTAGTTAAGTAGTGGTGTTAAGATACCCTAGGAAGGATACTTGTTATGTTGTTATTCCTGCTTGCGTATTATGTTGTTAATTATATTATTATGTTTAAGTTGTTCACACTTTCATGTAATGTTATGATTAATGCATATGAGTAATGGTAGTTTAATATGTTGCATTTGTAGATATTTTTTTAAAAAATGATCTTTATCTTGTTGGTTAGATTAGTTATTTTCTCTAGGATATTTTGGTGGGCATTGCATTTAATTAATAAATAATTAAATAATTGTCCTAAAATTAGTCTAACAAACTTTTCCTTGACAATTGTTTGATGCAAGAAGAAAGCCATTGTTTGAAGGTCCCCCCCCTCTTAGGTAGTCTCTTTGGAGATAAAGTTCCCAGATTGAATTTTATATGATTTATCTAGCTATTTGTGGGTCGTTTGGCCTCTCTAGATGGTTTTTTCCTTGTAGTTGGTTGTATTTCTATTTTGATCCTTCTTTGTTATTTGTTGTTGCTAGTTACCCCTTTGGTAACCTACTTATTTTGTTACAGGGTTTAGGACCTATCAAAAACCCACCTTATCTTAATCAAATATAATCACTATTGACTTTATATTGTGTAATATAATGACATTATATGCATCCAATTCCATGAAACAAGAATACAAGGCATGTAACAGCCTACAAATCATTTACTATCATTATGCATAGAGAGGTCACAATTAGAAGCTAGTAGATATTAAAAATTTCTAACTACATCTTTAATTTATTGCCCCTTTATTATTGCATTAGTCAAATATTGACATAACAATAATGATAATTGAGTAACTATATTTATCATTGAGTTCATACATCAAACATTAGTTGAATTCATGACATGATTCACATTATATTCATATAACTGACACTAACACACATTACACATAACATTATCAAGATATGATTACCCATTTCATTAATCTAACTGAACTAACCAACAATAATGGAGGCCACAAAGGAACTATAAGATAGTAATTGGTACCGATAAAATTAAACCTTACAATATCACTATTTAAACTACAATAAACTGTTAATTTAATATATTTCATAATTTCATTAATTTTTAATGTATTTTATTTTTTAATTAAATAATTAGTCGACACAGTCCTTTCTATTTCCTATCAGCGCATCTTTGAAAGGTCAAATATGCATCCGAGGATGTTCCAGCTGGTGCCAAATACCTAAAATTCAATGAGTTCGCGTCCTCTTTATCCTTAGCGGCCCCAAACCAAAAAGTAATAATAATAAACGTCATTTAAACACAGTGACAGCCACCGACCATAAAACTGGCCCTCTGGGTATTTGAAACTACTACAAGGCCGACTTTGTGACTTTATAAGGAAGATGAATAATCTTTCATTGGTTTTACAACAAACTGAAAATGCCATTCGATGCTTCACCATGGACCTTTCAGCGATGCATTTACTCAAGATGCGAGAATCTCCAAACATGAAAGGTGCATATTCAATGAGAAAGCTCAGAGTGCATTCCATAGAACTCGAATTGCATTTACACCACCGTCTTGTACAACATTTCTGGAGATGTGCACAACCAGCTGACGCATCTACACCATTTGAAAAATGATGGACAGCCGACTAAATTTGGATAAGAAGCCTCGCAATTGGCAATACCGCTTGAGCTTACGGTCAAGTGAAGCTTGGACGGTATCTTATCTAATCGGTCTTAATACTGTCCACACAATCCCACGTAACCCATATTATTTAATGGTGGGCGTAATCAGAAAAATTCAAGGCGAGCCATATATTAGTTTGCTGAAATGATTTCGTTACAATCGTATAGAGATTTTGTTTAGTAGCAATTCCAGAAGAACAAGAAGAGTTTTGTCCGTGCATTCTACCGATGGGAAATAAGCTTTCTTCTTTCCACTCTTCATGCTTTCGTACCACAACTGGATATGATGTATTTCTTAACCACAGAGGACCAGATGTTAAGGAAAGTGTGGACAGTCTCATCTTTCACAATCTTCAAAACAAAGGATTGAGGGTCTTTTTCGACAAGAACTCAATCCAAGTTGGGGATAACATACCTCAATCGATAGAAGGTGGTATTCACTCAGCATGTGCTCATATTGTCACTTTTTCGCCTAATTATGCAGAGTCGGTTTGGTGTTTGAAGGAACTGCAGCTCATCGTCAAAACAAGGACTTCCATCATTCCTGTGTTTTGTGGGGTTCGGCCTTCCGAGATTCGGATGAAGACCGAAGAGGGTGTGTACGCTCGGGCCATTCATAAGCATGGTGGAATGTTTGAGAGCCATTTAGTTGATGAATGGAAGAAGGCCCTTTCTGTGGTTTCATATATCAAGGGCTATATTTTTTAGTGGTAAGAAAAACCATTGACTTGTTCTCTTGCTTTGTTTACATGTGTTTTCTCATTCTTGCTTACCCAATGGACACTAATATTTAAATGGAATTGAATATTTGAAATAATCTTTTTAGGGGAGATTTATTGTGTATATTTCAGGGATCAGGGAGAGCTGCTGGAGCAAATTGCATGGAATGTAAAGAAGTTTATTGATATTCAAATAATGAATCTCGTCTGCTGCCGTTGAGGCTTGTATGAGAAGAGGCCATTGTCCTCCTGTGTTGCTCTATGATGAATACTAATTAATTTTGTCAAACTTTATTCATCTTTGTTGTGAGCTTTAAAACATTATTTTTCAGTATTGTGCGGCAAATGTTACTTAAAAATGACCATCCCAAAAATAAAAATTAAAAAAATCATTCACGTTAGAGTTTCGAATCCATTTATATTACCTGTCATCTTTCAAACATCAGTGCATGGGAAAGCTTTAAAGGGTAATGGTTTTTTATTACACAATTCTATATCAACCATTCTTTCTCGCTCACACTGTAATTATTATAATAATGACCCTCTTAATTCTTCTAGTTGTATAGTTATGAAGTGTCGAGTGTTCAGAAAGAAGGGGAAGATGAAATTGCTATTTATGTTAAATAATATTTTAAATTTTTTTATCAAGTGAAAAATTTGATGAGAATTTCTATATTTGTAAGTTTTATGTTCATTTGATTTAGAGAAGATCAATGTGAAGATAATGTAATATAGAAATTTGTTTGTGTTTGGTAGGGTCTATATTTTTCAAGCGTCGATGTGTGCATGGTTGTGAAATTTGTTGTATTTCAGTTACGGCCTTGTTTGAAAAGTTCTAATATTTGGATTAGAGTAAAATTTGATAGTTCTATTCATGCAAGGTGAAAATATAATGGAATTCATTTACAAATGAGATTGGTCCAAGAATTTGGCCTCATCTTCAAAATCTTAAAACAATAAATAAGAGATGAGAAACTTTGCTAGCAATCTACAATTGAAATAACAAAATAAAACTATGAATGTTATAAGGCAATTAACTCATATGGAAATAAAGCAAATAGATAGCATGAATCATATTATTACAAAGTGGTAGAATCTAAGAAATCTGTTAATGCATGATAGCCTCGGTAAGATAAATGATTGAATGAGAGATAAATGAAGTCTCTCATTCAAACATTTAATATCATGAGGGGGCACGATCAAGTGATGTCTTGATCGGCCTATCCAAAAGACATGGCCGGTCAAGGCATCGCTTGACTGTACCCAGCCCACTACATATACCAAATGAAATATGTGAGAATGGACATTGAAATAAAAATGCTCCTCCTCTCCTACAACATAAAAGAAGACAATCAGATTTATACAACAATTCAGTGATAGATAATACATAGAACAAGATAAATTTTAATTCTAATCCACAAAATTAACATGGTATTAGAGCTAGGTTTCCTTCTATAAAGCCTAACCACCTAAAGGAAGATGCAATTAAGATCAGATTGATATCTCCTTGAAAGTCTCGAATATGGCCACATCGCAAGAACTTGTCCTCTCAAACTTAAACTACAAGCGTCCCTTGCTGAAGTCAGAAATTCCGACATATGTTCAGAAAAAATATGTTCTCTAGAGGAAACTCAAGATACCTTGTGATTGAGAGGGAGCTTACTAATCAAGATTGAGCACTTTTGAGATAAAAATTGTAAATATTGATTATTATTATTAATACTAATAATTATTTTATGGGCCCTGTGTAAATCATAAGGAAGTGACTACTTCCAAATGATTTCCACTTGTATTTTTGAGGTTATTGGAAGGTGACGATCTTACAATAACTCAAGATTATGGATAGAATCGCCGACTGAGGCAATCCATGTAAAAGCTTGTGGATACAATCACCGACAGAGACAATCCACACAAGAGCTCATGGATAGAATCACCAACTGAGGCAATCCATGTAAGAGCTTGTGGATAGAATCGCTGACTGAGGCAATCCATGTAAGAGCTTGTGGATAGAATTTTTGAATGAGGCAATCCACACAAGAGCTCATGGATAGAATCACCGACTGAGGAAATCCACATAAGAGCTCATGGATAGAATCATCGACTGAGACAATCCACGTAGGAGCTCATGAATAGAATCACTGACTGAGGCAATCCACACAAGAGCTTGTGGATAGAATCACCGACTAAGGTAATCCACACAAGAGCTTATGGATAGAATCACCGATAGAGGCAATCCACTCAAGAGTTTGTGAATAGAATCGCCGACAGAGGCAATTCACATCTTGAAACTATGGTCCCAAGATAAGCATCATACAATTTATGAATATTGCTCCTAATACCTTTTACATTTATCTTACCTAGCTAAGAGGGAGTGTTAATGCATGATAGCCTCAGTAAGGTAAATGATTGAATGAGAGATAAATAAATTCTCTCATTCAAAAATTTATTATCGTGAGGGGGCACGATCAAGTGATGTCTTGATTGGCCATGTCCATAAGACATGGCCGGTCTAGGCATCGCTTGACCATACCCAGCCCACTACATATACCAAATGAAATATGTGAGATTGGACATTGAAATAAAAATGCTCCTCCTCTCCTGCAACATAAAAGAAGACAATCAGATTTATACAACAATTCTGTGATAGATAATGCATAGAACAAGATAAATTTTAATTCCGATCCACAAAATTAACAAAATCAACTTGCAATGATGAAGGTGGAATATAAAGATTCATAAATTATGGATTATTTGATTAAAATTATTCTAGACAAGTTTCATACTTTCATGCCTACATTTGAGCTAATTGAAAACTTTGACAATATAAAACTAGAAATACATGGTGCATTATTGAGTGAAGATAATAGGCTAAAAAGTTTTATAGGTGAGTCCAACAAGAGTTAACAAATATTTACGGTTGGAGGAAAATTAAAAAGATATAATCAAGGCATATCAAAATCAAAGACAAATCAAGGGAATCCACATAGAAATAATTGAAGGTAATATATTCAACTAAGGGATGATCATGAAAGACATATTTGTAAAAAGGGAAAAATAAAAAAAAGATAATTTTCAAATGGAAAATTTCATTACATTTACAATTGTGGAGAAGAACAGTACATAAAAGTGGGCATTATCCTACAAAATCACATGTACAATGCAAAAATAATATTTTATCAAAGACAAAAAAAATTGATCAAAAACATGTGACAATAATGAAAATTATGATAACATCTTTAACCAATCAAGGAAATTCAAATAACATATGATACATTGATTTGGGACTACCAAACATATGACCTACAATAAGAAATTCTTTAATTTTTCTAAAGAAGTGACATGTCCAATCATACATCTTTATAATGACAATCGACAAGAAATTAAAGGAATAAGTTCAATTCTAATGAAAGGGGATGAAGGTATGAAATTATGAAAAATATATGTGAAACTTGTACTTAAGTTAACAAAAGAATTCACTCATTAAGTCAAACAATTCAACATGTATCTAACATAGAACATTATTGATGCATCAAAATTTGTGATTACAAGAGTTGATATTAGTGGCTTTTATAAAATATTGGCATCTATATATAAGAAGAATTATATCTATAAATTTCTCTACAAATGAGTTGTCACTCCATAAACTACATCACCTAAATAATCAAAGCTTAGTGTAATGGTGAAAATTGAGAATTAGGGTTTTACAAGTAAAGCCACTAAATAATGCAACTAACACCAATACATTGAAATGGGATTGAACCCAATAGATCTAGGTTCAATCCAAATTTAGAAAGGTGTGAGATTCTGATTAGATTCAATTGTTGGAGTATATTATCCTTTTTCTTAATTGAATTTGTAGTGTGTTTATGAAATTAGGAAAAACAATGAAATTTTGAAGTTAATTAATGAAAATAGCACACTATAGGTATACCATGTTGCCATCAACTGGGATTTGGGCAAAAAAAGATGATTAGAACCTATTCTCAAAAGTTCGACCTGATTTTTTGGGACCAGGTAGCACAAATTTTCCTTGGTCCTCTAAATTTCTCATTGTCGAAATTTGAACTTGTTCATCACTGTCAACTCTATTGGATTTCCTGAGTACAACTTGTTCATGTTTCCAAGTGATGTCTTAGAATTACCTTAGAATTAGCCTTCTTCCTTCAACAAAATTCTGAGCTCATTGGCCAATTGACAAGGGTTTCCTATAAACTAAACAAACCTTCTACACTTCAGGCTGTGCAAAACTTAGGCAGGTAGACCTCTTGCAACATTTATAAATCTGACACAAATTAAAAAAAATACTACATATAATAGATAGCTCTCAGCTTTGATATCCAAAATACATAAAACACTATCCAGAATTAGCAATATTCAGGTTACATTTCATTTATGCACATCTGAGAGTAAAGACTTTATTTCAATTCTAGTTCTACAAACATTAAAAGGAAAAAAGATTTTGGTATTTGAATCTATTCTAAAAATGAATTAACCATACATAGAACAATGCTTATCCTAGGGCAAAGAGTCAAACAAGAGGATGCAAATGGACTCCCATTATTAAATATAACTATAACTAGTAGATTTTATTGTGCTAATATTTGACAATAACAAATTTGCTCATTCTCTTACAAAACTCTTCTTACAAATTCATATTATTCACTCAACCTCTTTGAAAGTTGCTTAAAGAAAATTAATCCCCTCTTTAAAAGGATGCAAGAAACAACTAGCACAACTCAATAATTTCTAAACATGAATCCAAAGCATCCTTAGTGCATTGTATTCAAATGAAACTGAATTTACAATCATGAAGATAATTCTACAAAATGCTATCTATCTAATGCTCAAATTGACTATTATTTACTCATGAGACTACACATTTACAAATAGAAAGTCATATCCCTAACTCTAAATTTCAGATCTAACCTATGCACAAAACTTAAAACAAAACTTCAGAACCTCTAGAAAGAAGAGAAGAGAATAAATAGAAAGGAAAGAAGCTTCTAGAATAATCTTGTTGCTAAAAGCTGTCACTTTCCAAATCTTATTTTCATTTTCCATGTGTCCTTCCTCTCTCATCTTACTCCAATAGAAAACATTCCTTGCATTTTCAAAATCTGATCAACACTTTTCCAAATTCCATAACTGAAAATATTCCCTTGTGTAAAAATATTTTGCTACCACATTTTACATTTTGGCTCCAAATATTAATGCCCCTTGTGCATACTTTATTCATGTTTGTGAATAACCTTTTGTCTTTTCATTCTCATGAATGTAATTTCATGTTGATATAAACATTACTTGCCACACTTTATTTTTATTTGTAACTGAAATAACCCATTTGTCTTGTATCCTTATTATAATATTTCACCTTGTAAATATATTTCATGCTGCATTTTTCCCTTTCCCAATATTCATATGTGAATTCACTTCACCTGGGTAAAAATAATTACCCTACCGTAGCCATTTATTCTGCACCCCTATAAGTAATAACAATTCCTTCTTTGTTACTCATGAAAATAGCTTGACTTTATCACAATGTTGCATCAACATGTCATGTTTAACCTCTAAATGTAACTCCATTTGAAAGGTATTTTCACATAATTGAAAATGAACTCAACAGTTCTAGAAATAAGTCACCTCCAGCAATCTTCATATTCCCCTCATTTTAAAACAGTTTTCACCTGGAAAATTTTTACACTTCTATAATGTTCTGGCTTTTACTCACAATAATATTATATTAGGGGATCTATATCAATGGACTTTGAGAATTCACCTAATAAAACTAAATACTCTTTATTCTGGACTAGATATTCCTCTCTGAATGAAGACATTATCTCACAACGCAAAAATCAATTATTACCTCCTTAATATTTCGCGCAGTGTTTAATATTATTTTCTACAAATTCTAGCGACTTTAGTTTTCTATCCATGATCTAATTTTTTCTTCCTCTTTGAGCATCTTTAGAAATCTTGGTCTTTTAAAACATATCGGGAAACCAAATACACCCAGTGAACATTTTGGGAGATATGAACGAATTGGTGATGGGTAGATTTTACACCTACAATTTGTATTTGTCTGAAAATTTCTAAATATTTTTACAAGTCCATTTGATGTATAATTTTCAATCATTGCATTCTATCAGATACATATCTATACATGCGCACCTAGGCTTTGCAACAACGTTATTTCACAAAATCCCTTTTATACTTCATTGGATGCCGCCATTGAATTGCTCAGAATAAAAACCCTAAGTATTCAACCAAATAAAAAATTACAGCAATCAAAGGCCTTCTCAGAACTCGTTGAAGTTTTCCCTTTGCTGTTGCCAAGTCCCAAGCTTTGTTTTTCTTTTCATTTTTTAAACTTACCCTTTGCAATTTAATCTTTTAGTTGACATGGCTCTTTTCTCAGGACTTGGTGAGGTTATATTTTGGCTTTCTCGAGTGCTGAAAAATTCATTTGTTTTAAAAATTTTGTGGCCCGCACATTTTCAAATTTCCCCTCCGCTATTCAAAGTCACATATTTAATAATGGTCAAAAACATTATTAAATAATTATTTTTTAATCCATTTATATCTCATTCTTCCTTCATGCATGGATTTAGGTATGCGACCTAGAAAATAAGCCATGCATCATTTAAAATCATGCCATCATTTTCTATAGGTTCTATTATTTAAATCTTTTCATGATATTTGATGAGGCAAGTTGGGTACCTTGTGGGCTCGGCTAAATTTTTTTGCGCTCCTATAAACCTAAGCCCTAGAACTAACTTAAAACCATTTAAAAATTCATCTGATCCAATAACACGCAAGATGCAATTACTGAAATTTGATTATCATCCACTTTGCAAAATGGTTAAAACAAGTTGAGGCTCAGAAAACCGCCTTTGAAAATTGATCGGATGATCAAATGGGACGATGCCACCTAACATACATGTAGACTGATATACTAAGAGTCATTCTACAAAATGGATTTGCTTAACAATTTGTGAGGTGCGAGATTTTAATCACCAAAGTTGAGTACTTAGTTGTTTCTACACATTAACCTGTCAAAACCCACTTCAAACCCTGTTTCAAATCAATTTTGAAAAAGTAGCAAATGATATTATGAGGGTTTGGAACCTAGCATATAAGTTCATTTAGCTACAAGGAATCACAAGAACTAGTTGGTTTGATAAAATAATCATTCAAGAGCAAGATATAAATGCTCAAAGTGAGCTATGTTGAAACAATATACACTGTGTAATCGGGAAACACAATAAATTGCAAATGGTTTGGGCTTGGAAAATAGGTCAAACGAGGTCCTGGGAATTTGAGAATGGACTAGGGGGTACAAAAATTTGTAGGAAATACAGCGAAAATAAGTGGTTTTCCATGAAGATCAACTGGGTACAAGATACGAGCCTCCAAAGTAGGCTACTCAAGCTTTTCTAAACATTTGCTCATATTGAACCCTTGTTGACCCCAAAAATCAAGTGCCTCAAAAATGCATGCAATCATATTATGGAATGTTGCATCTAAATCAATATCATCTCTGATAAGTGCTCAACACTTCCCCCAAGGAATTTTGCATAACAATCAAGGGGCTTCAAAATGAAGCTCTACAAAGTGAGCAACTTGGACTAAATCTGCTATTGTTTTTCTAAGTACTACAAGGAAAAATTTTATGTGGGTCCTCAAAATTTAGCCAAATTTTGGAGGTCCCAATAGTGGCTCTAGTTGGGGATGCATGCCCCCTGCGAGCATAGCAAGAATCTAGGTCTTTGGTAGAAGCAGACAATACCTAAATCCATTGGTCTCATAACCACTATGTGCTTCTTCGGGAAAGGTGATATCAATCTTTAGTGGGTGGCCCAGAGCCACCAAACATGTAAAACCAATATTTACTTCCAGAAAAGGTATGATTTTAATCGCATACCAATATAACTAATCTAAAAGTGTCATTCACTAACATTTTCTCATACACATTGCAAATGACACCATTCATCCACCTACCATACTTATCATTGTTAACACATTTAGCTTCAATGGTGTTAAAAAATTATGCACATACTAAAATATATCATCATCTGAGACGTACTTCTCATACTCACAAGACAATGCACATTCACATTTAATGTGGTGTTCTCCATTACCATTAGTACTGTCATGCTTTATAAAAATTTTATCCAACTGATTTGAAAACTGAAAGCATTCAATTTCCACCAAATGAATAGGATCATCGAGATTTACCTTATTAATTTCATCCTTGTTCACTCTTATCTCATGAGCATACTCATGATTGACCCTATCTCCTTCACAGAAACCATCATGAGAAAGGGTGTAAACAACTTCTTGATCATTACCAAGGCATCCATCCTTAGGAAACCTACATTCAGGCATGTATGAATCATGCTGGTCTTTATCAGATTCAGAGTCACAATTATGTGCAAGGTCATCATAGATTGACAAATCAGAAATGTCAATCTCATCAGCATCATTGTCCATTTCACACAATGAGATAATGCTCCCACCATCAAGACATGTCTCATCCTCATACAATGGATTTGTAAAGCAATGAGAACTTTCTTCAACCGCTATATTGGAGAATATTGTGTGATTTCCTTCCACAAATTCATCATACAAGGGGTTTGTAAAAATCTGAAAATCATTTCCAAAATCACTTGTTTTTCTTAGGGGTAAATTCAGTCATCAATAACACAATCACGTTATAAGAGTGAATCACAATTTTAATTTAATAAAAAATACTTCTAAATTACAATGAAATAATGTTAAATCAATTGAATAATGAAAGAAACTAATTTAAACTCCCTCAATTGATGTAACAAGGCTTCCATTGCTCTTCTCCAAATTGTGTATGTAGGTGGCTCTCAGGTGTTGCACTGGGATTCCTGCATAAGATAGAAAATTGCTTTGAAGATTATAATTTTATGATTCTAGATTTAAATTGAGAAATGAGGCTTGCTTTTATAGATTTTCAGATGAGATGTGGTGAAAAATTTAACTGAAGTGTTGATTGATAGTTCACTAATTTTGATTGATCAGTAAAGTGGATTGATTGATTTGTTAATAGGATAGATTGATTTGTTAACTCATTTGATTTATCAGTAGACTGAATAGATTAGGGAGATGACTAATTTGATTAGCCAATTGACTAGATTGATTGAGGAGAATACTGAGTTGATTGATTAGTGACGAAAGGTGATTTGGAGTGAAAAGGGGAGATTGGAGAGTTAACTGATTAGTTAACTGATTTGATCAATCAGTCACGATTTTCAACATGTGTTGTAGGATTTTTCAATTGAAATTTGTTTTCATTTTGATTCGAAATTGAATTTAGATTTTTGAATGTTGAAATGCACCTAAGATTTACTGAAATTTATTGAAATTCAGATTTGGTGAAATGTGAATTTGGGGGAAAATGAAATCAGATGGAATTATTTAAAATTTGAATTTGGGGAATTTGAAGAGTTAAGTTAATTAATTAATTAATTTAAATGAAATTATTCAATCTTTAGAAATGGATTAATGAAATAATAAATATTATTTAATTAAGAGAATTGATCATAATTAATTAAATAATTACTATTTGAAAAGGGGTTAAATGATTAATTTATTAAAGGATATAAATTGAATGACTAGTAATGTGAAAGGGTGATGATTGAGTTAATTCAGAAGAATAAATTAGCTTAATTAAATAATTAAAGAATTACTTAATTAATAAGATGATAAATTAGTGTGCGATCAATGAGATATTTTTAGGTGTCTATATTTTACCCTCTTTGATACAATGTCAGAATGACATTGTTTCAAAGAAAACAAAAATTCTACCCTAGTATGCTTCGGTAATGCTTTAAGGTGTAACTATGCCCCCTCAGAAAAAGTGGTTGAAAAATTCTGAAAGTGAGACCATTTTTCTAATACAGTGCTAGTGAGCAATCATTTCAAGTTTCATGCAATTTTGATTCCATTTGATCTACTTACAATTGTGTTGAAGTTGAGGGGGATCACGATTATCAGAGTGGTAAAAACCATAATTTGAGCTATAAATAGTGATTTTGACATTTCATTTGCTCATTTGCAGTCTTTTGAGTTATTGGAGTTCATTCTGATTTTTTAGCTTTCCCGCGACTTTGTGAGAATCATGGTCGACTTTCAAGCATGAAAACAATTATTCGATCGAGTCTGATCACACCAGAGACCAACTACGACTAGAGGCATGATATGTATTCTAAAAAAAAAATCTCATTTTTCCTTCTTGTGCTATATTTTCAAAATTTTGTTCAAACCATAAAATTTTAAGTAATTCGCATTTGTATATCGATATATACACAATTATTTTTATTGATAGACATTTTATATTATTGATGCACAATTATATTTTTTGATTCGCATTTGTGATAAATATTATGCATTTGTCCATTTTGATACACATTTTCTTATATTATTGCATATTTTTCATTATTGATGTGCATTTGCTTTTATTGGTTCACAATTGTTCTTATTGTTTCTCATTTTTGACAATTAATTTGTATTTGTTGTAAACATTGATTTTCCAATATGTATGATAGAAATTTATCATTCGAATACTCTATCTAACGTTTTCGTGTTTTCACTAGAAGGAGAATATGAGTGTACTAATATGTAGACAGACGAGGCCTCATGGTCTCAATCTTTTATCCGAGTTGAGTTTCGAGGATGTTGCCTTGGTTTGACAGGTTGGTTTGTACCAGGTATTGCACTTTCTTGAGGTTACATCCAACATGGCCATGATCATAGCGTTAGTTGAGCACTGGCATTCAAAGACTTGTTCTTTCCATTTACCTATTAGAGATGTGTTGATCACTTTGGAGGATGTATGGCGCATCTTGCAAATTACCATTCATGGTGCGAGGGTGATATATGATCATCGAGTTAGTATAAATGGCATGTACGAGCTTCATGAGTGTACAAATGAGGAGCTCTAGATTAGCGGTTGATACGAGATACCATGGGAGGTGATGGATTATGATGCCCTTACCATCGTGTTATGTAGTATAGTACCAGGTCTCTTGATTCCTGATAGGAGGACACATGGGTTCCTAGTTGGTTGGGGTAGACTCATACATGACATTATTGTGCACAAACGAGTGTTCGCATGGGATTCTTATTTGCTTGCCACTTTGTACCATCAGATGCACAACATTGTGTATCTTAGATAGGGATCTATTAGATGTGGGGTTACATTACTCCAGGTTTGGATATGGGAGCATATTGATATTGCTCAACCAATTGTGCATATATATCAATAGAATGATCAACCATACGCATACAAAATTATAACAGGGACCACACACAAGGGTGTAGGGAACACCTTATATTAGAGGCATCAGTTTGATATATTGCAATACTTTACTTGGAGGCCTTATCTTGTTTGCCCCAATTGGGCCGATGATGCGCAACACTTACCTTATCACTAATAGTAAAGATATTTGATTGGTTGCAACGTTGGTCTCTTAAGGATCATTGATATTCATCTTCAAGGTCGTGTACTTCGGTAGTTTGGAGAGATACAGGGCATTCTTGATGTGATAGCTTATTTTTCTCATATATGCAAGGAGGTTGGGGATTGGGGAGTGTGTGTTCACCCACACATTGTGATTGTTGAGTTCAATGCACTTATTCTTATGCAATGGGTTTGCGTAGTTGGGTCGGCGGATCCAGGGACTACACCTCAATATGATGGTTGGTGGTTGCCACGCAAACCTATTCCTTGGACAAATCCCACTATTCCTATCTTGGCATTGCAAATTTGGCACTAGAGGTCGTAAGGAGGAAAGGGGAGAGGAGGAAAGGGGAGAGGAGGATGAGATAGAGGAGGAGGATGAGACAAAGGAGGTGGATAGGTTGCAACCATTGCGGCAATAGGTGAGGAAGAGGAGATAGATGAGGAGGAGGAGAAGGATGTAGACATTGATGGAGACACTGAGTGTGGCAGCGAGGATGATGGTTCATCTTCTGGATCATCTAGCAGTGAGGCAGATGAGGAGGAGAGCTCACATGACAGTGGCATGCCTAAAGTAGAGGATGCTCCTATTGTAGAGTCAGGTGCATAGGGAGGGGATGATGATGATTATGATGATCCACAGGTCTTGAGAGCGTGGATCTAGAGCCTTGATGATGCCTTAGAGAGAGGAAGGGGAGATAGGATGATAGGGCCTTCTTCTAATGAGAGTATGTTATTGTTGTTATAGAGAGGGATCAGGCCCAAGATGAGTGAGATGATGCACATCGACATGCACAGCTAGTTCAAGATGCATATAATCAGTAGTTTTCTCTAGGCATAGACATATTGACTCATTCTAATAAACTTTACTATGTTGCTCGGGAGGAATTATAGTAAAGACAGTGCTATCATGGTATAGTTCCTAAGGGACAGAAGGATCCTAGCTTTAGCAAGTTCAGAGGTCGATTAAGCTCTTGCAGGTCTACATCGTGGAGGACCAACAACAAGGGTGCTATGGGTCCACCTCGGGCATCGTCAAGACATCCTGGAGAAAGATCCAGTAGGAAGGATCCTCCTGGTGATAAAGGCAGTGTTGGTTGACACTATTGATGACGTTGTTTGAGCCATTGGACCTTTGTTGTACATTATGACACATTATCATTTTTGAGTTATATATGATGTACATTTTTGGCAGCGATCTATATGCTTGTGTTCTTTTGATGATGCATGTTTATATTATGCAGTCTATATGATTTTATTTATTCTTTCTATGTGATGCATGATTGTATGTGATGATCTTATATGATGTTGATATGATATATGATTTGAAAATGAATGCAATCTTATGTAATTATATGTAGTGCAACTATAAAAGTGGTTAAAATAATAGGGCACTTAAATGAAATGTAACTAATATGATAATGCAATTAAATGAATGTAATTGACATGTTAATGCAATTAATATGAGATTAAATGAGGTGAATGAATGAACTAAATGAAATTAACTAAATTAACTAAATGAATGAAATTAATATTTAATTTCAAATGTGCCAAAATTTTGTTTTCTCATTTCGACTCATTTAAAGTAGAAGAAATGTTAGTAGGATGAAAGAATTGATGAGAGAGAGAGAGATATAATGTTAAATGATGAAATGATGAGAAAGAAAAATTAAGTCAATCAATGAAAAATCATGATCTTTATTGATACAATCAGCATGATGGAAAATGAGATGATATGATATGATTGATGATTAATGATCCTCTTATCTTTATTCATAGTGCATGTATTTTCATCACTGAGCTTGATTTTGTAACAATGAAGCTATGTACATCAGGGTATAAAGAACCAAGACATAAAGATATCTCATTGCAAGAACAAACACTCAACATTCAATGAGTGAACCCCCCATTCTAGAAATTATGCTAGGGGTTGAGGCATGTGTGGCATTCACAAGATAAATTCTCTTATCACAAATACCCACTAGAGATATTGGCCCAGAACTTCATTGGCTCACACCACAAACAACAAACAAAGAAAATGGTCATGCTCATCATAGCCCCTCTAGTCACTTTTGGACATCCTTGAGTAGCATAGAAACATGATCTTCACCAATTGATAAAAGATAAAAACCAAATTAGATCAAACTAAGCAGCTTTACTGACTGTACCTTTTCTTTGATTTGTTTGATCTGATGGTTGATAATGTCTGATCTCAGAAAGTTGCAGACCCCATTTTAGACTTACCTGTCTGGTTTTGAGTGTATCTTCTTCTGTTTAAGACAAGATAAAGATCACGTTGATATGCATAGTTTGACAATTGAGAAGACTTGATCAGCTTGGTTGCAAATGTTTGATAAGATAGTTATAAACTTTGTTTAACTTTGTACGAAGTGTCTGCTGGATATTTGCTAGGGTATTTGTTTCTTGCGAGACATTTTATTGTAACTTTTTTTATGATTTCTTTTATTTTTAGTTTTGCGATGGTTTTGGTTGATTTTTTATTTTGCAATGTTTTTGTGCTTCTTTTAGGATCATTTTTTGAATGTTTTTTATATTTTAGTTTTTACGATTTTTAGGAGTTTTTTTAAGGACTTTTTACACTTTTTAGGAATTTTTCAAGACATTTTACAATTTTTAGGATTTTTTCAGGACTTTTTAGGATTTTTTCAAGACTTTATCAAATTTTTAGGATTTTTTGAAGACTTTATCTATTTTTTTAGTATTTTTTTTAGTTATGCCCCCAGTATGTAGACCTATAATGACATGATGATCTACAAAAATGCACATGGAGACAATGAATTTTAAGCATGAACTTATGCTAATGTAATATGCAAGATGAAGATGCAATTTCTATTTTAAACAAGGATGACTATGCTTGTTTAGCATTTTGTAATGCAACTATTGAATTGGAGGTGCAAAACATTTCAGAGATAAGAGACCAATCGATCCTCAAGATCCCTTGGAACATACAAATCAATACACTTAGTGACTAGGATTTACAAATGGAGACGCATAAAACTTCCCCATTGATTCTCAAAACTTTGATCTTATTTTGCCCATGTGTGTGCAAGTGAGTTTATTCCCACTCTTGTGTTCACTAAAGATCCTTGGCATCTTATATGATTAGCTACATGGATAATTCTAACTTCAAAAGCATCCTGGATAGAGCCTCGTTGCCAACAAGCTTTAATGGCTCCGACAAGGTTATACACTGTAATCTCTTGAATATTGATCCATTTCCAGTAGGCGTCTATAGCCTTGATGGAGTTATTCGCATGTTCCCATACTAAAGCTTTTTGTTGCACTTGTAAGTGTGATATTTCAACTATATATCATTGGTCTTTTACCTTGAGATGGATATTGGTGTAACATGTTTTCATTTTTTTTTCTCGCCTTGACTTGTAAGTAATGAAACCTACTTGGATATGACAATTATAGTGGTGTTGAAGAATAATATTGGATTTTTCACTAGTCATATGATTAATTAGGTGTCTCGAATGAATTAGAGATTTTGTTAATGTGTGAGATATAGAAATTGGTATATTTTAGGTTAACAAGGCACAAATAGTGAAATCTCTACCCAACCATAGGAAAAGCGTCGTCACAAGGTAATGTTGAAAATGAATGACTTCGGGATCTCAAAAACTTCATGTTCAAATATCTAAGAAAGGAGGTGACCTTTGTTTCTCTTGAATGCAAACACATAATGAATTTTGATAGTTACCTTATTTTATTGATACAACTACATGAGAAAGTAGCTATGATATGCATCTTTTTATGTAATGATTAAAATGTGATGCCTTTCAGAAATAAACTATATGAGATGCAATGCTTTTAAGGAAAATGATCTCCCTCCATCGTTGTTAGATTATAAGTGTCATTTCCAACCACTCTTGTTATTATAAAAGAACCTAACCAGTTAGGTTTAATCTTTCCTAGTTTTTTGCGTTCTCCTAGGTTCTTTTGGTTTTCATTAAGAGCAATATCCCCTGCTTTGAAGAAATGTTCTTTTGGTTCTCCTAGGTTCTTTTTCTATAGCTTTGTCTCATTCTATTTTGGTAACCGTGTAAATTATTTAGAGCGCTTTTCCATTTTTCATCCAATAATTCAAGTTCTTGCAAATGTGCAACTCTGTAGTCTTCCTTTGATATGATGTATTTTAGGGAGACTTAGCGATGGAAAGTCTACCTCAATAGGAAAAATGGCTTTTGAAATATATATTAAAGTGTATGGTGTAACTCCAGTAATTGTGAAGACACTAGTTTGATAGGCCCAGAGAGCTGGATTTAGTTGTAGATGAAAGTCTCATCCAACTTCGTTGATAACTTTGTTTAAAATTTTCAATATGGTTTTATTTGTTGCTTCATCTTAACCATTTCTTTGGGGATAATAAGGAGTTGAAAAACATTTTTGAATGTGGAATTGGTCACAAAGTTCACTCACTTCTTGATTTTTTAAAAGGTTTCCCATTGTCAGTAACAATACATATGGGGACTCCTTATCTACAAATGATATAATTAAAGATGAACTTAGCTATTTGTTTGCCTATTGCGTAGAAAGGGATTGCCTTGCCCTATTTGGTAAAGTAATCAGTATCTGTGATGAACTTATGTCCGTTAGAGGAGGTAGGGTTTATCTTCCCAACAAGATCCAGTCCCCACTGTGAGAATATTCATGGTGATGTAATCGGTTGAAGATATTGAGAAAGTGTGTGGATCAGGTCTTCAGGTATTTGGCACTGTTTACACTTTTGGACATATTTGTAAGCATCCCTTTCCATTGTTGGCCAATAATACTTGGTTTTTAGTAGTTTTCTTGCTAATACAGGACTAGAAGAGTGTGTATAGAAGATCCCATCATGAACTTCTTTTAGGCCAATTTGTGCCTCCTCAGCATTGAGGCATCAAAGTAAAGTACCATCTTGAATTTTTCTTCACAAAGTATTAGCAATGATTTTGTGTCTTGCAACTTGACAAATAACTGTCTTTCTTTGATTGCATGAGAGATCGGGAGATATATATCGATCATGAAGGTAGCCATATACATCTCTATACCAAGGAGATTCAGGTCCTACTATCATGCAAACATATTCAGAAGATGGTATTTCATATACTAGTACCATGATTTATTCCACTATGAACTCAAAGTGAGTTCCATTGTTAGGCATATCCAAGAGAGAGCCTATTGTTGCTATAGCATCGACTGCCCTATTCAATACCCTTCGGATTTGGTCTAATGTTATATTGGTGAAATTCTACTTGTATTCTTCCACCAGCTATTTGTAAGGTGTCAGCTTGTCATCATTTATATTGTAATTGTCATTAAATTAAATGATAAAAGGTTGTGATTCTCTATAGACTTGTAACTACATTATTTTCCACTATATGGTAGTACAAAATCTTATTACTAGGGCTTCATATTCAGCTATGTTATTGGTACAAGGGAAGTTGATCCTGAATTATTTAGGAATGGAATCTCCTTGAGGAGTTATGAAGAGAATTCCTGCTTCTGCTCCATGATCAGTATAGGACCCACCAAAATACAATTTTGAATTTTTTGATGCTAAAAATACAATCACTGACTCATCTGGAAAATCTACCACCATTGGAAGATAGTCTTGTAGGGGTGCCTTTGATGTCCTTTTTGTCGACATATTCTATGTCAAATTCACTTAGTATCATGACCCACTTGACAAGTATTCTGAGTAATGTTGCTTTGTTCAACAAGTAATTGAGTGGATAAAAATATGCAATGAGTTGGACTTTATGGCTCAACATATAGTGTCAGCTTCTGAGTGGCAAATATCATTTCGAAACACATTCTTTCTATTTGTGTGTAGTTGAGTTCATATCCTATGAGTGTTCTACTGATATAGTAGATAGCTCTCTCTTTTCCTTGCTCATCATGTTGTGCTAGGAGAGCACCTAAAGAGGAGTTTGTTGCAAATATGTACAATATTAATAGTTTTCCATGTATTGGTGAAATCAAGACTGGTGTGAACAAAAGATATTCTTTCAATGTTTGAAATGCTTCTTGGCATTATTGTATCCATTTGAATGTGACACCTTTCTTCAAAAGCCGTTGAAATGGTTTACACTTATCTACCAATTGTGCAATGAAATGTCTTATAGATTGTAGTCGTCCTTGTAGACTTCTTAGTTGCTTAAGTGTGGTGGGTGATGGCATCTCCAGTATAGCTTTTACATATTCAAGATCTATTTCAATACCTCGGTTTGATACAATTAACCCCAAGAGTTTAATAGATGTTACTCCAAACACACACTTTTTGGGATTGAGTCAAACATTGTATTGCTCAAGTCTATCAAGTATTTTCGCTAAGGCATCCAGATGATCATCCCTTGTTGTGGATTTTGCTAGTGGGTATGTGCACAAAGATGGTGGTCAAAAAAGTCGACACCACACAAAAAAAACTTGGAAAAATAAGCAGCGCATATGCGGTTTTAGAATTTGAAATTCCCATGTACACGCTTATGTTTGTTCTTCCCGAGCCTAGAAAAGATAGTGTGTACACACTTCTTTTAGGAAAATGAGAGTGTACGTGCTACGCCTAGGAAAATGAGTGCATACACGCTGCTCATAGGAAAATGAGTGTGTACGCGCTAATAATCTAAATAAAACTATGTACGTGGTGCCTAATTAAAAAAGTTTTTAAAAAAAAACTAGGTCTCATTTACCCGTGAATCGCATTTTTAACTTCTTTTTTTCCCCATTTCCTCTCCTAAACCACGAACGGGGTGCTAGATTTGTCCTCTAGGCTATGGATCAAGGTTAGTTTTTGTTTATTTTTGTCTTTCTTTCCAGTTTATGCAATTTGTTTTACATTTTGAATTTAATTTCATTAATTTTGATTAGGTTTTTTCATTTTTTATTTCAAAAACTAGATTCTTCTAATCCAGAACAAAAACAACCAAATGCACCTCCTGAAAACCCACAAGAACAACCAAATGCACCTCCTAAAAACGCACAAGAACAACCCCCAATTCCTCCTTTTGACCACACAACTGAAACACAAGAAGAATTAATTAATTAGTTAGGACAAAATACGTCTAAAATCAATAGACTGATTGTAAAATTAAAAACTTCTTAACTTGACAATCATCAATCCCTTGCCACTTGCCTAGAAACATTAGCTAGTGTTGCCATAGCTGTTTCCACAGAAATTACCAAATAGGGAACCTTTAGGGATAGGTGTCATCAATTCTATGCCAATGAGCTATCATACTATGGAGTAAAAAACAAAAATATTTCTAAACAACAGACATGTGCCCTTTTTGTTGATCCCAAAACTGGTCAGTCATTACCTCTTAATGCAAAGAGGTTTCCCATACATTGGTGTACCAATGCATAGATGAAGAATCTTTTTTGGCAAAGGTGGTGGATGGTCTTTGATGATCCACCTTGTAATAATTATGAGGTGCCATTATATATTTTGGGAAAAATATATTGTGATTTTGTGCTCAATGTGCAGCCAAACTATTTTGACTTGAGAGAGTTTCATGGTAGAGGTGGTGGCTTTGCCCAAGATAGACCTAGAGCCCATAGGCGATTAGCCGTGGAGATTCACTGCCCCCTAGCACCCAAACCATGGGTGCATTAGGCTGTCACATTAGAGTTGAAAGAGTCGATGGAGCTACAGACTCTTCAGGCGGCCACATCATTGATTGGTACCATCATCCAGCATGGGATGTCATTAGCACACCCTATTGTATTGGATGATGAGTCGTTAGAGGGCGACAAAGAGCCCATCGAGCATATGTGTGTCAGTTGCTTAGGGATATGCTTGGGGATAGATATGCAGCCAGTGCAGATGGATACTCATATCATTTGTGCACGATTTGTGGTTGTAGATGTCAGGCTCACATAGTTGAGGATGTCGCACTGACAGATGAGTTGATGGACATGGTGTTTGCCCATGAGCCACAGACACAAGTGTGTTGATTTGAGTTCATAATATTTTATTTATCAGTCACTTTAAATTTGTAATTACATAAATGAATTTTCATTTATACATCAATTTAAATTGAGACAAATAATATGCATTTCAGGATGTAGCAGCAGTATCCCATACACCTCCCCCAATTACTATAGCTGCAACTTCGATGCCTGAGGTATAAATTTTGTAACATGTTAAAATAGAATAGTACACTTTGAATTCAAAAAAATACAAGATCTACTAACTATCTTTAATGCTTGGTCCAATTTCTGGTTTGCATGTGTTGATAGGGGATGAAATGTCCCAGATTGATGACATCACACTCTCAGCGATCGATTTGGGCCTACAAGGCTATACAGTATCATATTTTGTACAACTCTTTTTATGTATTGTTTTGATGGAATATGCAAGTCATTTCATTTTAGATTTTTAAAATTATGTTTAATTTATTATTTGTACTAATATCTCATGTTAATTTTGTGTTTTTAGGGTACCCCCTCCGCGTCTAGGGCTCATCCTAAGAAAATGAATTCCTCGAAGATGCCAAAATGTGTGAAGAATGTAATTGAATGCATTTTTAGTTGTACAATTGTTTGAAAATGTTGAAATCAAGTATTAGTTGGGGTTTGTAGATTGATTAGTGTTTTTTGTCTATTTTACATGTACAATGACCATTGAGCTTTGTGGATATGTTGAATTCACCTGATTTGCCCGTGGATCAAGAGAGGGCAGAGGTATGTATCTCTACTTTATTTTCGTGATTTCATGATTATATGCACGCGTACATGTGAACTTGTGATATATTATAATCATATAATTTTTTCATACAGGAAATATCCATACCTATTTCGTCAATGGCAAACCCTCCTCCTTGCACTAGAGAAGCATCTCAAGATCCGGTACACTTTTGTTTGATATGTAAAATTAATTGTTTTTAACCTTCAATACTTATCATTATATTAATTTTATTTAATCTTTGTATATTTTTTGTATAGGTAATAGCAATAGTTTCTACATCGATGGTGAGCCATCCTCAGTCCATTGGAGAAGCATCTCAGGCATAGGTACGTCATTGTTCTCTATATTATAGCTTTAAAGTGTTTTTAATATATTTATGTTAGTACATTGTATTAATTGTACATTTAATCTACAATAGACTCCTTCATTGTACGACCATAATGTGGATCCATTTAAGTATGTCTTCAAGAAAACTCCTAAGAGTGATAAGGAGAGTAGAGTGAAGACATTAGCTCCTGGATCAGCCGATGAGGTAATCTACATTTCAATTGCAAAGGAATTAAAGTTAAATGCATAGTTATGTTGTTAATTGTGAACATTTTCTACAAAAGAATTCTAACTTGGCTTTTGAATTGTGGGTTTGTAGCCATCTACAAAGCCACGCACTACACCAAAGAGGCTTGATTTTGATGATCCACCACAAGTTTAGGATCATATAGTGTTATTTTTGGTCATAGAATGACCAATACATGTAGATATATTCTATATTTTTATTGTATATCGATTTGGACATGGCATATGCCATATTTTTGTAATACTTGTATTGACTTGGTAGACATGCCTTTTTTATATATATAAATATTGATATTCGATCCAATAAATGTGTAATGAGTTCATTATTTTGTATTCGTTGTATTTTGTGGTTGTCCTTTTATAAATTTAAATGAATATTTGCATATGTAATCAACAATATGAATATAAACAACAAAAATATATCATATAAAACATTGCAATCGTGGAATATGATTTGATAAAATTTCTAAAATGTTGAATTAACCCTACAAAACTCCTTGTATTCAGTTCATTATTGTGTATTCGTTGTATTTGGTGGCTGCCCTTTTATAAATTTAAATGAATATTTGCATATATAATTAACAATATGAATATAAACAACAAAAATCGACAATATGAATATAAACAACAATGTGTCTAGTGCGAGAGCACCCTTATGCTCGCAATGGTCAAATTTTGTTCATCATGTGCACAAAACAATGTCACGAGCATGTTCAGGTGGGTAGGTTTATGCTGGGCATGACCCTGTTGTGCCTCCCAAAGTGCCAAAATGCTGAGAGTCATACCATACCGGTGCAATCTCTCAAGTGCCCTAAGTCCAAAAAATTGTCAAAATTTGACAGACTATTTCTTCCAATCCGGGTCACATACGATCGATCTATTTGATCCCATGGTGTCACATGAGGCTCCTCTAAAATGGCCTATCTCAGTTTTCAACGACTCAGAGCCATTTTCAATTAGGAGCATTTTTTCGCCTGCTCCAAAAACCGTTAGTTGCTTGCAAGGAAAAGTTGCAAGATTGGCTAGAATTGTTTTGGTTTGTCATGTGCACAAAATGACATCATGAGTGCATTAGGGTGGGTTGGTTTATGCTAGGAATGCCCCTATCATGCATCCCAAAGCACCAAAATGTCGAGATTCATACCCTACTGGTGCGATCTCTCAAGTGCCCTAATTTTAAAAAATTATCAAAATTTGACGGACTGTTTCTTCCAAAAAAAGACACATATGATCGATATGTTTGATCCTATGGGGTCATGTGAGGCTTCTCTACAATGGCCTATCTTAGTTTTTGACGAATCAGAGTCATTTTCAATTAGTAGCATTTTTTCGCCTGCTCCAAAAACCATCAGTTGCTTGCAAGGAAAAGTTACAAGATTGGCTAGAATTGATTTAGTTCGTTGTATACACAAACAAACATCGCGAGTGCATCTGGGTGGGAGTTTTACGCTAGGGATGCCCCTGTCATACATCCCAAAGCACCAGAACGTCAAGAGTCATACCCTACCGGTGCGATCTCTCAAGTGCCCTGAGTCCAAAAAATTGTCAAAATTTGATGAACTATTTCTTCCAATCCAAGGCACATACGGTCAATCTGTTTGGTCTTGTGGGGTTGCATGAGACTCCTCTACAATGGCCTATCTCAGTTTTCAATGACTAGGAGCCATTTTCAATTAGTAGCATTTTTTTGCTTGCTCCAAAAACCGTCAGTTGCTTGCAAGGAAAAGTTGCAAGATTGGCTAGAATTGATTCAGTTCATCGTATGTACAAGAAGACATCATGAACATGTCTGGGTGGGTAGTTTTACGCTATGTATTCCCCTGTCATGCATCCCAAAGCACCAGAACGTCGAGAGTCATACCCTACTGGTGCGATCTCTCAAGTGCCCTGAGTCCAAAAAATTATCAAAATTTAACGGATTGTTTCTTCCAATCTAGGACACATACAATCAATTTGTTTGATCTCATGGAGTTGCATGAGGCTCCTCTACAATTTTCTATCTTGGTTTTTGACAAATCAAAGCCATTTTCAATTAGTAGCATTTTTTCGCCTGCTCCAAAAACCGTTAGTTGCTTGCAAGGAAAAGTTTCAAGATTGGCTAGAATTGATTTGGTTTGTTGTATGCACAAATGAACATTGCGAGCACATCCGGGTGGGTAGGTTTACACTAGGCATGCCCCTATCGTGCATCCCTAAGCACAAGAACGTCGAGAGTCATACCCTAATGATGCGATCTCTCAAGTGCCCTAAGTCCAAAAAATTGTCAAAATTTGACAGACTATTTCTTCCAATCCAAGACACATACGATCAATTTTTTTGATCATGTGGGGTCATGTGAGGCTCCTCTACAATGGCCTATCTTTGTTTTCAATGACTCAGAGCCATTTTCAATTAGTAGCATTTTTTCGCCTGCTCCAAAAAATGTCAGTTGCTTGCAAGGAAAAGTTGCAAGATTGGCTAGAATTGGTTCAGTTCATTGTATGCACAAATGAACATCACGAGCGCATCTGGGTGGGTAGTTTTATGCTGAGCATGCCCCTATCATGCATCCCAAATCACCAAAATATCGAGAGTCATACCCTACCGGTGCGATCTCTCAAGTGCCTTGAGTCCAGAAAATTATCAAAATTTGACGAACTGTTTCTTGCAATCCAGTACACATACGGTCAATCTGTTTGATCTCGTGGGGTCATGTGAGGCTTCTCTACAATGGTCTATCTCAGTTTTTGATGACTCAGAGCCATTTTCAATTAGTAGCATTTTTTCGCCTGCTCCAAAAACCGTCAGTTGCTTGCTAGGAAAAGTTGCAAGATTGGCTAGAATTGATTCGGTTCATCTTATGCACAAATGGACATCGCAAGTGCTTCCGGGTGGGCAATTTTACACTAGGTATGCCCCTCTCATGCATCCCAAAGCACTAGAATGTCTAGAATCATACCCTACCAGTGCGATTTCTCAAGTGCCCTGAATCCAAAAAATTGTCAAAATTTGACAGACTATTTCTTCCAATCCAGGATACATACAGTCAATTTGTTTGATCTCATGGGGTCATGTGAGGCTCCTCTACAATGACCTATCTTGGTTTTTGATGACTCAGAGCCATATTCAATTAGTAGCATTTTTTCACCTGATCCAAAAACTGTCAGTTGCTTGCAAGGAAAAGTTGCAAGATTGTCCAGAATTGATTCAGTTTGTCATATGCACAAACTGACATCATGAGCGCATCTGGGTGGGTAAGTTTACACTAGGCATGCCCCTATCATGCATCCCAAAGAACTAGAACATCGAGAGTCATACCCTACCGGTGCGATCTCTCAAGTGCCCTGAGCCCAAAAAATTGTCAAAATTTGATGGACTATTTCTTCCAATCGAGGACACATTCATCATAATTCTTTATAGGGTACCTCTGAAGCCATGTTTCTATCATGACAATAGACCCTATTGGGTACTCAATACCCTCTTCATCAATGATTGTGGTTGTCAATTTTCTTTTAGGCTCAACACAACAACACAAATAGTAATTTGTTCCTTCTTCATTGTTCTCTTCTACAATAACTGCATACACATGACCTGCATTTTATAAAGTGTTAATTAATACCAAAAATAAAGTATGATGTACAACAAAATGAACCAAAAAGAATACTTGCAAAAAAATTAACTCAAAAAATCACTTGAATCCACTAGGTCGGATACATGGTCAAAATCCACTAATGTCTCCATCTAGCTCAATTGTAGTGCTTTGGGAATTTGATATGAATCAATGGGAACCAACGGTCTACAAGACCATTTGTCAACTCACTTTTTTGATTCACATTCTTCCCAGAAACAATACATGCATGAAGAGAAAAAACATACTATCTGTCTCATATAAATTACTAGTGAACTTGAATTTGAACTCATAAATGAGTGCATGTCACTCGATCCTGCAAGTGTACAACAATCTAGATAGTTTTCAATGTTAGATTTAGTGATCAACCAAAAATATCTACGAACCAAAGATGTACTTGGATTACCTGGACCCATCATAGACTTACACCAGCGCACAATTATTTCTGCATCTACCAACTCAGCACCACCTTCGTACTTCAATTCTTCCCTAGATAGGGCTCTTTTCACACATGCTCCCGCACCATCGTGCTCTCCCTTACCATGTCTAGCCTCAATGAAATTCCAAAAATGTTGTACACCACTTGTCACATGCATCCTTGTCAACCAATAAAACATCCTTGCATTCTTGAATTGTGCAGTGCAATTATCTGACCATATTAAGTGTCAGTTGTATCGTATGTTCCTTTCCCTTAAACTATCATAGAAAACTTTAAAGAATCCTTGTACAAACTTTGATGAATGAATACGATCATCACTTATTTTGAAGTGATACTCTCTTACAACCTTTCTATCCCCCTTTGTGCTATCATCTGCATGCATGAATGCTATGTGTACAAAAATAGAAAGTTGTGTAGAGTGATAATATATGGATTGCACTTCTTTTTGAGGTTGTAGTGTAGAATTTTCAGCGAAATCAATGATAGAGACAATGGTGCCAAGAGGAAATGTGTCCTTACATTACTTGAATTGCTCATCGAACCATCAAGCTCTATGTGTATGCATTATGTACTCATAAACTAGTTTCTCTTAAAACATTTTCATAAATTGAGCTACACATGTATCATTTTTCACTAGCTCACATATCTTCAAATCTTTTCCATCTTTAACTCCATATGTGACTGTGTTGTATTTTCTTAAAGAAACTAGTTTTGTACCAATTTCATGTGTTCTCTCCAAATGTATGCATCTTGGTAAACATTGCAAACCACCACATATAGCACAAGAACCTTCCAAACAAGACATCTTATAATAAATGCAACCATCATGTCTATTACATAGCACACTTGAAATAAATTCTCTTGCCCACTTAGGAGGTGCTTGTATATTACATTCCTACAAAATATTGTTAGTGTGCAAAGTAGAACAAATACGATGAAAAATATCATAATGCATGGAAAATTCAATATGCATCCTACAACAACACGTGGTGCATACATGATTAATCTTAATATAAAAAGGTTTTTCCATTTCAAAAAATGTTTGAGAAATTTTCATTTGAGGAAACTTTTAAAGGAATCTTTCATAAAATTTAGTTTGAGTCATATCCAAATAGTGTTTCGCATGTGGCTGATGATTTTTAGACCCAATTTGCCTTCTAACAACATCTCTTTGGTTGGGCGATACTCTGGTGTTGTCATACTAAAAAATTTGAATTAATGTTTTTAGTGCATCAACAACAACCTTGTCTTTGCGTGGTAGTCTACCCGAGAATGCCCAAAGAGAATTATTGTTAGGTTCCTCTATTTGTTCTCGCCTCTTTAATGCTTTACTTAATGTTGTTCTACTAACGTTTAATGACTTACTTGTTTTGCTTATCAAACGATCTTTTTTAATTTTCTTGCTCATTATGGTTGATGTAATGACACGTCGAGTAGCATTAGAATATTTACTACATGCTTTTGAACCAATAGATTGATATGCATCAAATAGATTTCTGACAATAGTTCTTTCACATTTACTTTGAGATGATCTTAGGTCTAGAATTTTCATTGTCTCTCTAAAATTTAAATTTTTAATCATTTGAACAATTAATTGACATCTTGAGGTTTGATTTAAGTTTTTAAAATAGTTTTTCCATATTCTTTTAACCATTCTCCTACAAGTTTGTTCATTCATTTTATTGGACATTGACTTCAATATACTCTCATCAATTTCAATTAGATACTTTGGTTTCCTACGAATGATTCTAGGAGGTGTTAACATCAGTGCATTATGTACATTCAATTCATCAAGTATAGAAGGTGTAATATCTTAATCATTTAATTGATTATTCAATGTGGTATCCTCTTCAATTGCATTAGGTTCAAACGGTAAATTATCAAATGTTTCTTCTTCAATTACATTAGGTTCAAATGGTAAATTATCAAATGTTTCTTCTTCAATTGCATTAGGTGCATTATATTCATTTGGTAAATCGAATTGAGATGTTGAGGATGACATACCTTCTTCTCCCATTGTTCTTGTGTCATGCAATTTCTTCATACACTGCCTTTGTCTTTCCTTTTGAGCCTCTCGTTGTTCCATCATTCCCCGCTTGTTCTTTCCCATGGTTGATATCGGACTACCTAAATAGAATCATATTACATATATATGTAAAGAAAAGTTCAAAAATAAATAAATAACCATAAATACACATCTTATCACTATTTTTTGGAATCAAACTATTAAACAATCATAATTCAATCATTTGAAAGCACGCAAAAACAAAAAACTAATAAAAACAACAATTCAATCACTTGAAATCATGCAAAAACAAAAATTTCACTTACTTTTATGTATACAATAGTGATAGAAGTGCAAACATAGTTCCAGTGGGGCCTTCAATGACCTCAAAAACTTCTTTTGAGGCTGTTGAGGCTCTTGGGCAACTAAAACTATGTCTATAAACCGCGTATGCACTGTTAGACTATAAAATGTTGACAAGCCCAACGGTATTCTTTTTTCCCATTCTGGGTTGATAAGTAGCGTGTACGCACTACTAAGCCTAAAAATTTTATCACAGGGTAACGAATAATGGGAATAGTACCCCGTACACGCTTATGAGTAATAAGTACCATGTACGCACTACTAAGCCTTAACAAAGTTATGGCAAGGTAGGGAACTAATAGTTTCAGTACCTCGTACACGCTATTGAGAGAGGTAGAGAGAGAGAGAGAGAGGGAGAGAGGAGAGGGGGGGTGGGAGAGAAGAAGGGGTATGGAGGAAGGGAGAGGGAGAGAGGGAAGGAGAGAGAGGCAGAGAGAGGGAGAGAGAGGGAGAGAAGAGGGGGGGAGGGAGAGAGAGGGAGAGAGGTAGAGGGAGGGAGAGAGAGAGAGGGAGAGAGGGAAGGAGGGAAGGAGGGAGAGGGAGAGAAAGGGAGAGAGGGAGAGAAGAGGGGGGGAAGGGAAAGAGAGGGAGAGAAGAGGGGGGAGGGAGAGAGAGAGGGTTAGAGGTAGAGGGAAGGGGAGAGAGAGAAAGAGGTAGAGGAAGGGAGAGAGAGAGATAGAGGAGGGAGGGAGAAGAGAGAGAGAGATGGGGATATAAGAGAGAGAGGGAAGGGAGAGGGAGGGAGAGGAGAGGGAGAGAGGGATAGAAGAGGGGGAAAGGGAGAGGTAGAGGGAGGGAGAGAGGGAGAGAAAGGGAGAGAGGGAGAGAAGAGGGGGGGAAGGGAGAGAGAGGGAGAGAAGAGGGGGGGAGGGAGAGAGAGAGGGTTAGAGGTAGAGGGAGGGGGAGAGAGAGAAAGAGGTAGAGGAAGGGAGGGAGAGAGAGAGATAGAGGGAGGGATGAAGGGAGGGAGAGGAGAGAGAGAGGGATATAAGAGAGAGGGGGGAGGGAGAGGGAGGGAGAGAAGAGGGAGAGAGGGAGAGAGGGAGAGAAGAGGGGGGGAAGGGAGAGGTAGAGGGAGGGAGAGAGGGAGAGAAGAGGGGGGAGGGAAGGTAGAGAGAGGGAGAGAGGGTGGGAGAGAAGAAGGGGTATGGAGGAAGGGAGAGGGTGAGAGTGAAGAAGGGAGAGGGAGAGAGATGGAGAGAGAGAGAGAGAGAGAGAGAGAGAGAGAGAGAGAGAGAGAGAGAGAGAGAAGAGTGGGGGAAGGGAGAGGTAGAGGGAGGGAGAGAGAGAGAGAGAAGAGGGGGGAGGGAAGGTAGAGAGAGGGAGAGAGAGTGGGAGAGAAGAAGGGGTATGGAGGAAGGGAGAGGGAGAGAGGGAAGGAGGGAGAGGGAGAGGGAGAGATGGAAGGAGGGAGAGAGGGAGAGAGAGAGAGATAGAGAGAGGGAGAGAGGGAGAGAGGTAGAGGGAGGGAGAGAGGGAGAGAAGAGGGGGGTGGGAGAGAAGAATAGGTATGGAGGAAGGGAGAGGGAGAGAGAGAGAGAGAGGGGGGAGAGAGGTAGAGGGAGGGAGAGAGGGAGAGAAGAGGGGGGGTGGGAAAGAAGAAGGGGTATGGAGGAAGGGAGAGAGAGAGAGAGAGAGAGAGAGAGAGAGAGAGAGAGAGAGAGACCTTGTATGCGTTTGAGATGGGGAGACAATACACTTACATGTGTATATATATGTTTAATATATTATATGTATATAAACATACTATATATACAATGTCATATTATACACATATTATATATTACATATATTATATGTATATACACATATTATATATAGAATATCATATTATACAATAGCACGTACGCGCTTCTTGCACTATAAGTACCCCGCACGCGCTCTTGACTTTTTAGGCTTGGAAATAGGCCTCGATGACAAAGCTACGGATTGGAAGTTTGATTTCCCTCCATTTCTCTCATTTTTGACGTGTTTTATTTTACCAACTTGGTTTATCGACTTTGTCATCATCAGGTTTACAATTCATAAAGTGGGTATTTTTAAAATTGCCATCATATTTTCACCCATCTTTTGAGCTTTCTAACCATATAATTTGTTTTCAATTTGAACAACAATAACATATTATTATTCAATTTCTTTTACTAGTGTCTCCATAGTTCTCACAGACATAGGTGCACCATTTTTACAATAACTTTTGATATACTCATCCAAATTAAAAAATATATATATATTATTGTAGTGCACTTGATTTTTTACAATTTAAAAAAAAAATTGTATTTTCGATTTGTTTAGTGCAACTTATGCTTTGTGCACGAACAGGTACCTAATTTTCAGGATGTGCTCAATTGGAAAAATCATAAAAAAAAATACTCAACAAAAAATTACAAAAAAATACACATCTTCTAGTGCTCACTCTTAAATATCTTTTTGCCAAAGGATTTGTCAAAATACTAAATCTAACTATGACTTTTTTGATGTGCACATCAAACACTATGTTATGTTTTTCAGAAAAAATCAGGGTCATTTTTTCATGCACAAAGGATTTGACCCCCTTAATCTTATCGAATTTTGAAAAAGTTTAGTAGTTTGGAAACTACATTCAGAGTACTACAATATTTTTTGTTTGACTATCTTCATATCTTGAGTGGATGACTTTCAAATTTCACCTCCAAGTTCAGGTTCACCTGATTTCAGAAAAAAAAGTGTCCATTTATACCCCCCTTTTTCACCGCCATCTTTGTGCACTTACCCCAGTAAATCATTTACATAGTCTTCCATGATTTTGTGTATCATGTCATGAAATAAGGTGGTCATTGCCCTCGGATAAATAGCACCAGCATTTTTAAGGCCAAACATCATCACATTCCAAAAATATGTTCCCCATGGACAAGTGAAAGTTGTTTTATGTTGGTTTTATGGTGCAATCCTGATTTGATTATAACCAGAAAAACCATCCATGAGTGATAGCATTTCATTTCCGGCTATCGATTCCACTATCATATCTATGTTAGAGAGTGGAAATTCATCCTTTGGGTAGGCCTTATTGAGGTCCTTGAAGTTGGTGCATATTTTGATACCTCTAGTGTGTTTGGTTACTAGTACTAAATTTCAAATCCATTCTAAATAGTCTATGGGTATGATTAAAACCACATCTAAAAATTTATGTAACTCAATTTTGACCAAGAAGGCTATGTGTGGATGCATGTTCCTTTGTTTTTGTTTGAATGGTTTTTCTCCTAGGAGAAATGGTAAATGATGCACGAATAACTCTGGATCTAACCCTGACATATCAGAATAGGACCATGCAAAGTTGATTGTCCTCTATGCAAAAATTCGAATAAACTTTTCTTTTTCCTTTGGATTCAAATATTTTTCCAAGGGTATCTTATGTACTGTTTCGGCATCTTCGATGTTGATCTCCTTAGTTTTTTCAACTAGTAATGTTGACTATTCTTTGTCTATAAGAAGAGTATCCAATATATTGTGGGTCATAAGTTTTGCTTTATTTTGATGCAAAAGCATCCCTGGTCCATGGCAATATTGCATCAACCAAAAATATTTCTTTTCTATTTGTTTATGTTTTACAGTTTCAGCATTTCATTCTACATTTTCTTGCATTGGATTAGCAGATCTTGTGGAGTTAGATTTTTATTGAGGACATAATCATCTTCCTTAGTACTAAACCATGGAGCATTTGGATCATTTTTCAGCAAGTTATCGATTCTGGATTCCAAGATAGGTTTTTAATACCCAAATCGTTTGGACCTATTGGCATTGGTGAATCTACTGGATCCCTTCCATAGCTTGCGGAGCCCTGTGCATTGATTCTGATGTTCTTTGGCGTGTTGCCAACCTTCCCTTTGATCCACACTTCATCCTTTGGATTTTTTGGAGGAATCCCTTTGGTAGAGGCCAACCTATTGGTTTTACACATTTGATATTGTTCTTCAGCATTTGATGCATTTTGGGCCAATCGGATCCCCTTGGATTGTATAAATCATTGTAATTGAGCATTATAATTCATCATTAGAGGAATCAAAATTAACATAGTAGATAGATCTTAGGTTGGAGGTCTGGGAGTGACTTGTTCCGTAATTAAGCATGTTTGTGGCAAGCCAGTCAGCCGAATATTGTAACGCGGATGTTATCGATTATCTATAATCAATTTTCATGATCTAATATATTCAGTTCTACATTGCCTCCATCATGGCCTCTTGTTTCTATTGTATTTACTCTTGTTGCATGGCCCAGATTGATGTCTTTGAGGTCCCTCCTAACAGGTGACTGCATCAAGTGGTATCAGAGTGAGATTTCATTCCAGAGATTGCATTGTCTAGAGAATTTTGTTCTAGGGTGGAAGACTATGGATCCGACCTGTAGCTGCAGAGGACTGGTGTAAAGATAGCATGAATAGGAAATAGGAGTGGTGGAGAGCATGGGAATGCAAACCCTGTTATGATGGAAATGTTGAGAGGAATTGTAGCCTGGTTCGAAGCCGTTGAAATAACCCAGAGAAGAGGTCAACATATTGAAGATGTGAGCAAAGATGAAGAAGAAACACCGACAAAACAAGTAGAAAATCCACCAGTTATTGATCCAAAAGAAGAAAGGTTTTTGAGGGTTTTAAGCAGGGTGAACACTAAACCAAATTTTACCCAACTGGAGTATGATGGAAAATTGGATTCAGATGAATTAATGGATTAGATCTCAGAGATAGAGAAATATTTTGATTTTGAGAACACCATGGAGGAAAGAAAGGTGAAATATGAATGTGCCTGATTGAAAGGTCATGTGTCTCTTTGGTGGGAACATTTGCAAGTTGATAGACAAAGGAGAGGTAAAGAGAAGATCAAATAATGGGAGTGGATGGTTGCCAAGTTAAAATCAAAATTTATGCCAACTAATTATCAAGTGAACCTATTCTAGAAGTTGTAGAACTTGAAGCATAAAAAAATCTAGTGTGAAAGAGTATCCCAAAGCATTCTACAAGTTGAATATCAGGTCTGGACATGTCGATGATGAGGTTGAACAAGTTGTGAGATATATGAATGGATTGCGGATGTCTATAAAAATGGCCTCATTTTGATCAAGTTGTAGAGTGTTGAAGAAGCGTACCAGTATGCCTTGAAAGTAGAAGAGAACTTGAACAAAATACATGAGCAGAGACATCAAGGTAGAGGTGGAAGGTTTTTCAGAGGAAGATTTCAAGGAGAAAGAGGATATACTAGAGGAAGAGGAACCTGTGCAGATCAGAACAAGGATAAGGAAGTAAGAAAAGATGGTAGTTCATACCGAAATGATGATAGAAATTTTTGTCAATGAAGAGAACGTATTGGCCACAGGAATGAGGGTTTTGGAAAAGATGACAGAAGACCAAATAAGAGAGTTCTTAGAGGAACTTCCATAACTATGGAAGAGAAGGATATCATACTTTTGAATATAAGAAGATAGATAACACTGGGAGAATAACCTTGGTGGAAGAAATCCCCACCAAATCAGCTAACAAACTGGAAGATGGAGAATTGTTGATGATGAGGAGAGATTTGTGTCATACCAGAGGAGATGAAGAGCCCTTGTAGAGGCAAAATTTGTTCAAGACCATATGTAAGGTATCTGGTAAGTGCTTTAAAGTTGGTATTGATAGTGGTAGTTTAGATAATCTTGTTTCATAAGCAATGGTGAATAAGTTGAAGTTGGAAAGGTTGAAACACCCTAAGCCTTATCAGATAGCATGGATTCAGGATGATCATAAGTTGTTAGTAAGTGAGCAATGTTTGGTAAAACTAAAAATTGGGAATTATCATGATGAAGTCTTGTGTGATATTATGCCTATGGACATTTGTCACCTTTTGTTGGGTAGACCTTGGTAGTTTGATAGAAAAGCAATACATGATGGGAGAAAAAACATATACACTATTGTGGCGAATGGGATGAAACAAACCTTGTTACCCCTGGAGGAGCCTTTCAAGAGTGAAGTTTGTACGAATGTCAGAATTTGTTTGGTGGATGGAAGGAAATTCTTGGATGGGATGAGACATGAGAATTTGTGTTTTTCCTTAGTTCCTAAGAAGATGGAGAATCTGTAGCATGAGGAAGAACAACTGGAAGAAATAAAGGAGTTGCTGACAGAGTATGAAGACATCATTTTAGATAATGTTCCTAATGGATTACCACCTGTAAGAAGTATCAGTCATTGTATGGACCTAATTCTCAGAGCTAGTTTGCCTAACAAAGTTGCACATCAGTTGACACCAACAGAGAATGAATAGTTGAACAAACAAGTGCAAGAATTATTGAAGAAAGGTTTGATCAGAGAAATTTTTTTGTCCCTATGTAGTACCAATAGTATTGGCACCTAAAAAGGATGGAGAATGGAGGATGTGTACTGATTCTAGAGCAATCAACAAGACCGCAGTGAAGTACTGATTTCCTTTACCTAGGATGGATGACATAATGAACTATTTGAATGGAGCCAGATACTAAACAAAGATAGACTTGAAGGGTGGATATCATCATATCAAAATCAGAGAAGGAGATGAGTGGAAGACAACATTCAAGACAAATGAAGGATTATATGAATGGTCGGTGATGCCTTTTGGGTTGACTAATGCACCTTGTACTTTCATGAGGTTGATGAATGAGGTATTGAAGAAATTATTGGGTAAGTTCGTTATTGTATATTTGGATAACATTCTTATTTTTAGTAAGACAAAAGAGGAGCATTTGTTGCATTTAAGACAAGTTTTGCAGAGGTTAAGGTAAGAGAAGTTGCTGATAAATATAAAGAAGTGTAGTTTCATGAAGGAAGAGTTGGTCTATTTGGGATTTGTGATATTTGTGGATGGATTGAAGATGGACCCTGAGAAGGTGAAAGCAATTATTGAATAGCCTACACCAGAAAGCATTGGAGAGGTAAGATCATTTCATGGATTGGCTAGTTTCCACCAAAAGTTTATCAAAAATTTTAGTTCTCTTTGTAACCCTATGAATAAGATAATGAGAGGGGATAGGAAAGAATGCAAGTGGACAACCAGAGTAAACAAAAGTTTTGAAATGTTGAAGCAGAAAGTGACTGAGCAACCTATGTTATCTTTACCACATTTCAACAAAGTGTTTCAAGTGGATTATCATACAAGTGGAACTGAAATTGGAGCCATATTGAGTCCGGAAGGGACAACAGTAGCTTATTTTAGTGAGAAGTTGAATGATGCTAGGAGGAGATATTTAGTGTATGATCAGGAATTTTATGCCATAGTTCAAGCCTTGAATAAATGGAGACATTACTTGTTTCCTAAGGAGTTTGTGTTGTATACTGATCATCAAGCCTTACAATATTTAAACAGTCAGAGTAAGTTGAATTAGAGACATATGAGATGGCTAAATTTTTTGTAGAGTTACACATTTGTGTTGAAACATAGAAGTAGGAAATCTAAAGTTGTCGATGTATTAAGTAGAAGGAGGAGTTTTCTGATGGAAATGAGAGTGACAGTATTAGGATTTGAGGAGTTGAAGATCTTGTATGATGATGACCTGGATTTTGCAGAACCTTGGATAGTGTGTAGAGAACTGGTTATGGTAGATATAAGCAAGTGGTTGGATTACTTCATTCAGGATGGGATGTTATTCAAAGGAGTTCAGTTGTGCATACCTAAGAGTTCTATGAGGGAGAATCTGATAAAAGAGAAGCATAGCGCAAGATTAGTTGGACACTTTGGGATTGATAAGATAGTAGCATTGGTGAGTGAGCATTACTTTTGGCCTTAGAATCAGAAGAATGTTAAGAAATTTGTGTAGAGTTGTAGAGTTTGTCAAGTTGTAAAAGGTAGTAGTCAGAATGTGGGATTGTATAAACCTTTGACAGTACCAGAGAGACCTTCAAAAGACATAAGCATGGATTTCATACTTGAATTACCTAATACATAGAGAGGAAATGATTCTATATTTGTGGTGGTGGATAGATTCTCAAAGATGGCTCATTTTATACCTTGTAATAAGACATCAAATGCAATGCATATAGCTAACCTATTTTTCAAGGCAGTTGTAAGGTTGCATGGATTACCTAAGAGCATAGTTTCATACATAGATACTAAATTTGTTGGTTATTTTTTGAGAACACTTTGGAAGAAGATGGATACAGATTTGAAATTCAGTTCTACCTTTCACCCACAGACAGAAGGGCAGGCAAAGGTAGAAAACCAAAGCTTGGGAAATTTTTTGAGATGCTTGCTTGGAGAGAAAACTAGAAGTGATTTGATTCTTGCATAAGTAGAGTTTTCTTACAATAATTCAGTAAACAGGAGTACTAGAAGAACACCTTTTGATATTGTTATTGAAGCATACCCTAGAGGTATATCACAATTAAGAGATGTCAATAATGAAGAAAAGTAGATTGCAGATGTAGAAGAATTTGTAGATCGCATGAAGGCCTTGCATATTCAAGTTAAGCAACATTTGGAGGACATGAACAACAAGTATAAGGAGAAATAAGATGAGAAGAAAAGACATAAGTAATTTGAAGTTGGCGATGAAGTGATGGTGTATCTGAGAAAAGAAAGATTTCCAGTTGGAACCTATGACAAGTTGTAGATAAGGAAGTTTGGACCTTACAAGATATTGAAGAAATTCAGTTCTGGAAATGCATATGAAGTGGATTTATCGAATAGTTTGAGTATTTCACTTGTATTCATCATTGCAGATCTACATCATTATCATGACTTAGAATTCAGTAAAGACATTATTCCGGACTTGGAAAAGTAGTCTCCCCAGAAGAAGATAGATTAGATTGAAGACATTTTGGATAGTAGGATTGGGCGTAGTACGTGGAGTAGTCAGTATAAGGAGTATCTTGTGAAATGGAAGGACAAACTAGTTGAAGATTCATCTTGGATTTCTCAGGCAGAGGTAGACCGCCTCAATTTTCCTCTAGCCCGAGCAAAGTGAGAGACTCACTTTTACAACAACATTGGATGTTTGATGCAGGAGCATCTCTGGTTCATGGCAATATTGCATCAACCAAAAATATTTCTTTTCTGTTTGTTTATGTTTTGCAATTTCAGAAATTCAAACTGCATTTTCTTGCATTGGCTCACTGGATCTTGTGGAGTTTGATTTTTCTTGCAGATATGATCATATTCCTTATTCCTAAACCATGGATCATTTGGATCATTTTTCAACAAGTTATCGATTCCAGATTCCTAGACAGTTTTATGATGTTGGAACCGTTTGGAGTTATTGGCATTGGTGAATCTACTATATCCCTTTCATATCTTGTAGAGCATTGTGCATTAATTCTAATGTTCCTTGATGTGTGGCTGACCTTCCCTTTGATCCACTCTTCATCCTAAGTTGTATTTTCAAAGGAATCCCTTTAGCAGAGGTTGACCTATTGGTTTTACACGTTTGATCTTGTTCTTCAGCATTTGATCCCTTTTGGGACGACCGGATCCCCTTGGATTGTATAAATCATTGTAATTAGGCATTATAATTCATCATTAGAGGAATCAGATAGAACATAGTAGATAGATCTTAGGTTGGAGGTCTAAGAGTGACCTATTCCATAATTAAGCATGTTTATGGCAAGCCAGTGAGCTGAATCTTATAACTTGTATGTTACCGGTTATCTGTAATCATTTTTCATGATATAATAAATTCAGTTCTACATTTCCTCCATCATAGCCTCTTGTTTCCATTGTGTTTACTCTTGCTTCCCGATCCGGATTGATCTCTTTGAGGTCCCTCCTAACTAGTGATTGCATCATATTCTCATCATCTAGATTGGAATAGGATCTTGCTTCTCCAAAGTATGTAGTTCTACCTATATCTATGGCAAAACTAGCTTTATGATCATCATAGGCAATTCCATCCTTTGCACCCAATAATTCATCTATAGCTTCATCATTTTGGAACCAATCTAATTGTGGTTGTCCTTCTTTGTCCTAGTCTATTAGATGAAGATACATAAGACAAAGATATTTTTCTTCAGTAGGAGGAGATGTTGCTGAGATCATGTAGATTCTATTGTTGAAAACATACTTGACCGATTTTGGGTCGATTGATATGTCTTCATATTCAATATTGTCATCCACAATTGGTTGGTTGTCATAATCTCTAAATATTGAATATCTGTTGCAATTGTGTAGAGATAAAAACTCATAATCATGTGAATCTGTTATACTCTCTATATATGTTTCTCTGTCTAATCCATCTTAGCCAATTTTTCAATTGGAGAAAGAGGAGTTTTAGTTGTACTGATGATGAATGGGAGAGTATCCTAATTTGTAGACCGTTATTCTATGATAATGGTCTCATTGAGTGCTTGAATGAGAGATACCGATAATATTGAATTACCATCTCTTATTAGTGTTATCCTTGTATTTGTTGATGTATTGGTTTGTGATGATGGTGTAGAAGCATCTGCTATTGGTGAAACTCATGTTTCCATAACTATATTAACATGAGACACTAGCCGAAAGACCATTTACAATGTCTTGTTCGGTCTTGGTGATTCAGGGTCATGATATTCACTTGTTATTATTGGCAAGTTTTGGATAATTGGGGTATCTAGTCGAGTTGTTCTTCTTTTCCTTATCAGTCCAGTGTATCCTAATCCCCAATTCTTTGGATTCTCTAAAGGTAATATGGGCTCTATGATGCCTTGTACATGTTCCCCCAAGCCTATTGAACCATCATAACGATGGTGATGCAACATCTTAAAACCATTTCCATATTGTTCTAAGGGGAGTTTGATGTTTGGAGTGTCATTTTCTTCTTTATATATCCATCCATTGATATTTGCATCTAGAGATTCGTCATTAATCTCTCCCCATCTAATAAATGAACAAGAATCAGAAAACTAACAATTTCCTTTGCTTTATTTTTTTTTGTTAGATTTGGTAATGTTCACCCAAAAGACCTAGGAGATAGTTGTCCTATTGGAAATGTTCTAGAACATAAATACTCACCACACCCTTCACCTTTGATTTTAAGAGGAGGTGGTGTAGGTGTGTGAGATGATGACGCTAGTGTTTATGCAATATTTAGAGATTCCATTTGTATGTGCAACAAAGTTGTCTGATTGATGGGTACTTGATTATCTGTGCTTGCCCTTAAGTAATTGTGGTGTTGAAAAGAGTTTGGATCACCATGTATGGTGATGTCAATTCCATTGTAAGGGAAATTAACACATTGGTGAAAATTTGATTGCACTGCCTAGATGACACATATCCATGGGTGCCCTAGTAGCATGATGTACCCCAATTCTTTGTCTAAGACTTGAAAGGTGATGTCTGTTGTGACTAGTCCTACTTGCACTGGTAAGGTTACTAAACCCTTGGAGGGGCGTTCCTCATCATCATAAACTTTGATATTGATTCTCTTGGTAGGATTAATATGATGTTCAGAATAACCTAGAGCTTTGATGTAAAGTGCATATATTGAGTCTGGCTTTGTCATATATGAGCATTATTCGAACCTTCTTTCTATGAATGAGATCTTTTAAGTGCAAGGGATCATTGTGCATGGGTCTATCTATTGGTACATCTTTCTCAATGAATGCTACCTTGGAAGCTGCCAAGTTTTAGACCATGGATTAGAATGTATTCTCATCTATATCTCTAGCAACAATATATTCTTCTAATGCTTTGTCTAGGATTGCCTTATAGGCTAGTGAGATGCAAAGTAACTCAAAAATTAAAATTTGAGCTGGAGTCCTTTTAAGTTGGTCATCCATATTGTAATTGCCTTTTGTTGGAGGGATATTTGATGGTACCCCTTGCAATGTGACCTTGGATCTTCATGTGATAACAACACAAGCTCTGCTTCTTGGATTAACCATAATTGTGGCCACTATGTCATCTCCTGCACTGATTGCATTGATTGTATAATCATATGCTACATTGGTATAATTTGTAGTTCTATTTTGCGCACCTGAACTAGAAGCTTTCCCTTTTTCATGCTTAACAAAAGGGTCTTTGAATATGGTGCACAGACTGTGTTAGTTGATCCCTTGTTGGCATCTACAGTGATATCCCATTGATCAATAAGGTCCTGTATCAAGTTCTTAAGTTTGTAATAGCTTGTTGTTTTATGGCATTTGGAACGGTGGTATTCACGAAAATAATTGTCATTCCACCAAGTAGGCTTGAATGGACCAAGTTCGTATGGTTGAGCTACTCGCAAAGTTATGGCATTATTTTGTATCAACTTCTTGAGAGATGACTCAATTGATTCTCCAAGGGGTGTATAGTTCCTTCTAGGTACACTGATCCTTGGGGGTCTTTGATTGCTTGACTAAATCATATTGGAATTTGCAATGTTTGTTTGAGTTTAATTCCTATTGAAAGAATCAACTAGTCCTTAAAGTGATACCATTGGTTAATCTCTATTGACAACACGAGCATCTACAACCCCATCATTTGTGAAATTATTTTTTTAAGACCAAAAATTTGGCTTTTCATAGCTTGTATTTATGGTTGGTCCATTATCCTTGTGATGTTTTAATATTCCTTGTTCTAACAAGCCTTTTTCACACTTTATGCCTTTTTTTGTGATTTCTTTGAAAGTGCTTAAACATTGCATTTGCAATGGACATTTGACTTGAGGAACAATTTTCTTAGTAAAAATATCTACTTGCTCAACTTTGAGAATGTGGCTGAGACATTTGCGATATAGAGCTCTCCATCTTTGCAAGAATGTAGCAAATTCTTCACCTTCCTTTTGTCTAGTTGCACACAAATCCATTAGGGTAACTGGATTGTCTATATTGTGTGAAACGTTTGTGATGAATATTTCAGCCAACTCACCCCATGAAGCAATCTTAGGTGGTAGATGTGAAAACCATTCTAATGTTGTTTCTCCAAGACTTTTGGGAAATAGGCCACTTCTATACATGCTATGAAGAATTCTCTAACATGACCTCGGGGATCACCTTTCCCTTTATACTTCTCAAACCTTGGTGTCTCAAAATGTGGTGGAAAAGGTGGCATATACAAAGTCCTATCAAAAGGATAAGGATGGAGATCCTTCATAGTATAGCTCTTCTTGTCATTCACTATTTGCATGTTGGTCATATGCTTTTGGATATTCTCTACTTCTTGAGCCAAGATATTTGTTTGGGTCAAAGGTGTACTGACCCTATAAGTATTTCCCACAAACGAAATAGTGTTTCAGTATCTTAGAGCTTGTTGAAATGTTTACTAACCATGTAATTGTGTGCTATGAGTTCCACTTGGTGGTGTGAAATATGCAAAATGTGCATTAACATTTGGCTAACTTGAGATATTTATTCATGTTGATCCTTGGTTCACATTGTGACCATTGTATGTAGATCCAATGGCAAGTGATACTATAGGTTGAGATTTATTTGCATAAATGGTGTTTTGAGCTATGGTTGTTGTAGATTGGGTTGAAGTATTCAACATGATTAACATTGATTGAGTTGTAACACTTGGTGTAGTTTGAGATGTGACACTAGTCCTTGAAGATGCAGTTGTTGATTGAGCTAAAGTGATTCTAGCATGGGTTGTTGTTGCTTGAGTTTCTACCACACTAGGTGCCTGAGTTACATTTTGCATCAATGTCACTCCTAGCGGCAATATTGTCGAAATGTAAACACTTGGAGGCAACTTGGCCCCATTTTGCACTAAAAGTGCGAGATATCAATCTTTATCATTATGGATGAGTGCGTTGAGAACCATGAGTACTATTGGATCTTGTTCAGCTGCCTCCAATTCTTCTCGTGTTAGATTATGTTGAATTTCGTCTATGGAAGGCATCCTGTTGATGTTTGTTGGTAATGTTATAAGTCTTCTACCTTGTGGTTGTTGATATTTGGATAGATCCATATTCCAAGTGGGATTGACCAAGGGTTCATTGTTCAGATCCATCTTATCTTTTTGTAATCTTGTGAATGGCATGAATGTATCTCCAAAGTGATCTTAACTCTCTATAACTCACTTTGACTCTCTAAAATGCAAATGGTAAACTAAGATGAATGCAAGACTTATGCAAGGACTAGCTATGTATGTATGCAATCTATAGATGATGACACTCTATTAAGGTCTCTAGCAAGGAATTGGGCTATCTACCATAATAATTTTTTCAACAAATTATCAAAATTCTTCTTGATCTCTTTGTTCGTTGATTTCTTTTTCTAGTTTTATATCAAGGTAGTTATATTTTTTAATTTCATCATCTATAATAGCTTCGACTTCCTCATATTGGGGAAGATCAATTCTCACTTCCCAAGCAAGATTATTCAAACCATCAATTATTTCTAATTGATCATTGTCCGGCCCAAGATTGGGTTTTTCAAATGGGAAATAATCATCACCTTTTAAACCCATGCAAAAGATATGCTCTTAAGACTTCTATTGAGTGATGAACCAAAATGCAAATTATGCAAGGGTTAACCTTGAAACTACGATGGTAGATGTGTATTCTAATGCAATGTATTGTGATATGCACGACCAAAGTGGGTCCTAAGATGAACTTAGATTATGATAATGCAATGACTAAATGGATGAAATTTTGGCAAAGGTTGAAAATATTTCTACGTGAAGTGAGGATTTATGCAAGGACTTTGTGAAATATGAGGACAATAATGAGACTATGCATGACCTAAATACATGAAACCTATGATCACAAAAGGTATCATTTTCTCCATATCTTTGAATGTGGTAACTTTGTTGATCTTTTTTATTGTGGATACTTGGAATTTTCTATGAATTTTGGGATTCTTATTGATGTTTTTGATAAAAATTGGTTGATATTCCACTTTGTAATGTTTGATCATGTAGAAAAGACACACCAACAAAGCAAGAAAACCAATATGTCATAAAGAGAGCACTTGTTAAAAGTATTTTTTCAAACCCTTATAAATATTGGAATCTTTTTCAAGACCCCATCTTGTTTTCGATAAATATTTTGGCCAAATGATAACACATCAAGGAGACTCTCCTAAGGTCAAAAGGTCATGAATAATATCAAATCCCACATCTTGATAGTCCATCAGCTCAAATAGCCCTGTCACACCCTAGGGTGCACCTAATTTTTTGCCTTTGTTTGAAAATTAAACCAAAGAAGATTTCTACTCAATTCGCTCATTATCTTGGGAGATATATGGTGAGTGTCTTGGGGGAATATTCTTCCCCATCGTTGCACTGTGATACTATAAGTGTCTGGTTACTGGCTCAGTTTGGTTTCTATGCTTATGGTTTGTAGAAAGGGTTATGTCTGGTGTGTCAAAGATAAACTCCCCGAGGAGACTTCCCAACCTTTAGAACAAAGTCTTTTTGTATCTTAAAGATATTGGGGGAAGGCTATCAATACAAAACTACCATTGGACATGATTTTCATCACATCCACATTTGATTATAGTGGGTTGGATTACTTGGCTTTAGTTGTTTCCTACTTAGGTTGTTCCCTCTCACTTGGCCTTATGGGCTACTTGGGAGGTAGGCCTACTAAAGGATTTATCCTATTGCAAAAATTGACAGAAAGCATGAAAGGTGGGTCTATCTTTTTAGTCACCCAGTTAAGGGGAGAATTGCAAAAATTGACAGAAAGCATGAAAGGTGGGTCTATCTTTTTAGTCACCCAGTTAAGGGGAGAGCATATGCCTATCACCTTGAAAACACAAAAAACAAGAGTTATTTTTATCCCTTCATTGCAAAATTTTCTAAACTATTTGGAGATGTTGCTCCAATAAAAGCATGATGTTCATTTTAGCAAACAAAGCAATTACGAGATAAATAAAAGCAGGTTTATTTTTGTTCTTTTTAAAAAACACCAAAGTAAGTGTTAGCTAAACTAGGTCTAGCTATCCCTACAAAAACTCATGAAAACATTAGAACATTGTGGGCTCACAAGCCTAATATTGTCTTTTGGCTATAGAATTTGGCTTCACTGTCTGTTAAAATAAAATATTATGATAGCAAAGAATCAAGAAAAGACAGAACAATGATCTTATTTTATCCTCTAACAAATGTGAATTAAGATTAGATCAAATGTGAATTAACATCTAAACAATTGTGAGTTAATTTGTAGACAAATGTGAATTAATGTCTACATAAATGCGAATTGGCATTTGTGCAAATCTGAATTGCCCTCTGCACAAATGTGAATTAAGACATAGAAATAAAATATAGAAGATAGAATCAATCAATCATGACATAAGATGGATCCATTATCATATTTGTCATGATCTCAATGTCATAAAACACGTTGAATCTATCCAAGTACTTCTGCACAATATGATAAAATCAGGATAGGGTGGCCACTTCTTCGAGATCTTGAAACCTCTTTTCTCCTCTTATCCACTATCGTTATGCTATTCTTTGTCTTTTGTATTCTTTTCTCTTTATGGAACCTGAAATTTTGAAGGTCACTCTTCCTGCCATAGGGTTAGACACATCTTATGCATAAAAAGAATTTTTTCTAGAATTGAAAGATATTTATGGGTTTTCAATGCAAATGAATAAAAAACACAAATGATGCATAAAATTAAAATTTTGAATAATCTCTGTAATTGTTCATTATTTTTGACAAATGTGAATTGATGTCAATAAAAATGTGAATCATTGTCAACACAAATGTGAATTGTTGTGAACGAATGCGAATTACTGCACATACAAATGCGCAGCACTTTTCCTGCATCCATACAGAATCTGCAAAAATCATAAAAAAGACATCAGAAGGTTACTTCATGTCGGGCTCGTCATTATTTCTTAGGGGTAAATTCAGTCATAAGAAACATAATTAGATTATAAGAACAAATCACAACTCTAATATAATTAGAAATACTCCTAAATGACAATGAAATAATGCTAAATCAATTGAACATTGAAAGAAACTAATTTAAAATCCCTCGCTTGATGTAACAAGGCTTCCATTGCTCTTCTCCAAATTGTGTATGTAGGTGGCTCTCAGGTGTTGCATTTGGATTCTTGCATAAGATAGACAATTGCTTTGAAGATTATAATTCTGTGATTCTAGATTGAAATTGAGAAATGAGGCTTTCTTTAATAGATTTTCAAATGAGATGGGGTGAGAAATTGAACTGAAGTGTTGATTGATAGTTCATTGATTTTGATTGATCAGTTAAGTGGATTGATTGATTTATTAAAATGATAGATTGACTTGTTAACTCATTTGATTGATTAGTAGACTTAATAGAGATTAGGGAGAGGACTGATTTGGTTAACCAATTGACTAGTTTGATTGAGGAGAAGACTGGATTGATTGGTTAGTCAAAAAAGGTTATTTGGAGTGAAAAGGGGAGAATGGAGAGTTAATTGAGTTAATTGATTATTTAATTGATTCGATCAATCAGTCATGATTTTCAACATGTGTTGTAGGATTTTTTAATTGAAATTCATTTTCATTTTTATTTGAATTTGAATTTAGATTTTCCAATGCTGAAACGCACATGAGATTTACTAAAATTTATTGAAATTTAGATTTGGTGAAATATGAATTAGGGGGAAAATGAAAGTAGATGGAATTATTTGAAATTTTAATTTGGGGAATTGGAAGAGCTAAGTTAATTAATTAATTAATTTAAATAAAATTACTTAATCTTTATAAATGGATAAATTAAATAAAAAGACTATGGGATACCCTAACAACTTTTATTTAGCAGTCTGCACATCAAAATTTTATTCTAGGTGGGGATTTTAATGCACATGTTTTTTATCAAGAAAAAACAGGAGGAATTAGCCCCCCACAAAGACCATTGATGATTTTGTAAACTTCATTCCTGATAATGCATTACAAGATATAGTCCTTGAGAAAGGGATTTTTACTTGGACAAACAATAGAACAAATTTTGCACAAATAGCTGAGAGATTTGATGGATTTCTCATACCTCAGTAGTAGATTCTACAAAATTACAAATTTGAAATGAACATTCTACCTCTTATATGTTCAGATCATTTTTCTATTTCTTTTTCTATATCCCCATCTTCACCTCACTACTTGCATCATTCATCCTTCAAGTTTGAAGAATGTGGTTCAGACACTCGCACTTTCTCCCTCTTTTGTGGCAATGGTGGGTAAGTGAACCCTATCAAAGGGGCACTAAAATGTATCAGTTTTATAATAAAATGCAGCATGTGAAAGCCCAAATCAAACTATGGAATGTGCACAAGTTTAAAAACATTTTCATTGACAAACAAGCAGTTTCCAATGAGTTGACTGAAGTTCATGAGCACATTATTCTTCATAGGTGGATGCACTCATTTATGATAGGCAAAAAAAATTACAATCAAAGTGGGAGGAGCTCAGCAAAAGAGAGGAAATTTACTAGAGGCAAAAATCTAGAGAGCTTTGGATGAAAGAAGGAGATAGAAATACCAAATTTTTTCATGCTTCAGCAAAAGCAAAGAGTGCAACAACCTCCATCTTCTCAATTAATGATGTTGTCACAAGTAAATCGCTGTCAAATCCTAAGGATATTCAAGAAGAAGGTGTCAAATTTTTCAAAACCCTCCTAGCTCCTCCACCCTCTGCAAACCCACCCCATTTGACCATTAATGATCATGATGTCCTTGGAGCCATCCCTCATTCTATTTTTCAACAAGACAATGAGGATCTCATGAAGTTGTTCTCATTAGAAGAAGTGCAAAGAGTGATTTTCTCATTAGCTCCAGATAAAGCTTCAGGAACTGGTGGATTTACTACCCTTTACTTTCAGAAGTGTTGGGATGTTATTAATCTAGATTTCCTGGCTGCACTTGAAGAATCAAGGAGTACTTCAGTTTTAAAAATGTTTAATGTTACAAACATAGCAATCATCCCTAAAGTTAAGGAACCAAGAACATTTGCAGAATTCAGACCTATTTCATTATGTAATACAATCTATCAAATTCTTACTAAGGCTATCTATCTGAGACTTCAACATCTAATTTAAAAAATTATCTCAATGGAACAAGGAGGTTTTGTCCAGGGTAGAGAAACGGTTGAAGGGGCATTAGTAGCTCATGAATTTCTTCACTCAATCCATACATCACAATTGTCCTCCTTTATTGTTAAGCTTGACATGATGAAAGCTTATCACAAAGTAGATTGGAGCTTTCTTTTGAATGTACTCCAAAAATTTGGTTTCTCTGAAACATGGTATTGATGGGTCCATTGATGTATTTTAGGAGAATCCTTTTCGATCATCATTAATGGGGTTCCAGTGGGGTTCTTTTCAACTACCCAAGGAGTTATACAAGGGGGCCCTTTATCTCCCTTCCTCTTCATTATCATGGCTGAAGCGTTTAGCAGATTAATCATATATGATAATGTAAAGGGTAACTAGTAGGGTGTTCACATCCCAAGAACTAATATTTTATAAATCACACACTATTTGCAGATGACTCTCTCCTGTATGGTAAGTCCTCTATTTTAGAAGCCACTCACATGAAAAAAGTTTTGGAAGCTTATACATCAATTTCAGGTCAAAAGATTAACGCTCTAAAGTCGCAGATATATATCTTTAATACTAGAAGTGTTGTTACAAGAAAGATTACAAAAATCTTGGGATTCAAGATAGAGGAGTTACCTTGCACATATTTAGGCATTCCTTTTTTCATGGGGCCAAATAGGGCTTCCTATTGGAAAATGTTATTGAAATGATTAAAGTTAGAGTTTCAGCTTGGAAAGTACAGTGGTTTTCTCTTTTAGGTAGCATCCTCCTCATAAAAAACTGACCTAACTACCATACCGAATTATTACATATATGTGCTTAAAGCTCCTAAACCAGTCATCACTCAGATTGAGAAAATCATTAGGAAATTTCTTTGGAAAGGTAACCTATCTCAAGAAAAGAAGATCCCCCTAGTTTCTCTTAGTAACATGGCCATTGAAAATAATTCGCTAGGGGTAGGTCTTCACGGTGTCACTAAGTGCAATAAAGCTTTTGGATGAAAATTGGTGTGGATAATGTATTCTAAGCCCAACACAAAATGGTGCAAAATAATGCAAGTTAATACTTGGACTCAACTAACCCCATTAGAATTCTCATTATCTCTAACCCTTTGGAAGGGTCTGTTATGTGGAATTTCATGATGTCCTCTAGGGAACTAATAACTTCATATATCTCTTGGCAAGCGAATAATGGAGAGTCAATACATTTTTGGAATGACTCTTGGAATGGATTTTTCCCACTATATCAGCTGTAACATTTGGAGGATGTATTTCTAATTATCATTAGTGCTTTGGGTGATAAATTAATTCATTATGTTAGTGGTGTTGAAATACATTCAAGGAAAGTAATTTGGAAAGATTTCTCAGAGATCCTTGTTGATGACAATCATAAGAGAATGGTGCAACAAGCCTTATCCTAGAGAATAGCTTTCTTGTCAAATAAGGAGGATAAAATCATTTGGGCTCCATCCAAAGAAGGTAATTACTTAGTTAAGTATGGATACAAGTCTCTACAACATATGGTGAACCAGAACCAGAATCATAGAGCATATTATGTCTGTTGGAATAATATAATTTTTCCAAAAGTAGGATATTTTTCTTGGCTGGTTCTGCAAAAAAAGATTCTTGCTAGTGACAAACTTGATAAGTTGCAAATTGCTCAGCCTTTTTTGTGTGTCCTTTGTGGTCAAGAAATTGAAAATGTTGATCAATTATTCCTTCAGTGTTCTTTTTCTTGTCAATCCTGGCTCTTTATTATGAATAAATTGGAACTCTCAATTCCCCTGCCAAGTTCTATCTAGGATTTGTTCCAATCATGGCCAACACTTTTCAAATCTTCTCTTTTTTCTTGCATTTGGAAAATTATCCCAGCGACAATCCTGTGGTCAATTTGGTGGGAGAGGAACAAAAGAATTTTCAAAAAAATTACTTCTTCTATTGAGAAAGTCCTCGAGGGTTTAGAAAAATCTATCTCAGAATCTATAAATACATATGTGCAAAGGTATTTCAGTTGTAACTCAGTTTACACTTCATGGGATGCATATATGGTTAAGAAATGGAAATTGATTTGCATTCCCACTACTAACTATTCTTGATCTAACAATCCATTAAAAATTGATAGGTCTCGTGTTGTCTGGCTTTGTGTAACTTTGTAAAAGTAATTTTTGACAGCCCTTCATGAGGTAACCCAGGTGACTCAGGGGCTAGAGTGTGTATTAGAGATCATTGTGGGGACTTGAAAGCCTTCAAATCCTCAATCTTGCCCCCAGGAACCAATAACATGGTGGAAACCCAAGCATTGTTGCTTGGTTTGGCACTTGCTAAGAAGATGGATTTTTCAAAAGTTCATGTTGAAGGGGATTCTACTATTATAATTAATGCTTGAAAACATAAAAAATCCTTCAATTTCAACATTCATTATGTGTTAGCTCAAGTTTGGGATCTGTTGTATTCATTCGTGGAAGTCCACTTGTCACATATGCTCAAAGAAGGGAATAAATCAGTGGACAGGCTAGTAAATTTGGGGTGTGATGGGATAGAGGTTGATTCAACTAAAGATTACCATATTTTATTCAAAATCCTCCCCCAGTTAGATGACATCATCAAATTCTATTCAAGTATGGGAAAAGGAGTTTTAAACCATTAGTGATTTAATATTTATAATATATGCCACCTGAATCCTATTTATTCTTCACAAATTGGAAATCATACAACTTGCTCTACTCACTCGCATACTCTACAGTTGCATGTGCGAGTAGGTACTATAGGTTTAATTGGCAGCTAATAGATGGAAACCTTGGCACACTCATCATCGTTGCGTCATGTGAAGGCATGGTTTTGGCCTTCACAATATTCAATAATCGATCTCATACTCAATTTTTTCGCTTTCATTTCCATTGTTATACATATATTTATTGCACCTATAATCCAACATACATGTGGTTGATTCATCATCATTAATTGGTAGTTCTCGGTATTTATTACTTGCATCCTTTTTAGTCTCTACACTCAATTAAGGGTTCTAAATTAGTGCATTCTTAAGGCAGGGTTCAGTTGCAAGTGTGAAATGCTTCCTATCAACATAGGGGACATGCAGAGTAACAACGCTTTTCTCACTTGTAGAAGAGAACACATGGAGTATATGTTGCACAACTTCAGAGTCAACATCTCTGTGGAAGAATGAGAACTTTCATTCACAAATCATATCTCAGATGACCAACTTGAATAGGTTTTCCTCACTCATAGTTATCAAGTCTGAAAGAGCATCAAACATCTAATTGGGAAAGAAACCATGTTTCCCCAAGCAAGGAGGCTCATATTTCATTCACATTTGGTTTCAATATTCCTTTTGAATGCTCTAGATTTGTTACAATCTTTTTCGTTGTTGGATATCATTGCCAGTAAAGTTATTAAGGAGGTTTTCCCACCTAATAATAAACTCCTTCTTGTATTCAAGAAGTATGACCTCTGGGAGGGTCAAGCACATGTTGGTGGCCTCTTCCCACATCAATTCCTCCTCAATCGGCTTGAGTTCCTTTCAATTTATGACAATATTAAAAGCACTCTTGAGCTGCAGAATTTCACATACATTCAGAGGGCTTTGGATAGACATCACAAAGTAATTTGGCATGAGATGAGAAGCATGATTAAGCAGAAGGTGAATGCACTTCTTATCTTACTTAGCGCTCCTCATGTAGATGCCCGGGTCCCTCCTCATCAACCTTCAACCTCTCGGGTCACTCATTTTTCTCTGCTAGATCTTAATTCTCTGCCAGTGATGGTAACAACACAGGGAGATGCTGAATTTGCCTCCACTTCTTATGATCCTGTTGTTCATGTAAGCACCTCACCCTTCAAGCATCTAGATGAACATGAGATGGATCCAAAATCAATGGTGGAATAAGCTCCTATCTATTTCATTTTTTGGATCTATATGAGTAAATAGATGGTCAATTTGCTAGAACTTTTCAAATCTCTGTATGGATTTCAATCACCAATTTTAGCAATATAATAATTATCGATCAATGTGTAGAAAGATTAGGTAAACAAGTTAGCATTTCGGTATTTGAGTTTCGGTACAACACAATCGGTTATGATGGTGATTTCTTCAATGGACCGGTATACACATCTGCTCACTAGTAATTTTAGTTTACCGGTATTCACATTTTCTCACTGGTGGTAGGTGTTAGTCTCTTCATTTAATTAAACATGTATAACAGAACTGGTAGTAAAGACATTTTGTTAATCAGTTGGGTAGTACCAGTAATGGAGGGTCTTTTATGAACTGGTTAATAGGATAGCATACCGGTATTAAAGTTCTGGTATAACACAACCAGTAACTGGTTGTGGCAGCTCTATAGTGTTCCAACAACCAAAATGTTGCTTCTCAAGTTTCATGATAACCGGTTGTGGGGGTAGTTTTTAAGGTTTCTTTTGGATTTTTCTAGACCCGCTACTTTCAATATTGGCCTCTATGAGGTTTGTACTATGGGCAAGTCCTATCTTTCTCCTCAGATCTTTGGGGGGTTCCTTCTTATAGCCCCAATTTCTCTTTGTTCATTGTATCTAAGCAAGGATATAGGGTTTTCTTCCTCATTCTTTCCCTACTAAGCTCTTGAATCAGTTGTCTTATATATATATATATATATATATATATATATATATATATATATATATATATATATATATATATATATATCAGTGGCTTTCCACTTTTGCTTAAAAAGAAGATTGTTTATTTAAGGGAATTAATATTTATTTAAGATTTGAAAAGGGGTTAAATTATTAATTGATTAAAGGATAGAAATTTAATGATTAGTAATGTGAAAGGGTGATGATTGAGTTAATTCAGAAGAATAAACTAGCTTAATTAAATAATTAAAGAAATACTTAATTAATTAGATGATAAATTAGTGTGCAATCAATGAGACATCTTTAAGTGTCTTCAACTTGGACAATTATTTAGTTGATCTTCCTCAATTGTATCAGTCACCACTTTTCTTGAAGTGCATTCACTTCAATTATTTCATCACCTTGAGTGACATGAGAACATTCTCCACAATCAACTTCATAAGAAGAAACAATATGACAAGATTCATAACTCTCACTTACATCATCAACATCACCTTCACATTCAAATGTTACGAATGATTTTGTTTCAGATAGACCATGATGGACATTGGGACAACAAACAATATTCATCATATCATGAAGGGAAGGTACACCACAAGGTTACAATTGAACTATTGTTGGTGTAAATCCTTCATTCTTGGTAATCCTTCTTGTTCCTATGTCAATCAAACTTTGGATATGTGCTAGTGAGTCAAGAATGCTTACATGTTGTTGATTAATGTTCTAAAACTCTATTTGGTTTTAAGGTTGCTTGTGTGCATTTGATATTTAAACATGGCGCATAATCACAGGTTCAAACACATTTGCCTCATTTGTGTTTATCCCATCAATACTTAGTCCATGAATAACATTGGAAAAAGCACTACTCGCACTTTGGAATCTACTACAAATTGAGGCAGCAAGCTGGTAATTATTGGGAATGTCATTACTTCTTTGAATTACAATTCTCACTTGCATATGGAACTCTTCTCTTGGGTTTAAGTCTTCTAATCATCTCATATTTGGAAACTGTTTCAATGTTCATTGCAATTTGAAAAGCCTCATGCAAACTTTCAGGATCTCCATTCCTTAACCTATATCTCATCTTTTTGTCAAATGTGCCTAAGTATACCATCAACACCATTGCATCCTGAGGCCTACAACTCTCAAGGATCTTCTTCAATGCCTTCATTAATCTAAGGTTAAACTCAAAAACCCATTAACCATTCTGAATATAGATTTCCATGAAATCATCAAACATTGAGGATGAAGTAATTTTTTCACCAAATTGTTCCATAAAAGCTTATCTAAATTCATTCTAAGAACTGATTGATTGTGGCAACAAGTCTGAAAACCACTCTTTGGCATCATTTCTCATAGACTGTACAAATAATTTTATAACCACATCTTTAGGATTAACTTCATAATCATCAATTAAATCACTAAATTGTTGAAGATGTTTAGATGCTTATTATGACCTTAAAGCATTGAATATTGGTAGCTTACTTCTCACCTCGAGTGGGATAGTTTTTGGGTAACCATGAATGCCTACAAAATCAAGGGCTTGATATCTTTTGGTACTTAAATTCCTTCTATTATATGACTAAGATTTATTACATGGTATGGTCACATCAAGACCCATACAAGGATGATTATATTGTTGATACATCCTAAAAATTATGCTCTTACACAAATTCCTTTTATCAAGAGACCTTAAAAATACATAATCCATGACCTACTTCAACAATAACTAAAGTCTCTTTCAATGAGCATAAATGTAATCAATACATACTTCTTACATAAAAACAAAAGAATATCAATGATAATTGAGAAGTGTGCTGAAACTATTTCTATCCTTTCCCTAATTTAGTGTTGAAATCACTTGAAGGGAACAATTGATATCTTCACACAAATTTTAAAGAATGCTTGAAATATTGTAGCTACTATTTATCTTCTTTTTTACTGAATATTTTGAAGATCCTCTTCAAATCTTAGGTTCTTTATTGACAAAGTCACCACCTCCTTACTAGAGGAAAATTTTCAAATAGTTGGGAGTCATTTGAAGCATAATTTCATTCTAGGTTTTACACATCAGCAGAGTCACACTCCTCTTCAAATGAGCTGCAATAAAAACTCCTTCCAAGGTAAAATTTTAAATCTACAATAAATTTTAGACCCTTCAACTTCTAGAATCCTCCTCAAATGAATTCAACAAATAATCTCTAGAGACTCTGACTCAGTCATCCCCACCATCTAGTTCATGTGTCCAAGTGATGTCTTAGAGTTACCTCAGAATTAGCCTTCTTCCTTCAACAAAATTCTAAGATCATTGGCTAATTAACAAGGGTTTCTAATAAACTAAGAAACCCTTCTACACTTCAGGCTCTACAAAGCCTAGGTATAAAAACTTTATTCCAATTCTACTCCTACAAACATGAAAAGGAAAAAAAGAATTTGATATTTGAATGTATTCTAAAAATGAATTAACCCATACATAGAATAGTTCTTATCCTAGGGAAAAGAGTCAAACAAGAGGATGCAAATGGACTCCCATTAGTAAATATAACTATAACTAGTAGATTTTATTATGTTAATGCCTGACATTAACAAATTTGCTCATGCTCTTATAGAACTCTTCTTACAGATCCATATCATTCACTCAACCTCACTGCAAGTTGTTCAAAGCAAATTAATCCCTTCCTTGAAAGGAAACAAGAAACAACTAGCACAACTCAGGAATTCTGAAAAGATGAATCCAAAGCATCCTTCATGCATTGTATTCAAAGGAGACTGAATTTACAATCATGGAGACAATTCTGCAAAATGTTATTTATCTAATGCTCAAACTAGCCCTATTATTTACTCATGAGACTGCACAATTACAAACAACAAGTCATATCTCTAACTCTAAAATTTAGCTCCAACCTAAATGCACAAAACTTAAAACAAAACTTCAAAACCTTTAGAAAGAAGAAAAGATAATAAATAGAAAGGAAAGAAGCTTCTAGAATAATCTTGTTGATAACAGTTGTCCCTTTCCAAATCTGATTTTCATTTGTCATATGTCCTTCATCTCTCATCTTATTGCAACAGAAAACATTCCCTGCATTTCCAAAATCTAATCTGCAGTTTTCCAAATGCCATAACTGAAAATATTTCCATGTATAAAAAATTTGCTACCGCATTTTACATTTTGGCTCCAAATATTAATGCCCCTCTATGCATACTTTATTCACTTTGGTGAATAACCTTTTGTCTCTGCATTCTCATGAGTGTAATTTCATATTGAAAAAAATATTAAATGCCACACTTTATTTTTATTTGTAACTGAAATATCCCATTTTTCTTATATCCTTGTTGTAATATTTCACCTTGTAAATATATTTCATGCTGCATTTTTCCCTTTCTCAATATTCATATGTGAATTTACTTCACCTGGGTAAAAATAATTACCCTACTGTAGCCATTTATTTTGCACTCCTATAAGTAATAACAATTCCTTCTTTGTTAATCATGAAAATAGCTTTACTTTATCACAATGTTGCATCAATATGTCACATTTAACCTCTAAATGTAACTCCATTTAAAAGGTATTTTCACATAAGTGAAAATGAACTCAACAGTTGTGGAAATAAGTCACCTACAGTCATCTTCATATTTCCCTCTTTTTAAAATAATTTTCACTTGGAAAACTATTAACTTCTATAATGTTCTGGCTTTTACTCACAATAATATTATATCTGGGGGTCTACATCAATGGCCTTTGAGTATTCACTTGATGCAATTAAATACTCCTTACTCTAGACTGGATATTCCTCTCTAGATGAAGACATTATCTCACAACCCCAAAATCTTATTACCTCCTTACTATTTCACTATATTCTATAATATTTTCTGCAACTTCTGGCAACTGTAGTTTTCTATCTACGATCTAGGTTTTTCTACTGCTTTGAGTGTCCTTAGAAAACCTGGTCTTTTAAAATATATTCGAAAACCAGATAAACCCAGATTACATTTTGGGAGATATGAATGAATTGGTGACAAGTAAATTTTACACCTGCAATTTGTATTTACCTAAAAATTTCTAAATATTTTAATAAGTCCATTTGGTGTATAACTTACAATTATTTCATTCTATCAGATTCATCTCCGCACATTCTCACCTAGGCTTTGCAACAACATTATCTAACAAAATCGCTTTTATACTTCGCTGGATGTTGCCATTGAATTTATCAGAATAAAAACCCTAAGTATTTGACCAAATATAAATTACGGCAATCAGAAGCTTTCTCGGGACTCACTGAAGCTTTCCCTTTGGTGTCCCAAGCATTGTTTTTCTTTTTTTTAACAACTTACACTTTGCAATTTAATCTTTTGGTTGACATGGCTCTTTTCTCAGGTCTCAGTGAGGTTATATTTTGGCTTTGCCGAGTGCCAAGAAATTCATTTGCTTCAAAAATTTTGTGGCCCCCACATTTGCAAATGTCCTTTTTTTCTATTCAAAGTCACATATTTAATAATGGTCAAAAACATTATTAAATAATGATTTTCAAATCCATTTATATCTCATTCTTCCTTTATGCATGGATTTAGGTATGTGACCTAGAAAATAAGCCATGCATCATTTAAACTCATGCCCTCATTTTCTACATGTACTATTATTTAAATCATGAAAATAATTTAAATAATAAAATATTTATATGAACCCTGCAAAGACAACTGATATTTGATGAGGCAAGTCGAGTACCTTGTGGGCCTGGCCAAAAAAAAAATTCTCCCATACACCTAACCTATTGGTCTTGATTTAGATCAGGACTCCAAAATGGGGAGTAGACTAGAAAAATGATGAAAATGCAAAATTAGAATGAGTATGAGCAGAATCAACACTACAATCAGGCATTAGGAACTAAAATGATAAAGTGAGGACAAAATTGTAAGTGGGTACAATTTAGGATGCTACATTGAGCCCCCACTTTAGCAAGAGTATGAAACTACGCATATTCATGGTAAAGTATAGTGTCACATTGAAAAAATTTCACCACGATATTAAAGAGACAAGACACACTAAGGCCCCAGGGACTTTAGGATATTACTACTATAATATCGAGATAAAAGGGACAACATAAGAAAGGAGAAGGAAAGATAACACATGACTTCACCAACCTAGTAAGATTTGCTTACTATGAGTCATGAAAAAATAAAAATACCAAATTACAAATCAAAAGGCTTAGTTTGCAAAGTAACTTGAGTATCAAAAACATGTTATGGTGTGCACATAAAGTGTAATATTGAACGGAGTGTATGCCCCCATGTTAAAGGGATTGCAAATGCCTTATCAAAGCAATTCCTTTAAGGTAGCATGCATCTGCATCCAAAAGACAAGCACGTTACTATAATGAGATGCCCCCAAGAAAGGACAAATCAAAGGATAATGGTCACAAAACATATAAGAAAAAGAACATAGGGATACACTAACTCTAGGGTCAATATGCTCTTATGATAAATAATATATATAAAGAATATTTATATTGAATGGACCTCATCCCCCAAAGGTAGTGGAACTATAAAGACAATGGACGAAGAGAACATGTGTCATTTTGAGTCAACATGGTAGAGACCAAAAAGAGATCTCAACACTTTGCATCATCCCCAAGTAGACAACACAAGGGACAACATATAGAATAATTGAGATACAAATAGAAAAATTTCACAATAGATTCAGCCTCCTTATTACTTTGCACCAGTGGAGTAACAAGTGTCATCCAAAGAGAGCCTAACAAAACACAAAAAACAAAACAAGCCCAACAAAACACAAAAAACAAATCAAGCAACACATTACAAACAAGCAAACATGCAAAAGATGATCCACAACACTAGTGACGTTAATCAAGAAAATCATCCGCCTCTCAATCTTGTTGGACATCATTTAGGGATGGTGGACAAGATGTAAGAGGATCCACTTTGATCACAATAGATGGAGCTAATTCAAGTTCCAAACAAGGACTGGATTCTCTAATTATGAGTCACTTTGTTTATCACTAGGAGCTAGGGTTAATACTTTGGAAAAATATGAAGATAAATCATGATTAACATCAATAAGCTCATACATGTCATCAAAATTATTAGAATAAACATTGTTAGCATGAACAAAATCATCATCCATATTACCATCTATACTAATAGGATCTCTAATGGGAAAAAAACTTGAACAATCAGTCTTTTTCAACATTTTTAATCTAAGTGATTTAGGTTGAACTTCCTCCCTAGCATTAGGTGAAGGTTGGACAAATGGGATCAAGTCAATATTTGGTGTCTTGAAGGAGGAAATGGTTTGAGAAGCCAGCTCACAAGCCTTGGAATGATCTTCATCGACATTCTCTAACACAACAATTTTTCTTATTTTTAACCAAGACTTGCAAAGCTCAAGGATCAATGAACATAAAAGAAAATTCTTCTCTCAAAGGAAAAGGAATGGGAGACACCTTACTAGATTGAGATATAGAATGCCAAGAATTTTCCTTTGTAAGATGTAGGATGTGACAATGAGGTATATATAGGAGGAATGGATGGAGTAGGAATAATACTAGGTCCATTATGAGGAGGAGGAATATCTATAGTCATGGGATATATAGGCTTGTTCAAGGACATTATCATCTTATTTTCCTACTTTTGATGAGATAAGAAAAGGATGTCACTTCAAGGTTTAAGAGGTTCAAGTTGTTTAGACCAAAAGTAATCAAGTGTGAAATTACCATGCTTTGTTATGGGTTGGTAAAGGCTATGATTAATAGTTATTATAGTGCCATTATGAGACAATTTCAAATATTTATGAATTGTAGAAGGAACGGATTTCATGGAAGAGAGCCAAGGATGTCACAACTTCACACAAAATTGATCCAATGTAGGAATAATAACAAATATGACATCTAAGCACCTATTACCAACCTCAGTCAAGAGAGTAATAGAACCAATAGTAGGGTAAGAGAAATCATCATACACCTTGACCATAACATCAGATTTATCATATGTAACTTGACACAATTGTAAAATATAAAGATATTCTTCAGTAATCACATTCACCATACACATTGGATCAATGAGAACCCCTCGTGAGAGTTTGTCTTCAATCTTAATAGTGATATATAATGGGCCATTGGGTGCAAAATCACTCTCACTACCTGATCAAAAGTAATCCACGGGTCATTAGGAGGTGTAGGTTTATCAACAAGATTCACAACATTGTTAGATTCTATACCAAAGTCATCAAGAGAAAAGGCCAGAGACTCAAACTCAACAACATTGGTAGAGTCAAAAGGAAAAGGGTTGGTGAAGATTTTAAGATTTTGATTAGAAAGAGCTATGGACTTGTTTCTTTTATCATTGACACCTACTACAAAAATAGTATCATTATCAATAAAGTCTTGAATTTTACTCCTCAATGTATAATATTTCACGATATCATGGCCAGACTAATGATGGTATTGACAAAATGGTTTGGGATCATGATAGGGTAGAAATGGTTTAAAAGTACATCAATTTGCATGATGGGAGAAAATTTTAACATATTAGCATTTATCAACCTCAATATTATACTAAGAAAAGACTCAGAAAGAGGAGTTAATTATTTTATAAATTATTTGGATAAAGGGGCCAAACCTGATGTCGTGGCTACCACTTGAGTAGTGATGTTGTCATTTATCTTGATGCAACCTTTGTTTGGTTTAAAATTTGAAAATGATTGTTGAGAACCCTCATTCTTATCAACTAGAGCCATTAAAGGAGATGATTCAAATTGACCAACTTAAAGCTAGTAATTTTGAATCACTATACACAATCACGTAAATGAAGTAAACTCAAAAAATAGAAGTTTATCTCTAATATCCTTTTATAAATTAGCAATAAAAATTATTTGAAGACCATGATCGGACATTTGATAAGAAATTTGAGAATGCAAATGTCTATATCTACCAATAAAATTAGTCACTTGTTCTTTAACTCCTTTCTTACACTTGAATTAAATCAGTCAAAATATTTTTAGGACCAATAATATTTTGAAATTGTTGAATGAAACCATTAGCAAATTATTGAAATGAAGTAATAAATAAGGAGACAAATAACAATACCATTTCAAAGATTTATTCCTTAAGGTTGTAGTAAATAATTTAGCCATTATTCTTTCTTCATAAGAAAGATCACTACACACAATTTAAAATGTCTTCACATGAGTCAATCAGTCACCTTTTTTATTATACAACTCTAATTGAGGGAATTCCATATGTTTAGGAGGAAATACATGGAAAATGTCTTTGGGTAATGGACTTTCTATATCAAATGTGGGAACATTGAATTTATATTGAGTAATGTAAGCCAATTGTTGTTGAAGGGATGTAACTATTGTCACAAGGATTTGCATTCGACTACTAAGCTAGGAGCTTAGCAATCCCATGAAACACAGAATGATCCTCGATCCTATGGGTTATCTATCTCAAGGATCAATCTCCAAAGTGAGATGGTTCTCCTGATGAATAACTCTTAATACTAACTTGATGGGAAAAGGGATAGAAAGATAATTGGAATTTAAATCTATCCTAGGAGGTGATGCACCAAATATCTGAAATGCCTAATCAACTTCTTTAATTCACAATCAATTTCAAATCAAATTTTTTTGTTTACCACAACTCAATTGAATCATCTATTACATCAATATTTCATATGAAAGACTTGCTCTCAATGTTTGTCTAAAAAAAATTAGATATTTTCACAATTCCAACTTATTAAAATCCAATGACATAACCTATGACCTACAATAACAATGGACTTTCTTGCTATAACCTTTCTTGAATGAGATAAAACTTAAGGATTTAGAATTAAATCACAAAAAATGCATCAAAATCATCCATTCATCATAGCAAACAAGAAGAAATGAGAAGGAAAATTGTTTTTCTTTATTGAAAATAAAACAAATGTTGCTACAACCTAAAAATGCTTCATAAGAGCTACAATGTCTTCTGGTTTGCTAAGTGCAAAAACAAAGAAGAAAAGAACTAGCCAAAGAAAGAGAGAATAGAAGAAATCTTATAGAGAAGGAGCCTTGAAATCAACTGAAAGTTAACTAAATGTCTCCAAATCATAAATGCTTCTCCAAACTAAATGATAAGGCTTGGGATCGAATTTGATCTCATGTCATACAAAAAGGTACTTGAAACTAATGCAAACTGATTGTTAACTTTTGGACAAGTTGCCTCAACTAATAAGTATCCCATATAGGAGTCTAAACTAGTGTAGGATTGTTGTAAACTCTTTAAAAGCTCCTTATTTTTAAGCTTATAACTATTGGATGAACTGAAACTTCATTTTGGACTAATAATAAATTGTTTGTGTATGGTTGCAACTGATTGTACTTGTCTCCCTAAAATGATTGCATGCTATTAAGGCTATATATTTATTAAATTTAATGATTTTTTTTTCTTTATGCCTTTACTACCTCATATCTTGATTTACAGTCTATTATTACAACATTAACTTTTTGTTTTGATAATTATCTCTGTCAAATTCTTACTTGATGCTAAGGGCAGCCTAAGATCTTCTTAATGGCTTCTATTACTCACTATTTTGAAAAATTTTCAACTCAAAGCATTGTCAATAGAAGCTTGACCATTTACCTTGACCATTCTAATTGTGCTCTGAGTATTTTTTCCTTGAATCTCCTAACTTTGTGTTTGAACAATGATATCATAGCAATGGTGCATTCCTTTGGGACTACGTCTTGATCTCTGAAACCAGCTTCTCTGTTATAAGGAATAATCCATGCATATGCTTAATCTATAAAAATCATCCTTAATCTATAATCTGTAGACTGAGAAGCATCTTCATTGTAAGGATTCTGACAATGTGTCTTTAATGGGACTCCCTCTGATCTTCTTGAATATCAACTATCTTCAATATAACTCAAGCACTAGATCCTTTATTGACTGATAATGGTGGATTTTCCAAGGACTTGTGATAGTGATGTCCTTTAGTTCATGCACATTTATATATTCATGCTATATTCATGCCTTTTCACTATTTGGTTGGGGTTTCATTGTTTGTTTGTTGTCTAAATAGTGGATTGTTTTCCACACACCAAAGAGATAACTTGGACCATACTCCTTGAGAGTGATACTTATCATAATTGTGTTGTAGTTGTCCCTTAAAATTTTCTTGTTTCTAATCAAAAGGAACTAATCTCTTTCTTATACATTGTGGTTGTTATCTTTGTTGTGATTGATAGTGATCACTTGTTCTTTTGTGAGGGTTGCCTTTCTTATCTTGTATCTCAAATACATCTTTAATCTGAGCTCTAGCTACTCTTATGAGGATCATAACTCTATTTGTAAACACTACACATCACATCTTCACATGAAGAAGAAATACTTGAGGCTTGAGGGGATTGCTACAAATCCTTTTGCTACATGCTTTAAGTTGTTCTATATCATTGACAGTGTCCATGGGTAAATCAATGAAACAATCCTCGTAGGTACCTCTTCCCTTTGTATTGCAACTGAGCCTTCCTAATACCTTTATGACTATTTTTGTTTTCTTTATATCCCCTTACAGTGATAAGATCAATGTCATTTAGTATTATTCTCTATTTTTACTATCACTTTTCATTGTTGAAACACATTCTCCAACCTTGATATCTCTATCAAGTAGCCACCATGCAATATTACTATTTTTTGTTGCTTTATATATGCTATAATATACCTGTGATGACATGAAAGATCAATCTTTGTCCAACTATAATATTGAAGGAAACTTATCTTTTCAATACCCTTATTGGCTATTGCAGCTATTCTTCCACCTGATGATTGTGGACCTCTTTTGAAAGTCACCGGGTTTTCATTGGATGCTCTATCTTTGTTGGTTATGAGCTTGCTTATGAGACTTTGGCTTAATGCTCATTGTCCTTTGTTTCTGTTTGATCCCTCTTCATTAATAATTTTTGCATTCGCTATCCTCTTAGTTCTTTATTAGTTCATAATCTTCGAGGGTTCTTGTTTTGGTGTCTTGACTAAAAGACAATCATTTTCTCTAATCTGAAGACTTTCTCTCTCTATGGTTTCCTTAAACCCATCTATGGTTGTTATTCTTTTGATATTAGAATGGTTTTCACCAGACCGATTGCTTGCATTTCTTGTTGGTTACAATGGAAGTGTTTCTATGTTTGGGAACATCTATTAAAGCCACTAATACTATCTTTAGGCTCTATGACCTTATTTTTTGGTTGCTACACTATTTTTTAATAAAAATCCCTATCTTAAGAAAGCTTGATCCTCGAGACGTATTTATGCTTATCATTGTTTTTTTATTTCCTTCTATCATATTCTACTACAACTAATGATTGTCATTACTGACAATAAGATCTTTTACCCTGTGACTGTCATTTATGCCTTATTTGTGACCTTGATGACTGTGGCATAGTTATTGTGCTTTTTTATGATTCCTTTCCCAACACATGCACATGGTCCTCGTATTGGCTTTCATTCTTAACCCATAGTACCATTGCACAAGGTCTCTATATATTATCTAGGGTTTTATAAACTTTAAAAAACATAACAACACAAAACCATGTCTATCACGACTACTTCTTTTATGAAAAAAACTTTGAATGTTTGTTTGGTTCCAACTTTATCATGGACATACTCTCAGGAATGGAATAAAATAAACTGTTTCAGCATATGCAAACTACCTTGCCTCTTCAAACAAGATGAGAGGAGAATCATGAGAATAAACAAACCTAATCTATGACTGATGAGATGCATAGTATTTGCATGGCATAGTTATAGTTATCTCTGAGGCTTGTTTATCCATTTTCATTATTTCTTCTTCAAAATAGGGACATATTTTCATGTTCCATACCTCTTGAACTATTTCTTAAACTACATAGCTCTTCACATAGTTTATATCACTGCCCAGTATGTGCCTTCTTTGGCGGTGAAAGTTGGCTTGGAACATTTTGCATGCTTCTTTGATTTAGTAGATCACATTCTCACAATGAAAGAGCCAATACAGGAAGAAATCTTGTCATGACACAAAATAAATCCTAAAAGCATGTGAAGACTTTCAGTCTTGAAACTTTGCACTCCCTCCAAATGTTAAAATAAACTTAAACATGACCACTTCACGTGAACTAAGGCCTCTTGAGAGCCTTTTTGATTGAAATAAGACATCGACAATGCTTTATTGATTTGGACTAACTTTAAAACACCTTAAAATAATTTTTGCTCTCTTTTAAATGCTTAAAGATCCTTTTGAACCTCTATATTAGGCCAAAGATCTAGGACAAGGAATTTTTTACCTGAATGGGTGAAAAAAAAAGGGTAACAGTAATAGTTTGGGATAAGTTATTGATGGTTTCTTTGGTGGATGGATTGAAATTGGAAATGTTACATTGTAATGAAGGAGTAACATTTTTATATGTAAGTGTAGTTTGAGAATAAGACGGTGGAACATTGTGATATGTGGGTATAGGAGAAAATTATATCACAAATGGAAGACTCGCAGAAGGAGGTATGTAAGAATATTGATTAATGAGATTGCCCCCATGACTAACATGTGTAGGATTTAAATTTTGTGTGGTATTTGTGATAGAATATATGAATATAGGCACACTAGGCAAGGATGTAGGAATAGGAATGGAATGATTAACTTGACTAGTGGTTTAAGAGTAACCAAGGACTTCAGCAAAACTTTTCATTCGCATGGTATTAATGTCAACAAATATGAGAAAGGCCACACAACAAATCAACAAATCAATTTCATCATAGAATCAATTGAAAACTACATCTAGTATTATAATAGTAGACTTAATTTAAAATATTTATTTTCCCTTATCCCAAGTTCTGACTCCATATTTTATTATACTTTAGTTTATTTTTTAGGTCTCTTAATAACAATTAAATTTTCTCTATGAAGTGTTAAAGATGTGGAGGTGGAGGATCACTTTCAAATGTTAAAAATTAATGACTTAAAAAAAAAAATTTAATATGGTAGACTCACAATAGTCTACCCCACTCATGGAACATTATTAATTTTCATGTATTAGGAGAAAAACATCTAGAAACCACCTTTGTCCAAAGGTATTTATTTCAAATAATGTATCTTTGTTTAAATGTGTTGAAATGGGTTGGGGGCCTACCTTGATTGGTGAGAGCTTCCAGTGGTGAAGTATGAGGTCATGAGGTCTAGTATCCCCCCAACCCACGTGGTACTAGAGGACGTGTCATGCCAACATCACCGATCACATTAAAAAGTTTACCTGACACACTGCAGTTTATAGGGGGTGCTATACTCGATTCTTGTAGTCTAAAAAATAAAAAATGTGTTAAATAATCACCTCTAAATGAAGAGGTGTGTTCATTAAGAATTTATTCAATGTTTGAATCAAGGTCCTTGGGTTGACCTTTCTACTTTGGTTCTCTAATTTTCCTCAAAAATTTATATTTCAAACCTTCTATTGGACTAGAAAATAGAGTCAATGTCACAAGATAATTTGCAAGATTATAACCTTGAGTGTAATATTTTCAAAAATTAATTTTATAATATATTTAATTTGATTAGTATATATATTTTGTAGTGAGCATTGATTCTTGTTAAACATTGAGGTCTTCTTAATTACACATGGATAAAGAGAAAAGTACATTAAAATCCTAATTAATATCTACATACTAGGTCTATATTTCAACAAGAAAAAAAACCATAATTTGGATATATATAGAAAAATTTGATGTGATATGGACTTAAAATTAACAAAAAATAAAATATGCTAAAAGAAAAATAAAAATATATATACACACTAGGTATTAGTCTTACTAATATATTTGGGAACTTATAATTTTATCCTTTTTGTAAAAAAAATATTGTTATGCGATATAAGAATAAATGTTACTTTTGAAAAAATTGTTAACTATAACCAATAAGTTTTTAAAACTTAATTTAAAAATTTCACGAATAATTTTAAAAGATAAAATAAAAAATATCTATAGAAACTATACATGAAATTTTAAAAATAAGTAGATCACATCATCTCTAAATTATTAACAATTTAGTTGCTATTGGTGATATAATGTTAAATTTTGGTTTAAAATGTTGATTTCAATGTCCTACTTTATAGCTAGCAAAATGTGACACGCTATTGTTGAATCACCCAATAACATACACCAAACCAAAAAATCTATGAACCAAGAGTTTAAAAAATAAAGGACACTGTACCAACCTATTTTTATTACCCCTTTTTGTTGCATATTACAAGTCCATCACAATTTCTTGATTCTAGCAAGAAAATTTCACCTTTTATTACTAAAACAACATCATCACATGTATTAACATATGTTAATAAACCATAAATCTATTACAAGTTTTTAATTCTATGTCACCATTATTTAACAATCACTTTCAATCATGTATAACCTAAGTTGAACTATTGGTGAATGACATGTTCTCTTGAAAGAGAGGTCACAAAATCATATCCTACATGAGGTAGGGTTTCTATACGTCATATTAAAACATAGTTGGGTTCCCCCTTAAGTATGTGGTATTCCTATGTACTATAACTCACCTAGCATCATATACTACAAAAGGATTCCATTTTCAAGTCCAATGTTGATGTAGGAGCATCCATGATCACAAGTGATCCTGTATCACCAAAAATGTATTATCTCTTTTATGTTCATGCTTTGAATTTTGGTGTAGGTTTGTGCCTCAAGAGTATCTTTTAAAGTGACACAATGATAAAATCTTCATTCATTAATTCTTGGCTTCCATTCAAAAATCAAAGGCAACTAGGTTGTTTAATATGATTATATTACATTCTTTCAAGGTTGAAGGGATGAAAAGGTCCATTGGAATGTTAGAGATGAATTTCAAAGAACTAATACTTATTTTTAACAAATTTTATGCCTCAAAAAGTATTCACAAGACAAGTGGCTTTTGGCATTCCATTTGTGTCTTATTCTTTCAATATGGGTGCTTAGATGGAAGGAAAAGATAGTGATTTTTGAAAAAATAATTAATGAATCTTCAATTATCAAAAAAGCATGACTTTATTTATTATTTTACTCCTTTTCTAAAATTATCTAAACCTAAAAGGAATTTGGTATGATGAAGAAATATTAACACCACATTTTGGAAGAAAAACTATATTTTTGTTTCATAAATTTTTAATGAATTTCAAGGGTCGAGTTATGGAAAATGGAAGAGCAGATTGTGGTGCCTCTTTTGGTGTCACACAATTTTTTTAACCTATATAAAATGCAACCTTAAAGGGTGTTAAGAAGTAGCAAGCAAAATTAGTAAGGTTGGAGAAAGAACTTGTAGTTTGCTCCAAAGAATTGCATACGGAATAGTGTTGACAATTAGGTTGCCAAGAGGAGAAAGATAGAAGAAGAGAATATTGCCTCCACAAAACCAAAATGTAAGTGTCTAACTCCAAAGAAAAAATAATTAAGCATCAGCACCAACAATAGAACCCCCCTCCCTATAATACTAACAAGAGATACGCATGACAAATCCACTAAAATTGTGTATCAACATGAAGTGCACAAAGGAGAATCTAAATATTCTCAAGAAGTAAAATGTAACTAAAAAAGGGTATGCAACCAATGCACACACACATGGGACAAGAATCACTGGGATTCGATGTTGCCATGGAGGGACCCTTACTAGATAAAGGTGTGATGGAAAAACAAAAGGCACTACACAACCCTCCATGACACTTTATAATACAATGCATGTAAAAAATAAGCCAAAATAGAATGTGCAAAATCTCCAAAAACCATACACAAGAGTGACACTTTATCTCAATGCATCTAGAAGAAAAGAAGTGCATGAAAAAGATGCTCAAAATGCCTAAATAAGGAAAAGTGCTACAAATGCATGTAGGATAGCCCAAGAGAACACATCCATTACAAATAGAAAGTTTGCAAGAGCTTAATAAAAAACTAATTAGCCATATGGTGAAAAAAATAAAAGACTGAATAAAATTTACCTAGAGAAAATTTTGAAAACATTAACAATAGATTTGAATGGAGGAATTTGATATATTTTTGACATTATACAGAAGTCAAAGAACATAGTCCACTTGTCCAAGTTAAAGCCCTACAAGCATGTAAAAAAGGCTGACTTTGGAGGCTTGTAGCAATCACCAAGAGCTAAATTTGACAAAACCACCACCATGAGCATATCAGCACTGAAACCAACTTTCAGATGATATCTTGTTTTCCTAATTTTGAATTCATATGACAAAGTTATGGGCAAAAAACCAATTACGGATTTGTAGGCCTTGGAGGGAAAAGTAGGTTTCTAAATATAGAAAGTTTCCAAAAATAGAAACTTTTCATAAATATTTTTCTTTTAAATAGAAACTTTACAAAAAGAGAAAGTTGTTGAAAAATAGAATGTTTTTGAAAATATAAATTTTTCAAAAATAGAAACTTCCCACAAAAATCTTGGTTTTTTGCCTAGTCATAAATTTTGACAAGTTGATAGATAATCTTAGGGTTTTTGGGTCTTCTAAGCATGATGGTGACATTCTTTTTGCTTCAAAATTATTTGAATTTTTAGCTACCTTGAGAACTTGCCTCAAAAAATGTTCCCTCAACCAATTTGACGTCAAATTTCAACTATTCAGATTTTGATGAAACAACAATCAATCTTATGGTTTTTTGATGTTACAAATGCAATGGTGAAGCTTTCTCCAAAAATGATAAAAAGTGTGCCCACCACTAGATCCACACAAAAAAAAAAAATTTGAGACTTTGCAATGTTTTTGAGCAAAGAAAACCCTCAAAGATTGAGAAGAGAATTGTTGAATCCATGCTCTGATGCCATGTTGAAACAAAGATTTAGCTTTGATACCATGTTGAGTTAAATATTGAGCTCTGATAGAATGGTTAATTTTACAACACAAGCACCTGTAAGATTAAATGACAAACAAAACACCCTCCACCAATGAGAGCTGCACAAATGAATGCTATATTACTCAAAAGAAAAGAATATCAAATGAATTAAAATTGTACAATGAGATACTTATAAGGAAAGCACAAAGATGCCATAAGATAAATTTAGGAGAAAAGAAGTGCAAGCATGAGGAGCTAAATAAAGCTCAACTCTAGCTAAATTAGATGCACAAAAGCTAAATTAGAAGCAAGCACTCCTATGTACATTTAATAAAAAAAAGGAAAAAAGTATAACTAGCTGTAAAAAAGTAACTAATAGCTAAATACCCTTTAACACCTGTAGTACCCCTTCCTCGCTTAGACTTTTAGACTCATGTTGGACTTTTGTTGACTCTTTCAGTGGAAACATTATTTTGATATTTTTCTTAGACATTATGCAATATGGTGATATGCTTTAATTTGATTGCAGCATATGTTTCATGCAGTATTTCCTTATGGATGTTAAATGTGATTTTTATTGGATTACAGTCATGGACTGACACATTTACTTTATACATGCAATGTGCTATATTCATGTTATATGTTTGTAAGTGTATGGGGTGTGAGGGGATGATTTTCCTTCACTCACTCTGGTGAGACAGGGAACATCACGATTCTCCTTCATCGGTGTGTGTGTTGTGTCTTTTATATATATGTCTATATGCATGTGTGGTTCTTTGATGTAGAACATTGTAGGTACAAGTACTAGGTAGGTATAGGGTATCGACTCCACCTGGTTTCACAGTTCTGAGCATACCTTATTTGTCTGATTGGAGTGGAGAAGATAGTTGTTAGACCCTAAAATTGACTCATAGTTACACTCATGTGAGTGTCGTCTATCGATCGTCTTTTCCTGTTTGACTAGTATGCGAGTCTTGGTTCTTTGGCATTTTCGTTTTGTGAGTCGTCTAGTGGTTATTTCTCATTTTGTGTGCCTCCTGCTAGTTAGAAAAGTTAGTTTGAGTAAATAGTGTTGTTTCTTATTGGTGTATTTAAATTAAATTAATATGCCTTTGTGATTATTGATTTAGTTAATTAAATTGAGTTATTAAATTTAAATGGTTAAAGTGCATGTTATATATTTAAAAAAGTAATAGTATTTATTTGAGAAAGGAAATAAAGTTAAAGAGTATGCTTTTTTAATTTTTTAATTTATATGTGGAAGTTATTTTCAATTTAAGGAAAAGAAATGAGAAAAAGAAAATATCTCCATTGACCTTTTGGAGGAGATTAGATTTTACCTTTTTGGGGAAATTTTCTATTGGTTGAATGAAAATTTAACCTAAAAGTTTTAGATTAAAATATTTTCATATATTACCTGAGAGTTCATGAGAAGAGGGGAGGAAAAATTTTGGAAGCCAAGTTTTGAAAACAAAATTGAAAATTAGATTTTGGATTGAGGATTTGGTGTGCAAGTTGAAGATCATCTCAAATTTTCTTCCAGGAGTGCATTTACAGGTTGGATTGATTTTATCTTCCTTTTTATTTAAAAAATTTGAAATGTTTTAAAAAAACTTCCTATGTGTGTGTTTGGGAATTCATGAAATTCTTTTGGAAGCTTTAAATTTAGTTTGAGTTGTGGGAATGGAATGATTTATATTTGAGTTTATCTCTTCCCAAATTAGTTTGTTAATTTTGAAGAAATTGGTTTTTAGAACCAAAAATTTAGTTCTCTGTTTGTGTTTTTCAAGTTGAATAATTTGTGTTAAATCTCTTCATTTCTAGTTTGGTAGTAATAGATTTATTTTCTATTTGTTTGGAGATTTTCAAATTGTTCAAAATCAAAGGTTATGCTGGCCAAATTTTTACAAATTGACCTCCCTATGTGTGTTCCTGATTTTTTTTCATTTGTGTAAAAACAGTGGAAATTTGGATTAAATCCTCTCTATTTTGGTTAAATTTGTTATGATTTTTTCCCAAAATCATTTGATTTAGGTCTTATTTGTATCTATTTGTAAACATAAATTTTTATTAAGAATTTTCTTTCAAAAAAAATTGTTCACTCTATTTTTATAGAGTGCATTTTGTGGAGGAAATTTTATTAAATTTAATATATATATATATATTATGTTGACCCACATGGCAGGGGACCCACCTTCCCCCACCACGTGGGATGGTAGGCACTACTCCCATTGGTAGCAGCTCTACCCACTACCAACAACAGTCATGTTTTAATCAATAAAAAACCCACCTGCTAATTTATATGTTCCGCTGTGCTTTTTGGCAGCATTTGAAAAATGAAACATTTCGTCAGTAATTTTATGTTATGTAGATTTTAGATTTTAGATTTTTTATAATATATATATATATATATATATGTGTGTGTGTGTGTGTGTGTGTGTGTGTGTGTGTTGGTGTGTGTGTGTTATTTTAAATGTAATTTTCCTTTATGATTAATGTTCGTAAATTAGCTTGATCCATGTATTAAGTTAATCTTTTTTGATGTGATATATACATAATATAATATGTGTATATAAGTATATATATATTTGACAAATATATGTTTATATATATATAATTAATGTTGTTTTTTTTTAATATATTTTAGAAATATTATTTGGGAAATTAAATTAAATGGTGCTTTTTATGGAAAATGAATTATTTAATATGGGATATTTTGTATTTATTAAGTTATTCTGATTTTTGCTTGTTCAAAAATAAAAGGGGGAAACTGGATAATTGAGGTTAGTTTAAATTCTAGCCTTATTAGATTAATGATGGCTTTGAATTTCTTTAAATCAATGTGGTTGTGTTTTATTAAATTTTAAATGTTGAATTGCAAGTATATAATGATTTTATTATTTTCAAAAGATTGTTTGAATTTGGTCTTAGTGAATTTGGTATTTCTTAGCAAAGGGCTTATTTCATTGCAATTATTGTAAAAGTTTAGTCGTCATGTTGTAGTGATTATTGTACCCTCTTGATCAAGTGTTGTCCTTATAACCTTGTTGTTTTAAACCATGTTGTGTTATGATCTATATGGTTAACCAAGGGTTAGTAAGATTGTGTTTTTGTCACCTGTATTTTGTAGTGGTTTTATGGCTGTCAGTATCACTATAGGTTTCTTGTAGAGAGATCGTGTTTGTGTAGTGTCCTATGGGAGAGTGGCTTTCGAGTGGGGGTCATGCACAAAGTGGTTGGCTGGATAACCCCTCGAAAGCGAGTTAATAAGTGATAACATAATAATTGATTAGGGGGTGGGTAGTTCTTAACACTAAATAAGATATTGTACCCCATGCATGGTTGAGTGCTCGTATACACTCAAGATGTTGTGAGAAGTCTTGGAATAGAAAACTGACCACTTTGTCTTCATGAACGGTTGGTAGGGTCTTCATGAGTCTTGGATGGAACCGGGGGTTTGGGAAAAGTTACCAAGATAACCCAGGCTGGTGGCTTGGACCTATGGAGGCCTACCTAGGGTAATCATCACAAGCTATGCAATGACACTCTCTCTTTAGGGTCACTAGTGTATTGTGATGTTGAGTTTACTCAGAGTCTCGTGGAGTCACACTTGTATTGTCGACCATGTTTTGCTTGTTCTTGCTTGAGTGTCTTCTACTATCTCCTAGCATGGTGGGGTGATTCCATTTTGGGATCACATGGTCGACTGGTAGTGTCACTTCCCATCAGATATTTATGTTTGTGCCTTCATGCGAAGATTGGCTTTGCAAATATTTTCGTGGTTCATGATTCTTGTATCATCTCATGTTGGATATTTTTGTATTTGAGACCTACATGGTCATATGTATCAGTGGATTATGATTCCTTGGAATTTGGTTAAGATGTAATTTTATATGTATTATTGGAAGCCATGTAATAGATGATTAATGTAACCTTTGTTTATATGGATGTTTATTATATCAGTTAACTTTATTCATTGTGCAAACGCTTCCTTGAAAATAAATATATTGGAATACTTTTAATCTTTAAATGATGTAATATGTTGTATGAATATGGTTTACTGTGTTCTATAAGTAATTGATGGATTATTGGATTAATCTTAATAATGGAATTTAACCTTTCAATTATTTCTTCATTGGTAACCCTTTAGGAATTCTTTGTGTTAGACTTCCACTTGTGTAATAAACTTGCAATGTAGTAAAGCACTTAATGTGGTTTATACTTTTGAAAAAAAAAATATTTCACCCCTAGTTGGTTAGTTTCTGTGGTTTTCCTTTGCGGTTCCTGGCGGGGCATTACAACACCCCTAACCAAAATATAGAAAATTTCTTTTTTTCTTCAAACATCATCTCAGGAAATTGGTTCATATTTATTCCTATCACCACACATGTTGGAACCATGCAAAAAATAGTAAGGAGAACCTATCTACCCCACAATCTACCCCAATCATGCACTATCGCAATCCAAGCAACCAAAACCTATCTACAAGAAACCACTATTGAAACCTAAGAAACAAAAATCAGGACACAAATTCACCCAAAATCCATGTGGAAATGATTTATTGGCATGGCACAAGGAAAAAATCTTATCTCTATAGTTGTCATTATAAAAACACCTTTATCTACCAAAAAAATAGAGGCCAATGGAAACGACCATCCGTGAAGTCCATAATAAATTATCCACCATAGAGCATATCAAGTTTAATAATATCTTCGAAATTATGAGGGAGAGGACCCATCCCATTCCAATGAAATTACTCCCTACACAAGACACCAATATTATAAAAGAAATTTGGAAGGGAATTAACTTCCCTTAAAACATGAGAAATAATAACATTATTGAAGTCTAGTATAATAAAGTTTAAGAAGTCCTTTATCAGAGCTTGAATGGGCCAACTAGGATTTTGAGACCCCTTCAGGCAATTTATAATGTTGATCGAATCACGCTCAACCTAAAAATATTAAGAACCAAAAACATGAGCCAATTTGATGGCATGGAAAGAAATAGTGGCTTTAGCAAGGTGGTTAGTTTAGATTTCCAAAGGGAGTGCCACCGCTAAAAGGAGCCTACCAAAATAATCTCTTAGAATTTTATCTCTTGTTTAAATCCTCCATATATGTAATTATTCTTGAAGTACTTTGTATTAAAAATATATGTTTCAAACTTTTTTTTTAATTTTTTTATGTGGGTGAGATGAAATGTTAACCCCTCAAGATTGGGCAATTTGATAAGACCCCCAAATCTTGATTGTATCAGATATTTAGCTAAACCCTTAACATTGACATTGAAGATACTAGATGTGCAATTTATCATATTTTCAACTCTTTATAGATATTTATGGGAAGGTACCTAAATAATTTCATAATTACTTAAGATAGAAGGGCACACATTCAAATGGTCTAAAAGTATAGAAACAAGTTATCTAGTCCTCTATAAGCATGGATCTAGATATCTGTAGATAGGGATGAATACTCAAGATAATTTATAGATCTGATGACATGTGTTTTCAAAAGATATATTGTCGACATCTAAAAATACTATAATTTTCAAAATATAAAATTAAATTATAATCACCACATCAACATCTATGAACACCATGACTTTTAAAATATAAAAAATTAGCTAGTCTACCAAATGTGTAGAAAGATATACAATAAGTAACAATGACTACTATAATTTGAAACTAAAAAGTAAGAAAGGAGGCACAATAGAAGGAACAAAATGAAGGTAAAGTAGTAAAAAGAGTAAGGAACAATCAATGCTATATTCGGCAGGAAAAAATTCAGGCTCTTCTAAAAGTTTAAGGCTTTAAACAAATAATGATTTGACTTTTTGTATATATGTGCAAGTTGTGTTGTCTTTTTCCTATTGAACATTATGAAATTAAAATAAATACAATTTATTGAATAGGTATAAGTTAAAATAGATTTTCTTATCCAAATTTTAGTAATTTATTCTTTAAACTTTAATATAATGTGAGCAATATGGTATAAACCAAGTTCCTTCACAAATAATTATGTAGTATTTCTATATTTGAGCCTTCACTTTGGTAATGTCTATCTTTTAATTTTTTATGTATATAGAGTTCATATATAAAATTGGAGAATTTAACTTTGTGCTAAATCTTAGGCCAATAAAATTGGATAATTATTTACAATTTTTAGGTGTTTCTAAGGAATAAAAATGCTATTGATTAATTTGATTAGATAAAGTAGGAGAGAGACCAAACCACATCGATAACAACCATTAAGGCAATTAAAATAGTTATAACCCATGCCACTTGAAGGTGAAAACAAAGAGTCTCAAACGTGGTCAGAGTAACAACTAGATACTTTTGATTAGAGCAATTTGAAACAATAGGAATCTAGGCTCTTGACCCAAAACTAAGACATATGTTTTAACACCAACAAGTTTTGAGAGGAGCCCTAAAACATTAAATCAGAAATAACACCTTGAACTAAATTAGGATCATCCAAGGAAGGGGTCAACTAAGAATCCCATAACAAAGGAAAAATTAACCAACTTCTAGTGGAAATTGAAATATGAAGAAAGGAAAAATTAACCAACTTCAAGTGGACATTGAACTACAAAGAAGGGAAGAAAGATGCATTCTAAGTCCTAATCCCACAAAGATAGGGGTGGAGGAAAATCATCTTATTTTATAGGGGAATAAGATATCACAAACCAAACCAAGAAGAAGAAGAGGACAGTTGAAGGCCTAAGCCAAGAAGACCAAACACATAGGCCTTTGATAAATTAAAATCTACCAATGAAAACCATCCAACGTCAAAGTAAAACCCTAGTAAACTCTTCTTTAGAAACAACCTCTATAGGTTTAGTAGCAACAAGAATGGCATCAAAATCAACCAAATTAACCAAGCTAGAAGCCTAGAGAACCAAACTGATAGAGGTGGAGACCACTGATCTATAAGTCTAAGCAGGGTGAAAACTCTTAAAAAATACCCTCAACAAAGTAAGGCTTCTCAATAACTTCATCTTGATGTGGATACAAGACCCTTATAATGCCTACAAGATTAATCTCCATGTCAATAGGAGAAGGAGGAAGAAGACTATAGGTAAGGGAAAGAAGGGACCCCTAACAAGATCCTCAAAGGGGAGCCAACTAAGAAAGGGGCTATGATGAAGAGACCCAACCATGAAAGGACATGTTCCAAAGGAGAGAGAAGAGGAACCACAAAGAAGAGGGAAGCAATATCTTCAAACTACAAGCAGCCATAACACACAAGACCACCATGAATAGATTCAATAGCTAGATATGCTTAGTGACTAGGCATGAGAGCCAAAACCCCTAGATTAGTCTCCACCTCGATAGAAGACATAGGCAAAATATTTGACAAAGCAATAGTCTTCACCTCAAGAGGAGACTTTCAAGAAAAACTTAGATAGACAAAAAATCCATACCCATTTGAAATGGTAGCCAAGGACCAAGATCTATGGAGCCAAAAGGAGAGAACCCAATAGACACCTTAGAGTAGAACCACTCTCTACTTAGAGAAAAGGAGTAAAAACTCAAGGAAGGAGCAATAAAATCCCCTTCACTCAACCACCAATACAAATTAGCAAGATTGAGGATGACCCCCACAAAAACCCAAACAAGCTTAAGGGGAGAACAAATTATATCTTGTTTATCAAAATGTATAAAATCCTCCATGTTAGCACCAAACAAGTCACCATGTAGAACATACTAAAAAATATATCGCAAAAATCCAAACACACTAGGCTCGACTAGAAAGAAACGATCCCCAAGACGACGACTTCCAAGCATAGGGGAAGAAGAGATCCCAAACTAGTAAAGGAAGAGACTATCTCCAACTCATAAACAATACCACAGAGGGAAAAAACCTTAACAACAAAAACTGGAATACACAAACACTCCTCATCATCTTCTCCATTTGCATCATCCTCTCCTCCATCCTAAATATTACCTACAATGGCACCTCCACCAAAAACCCTAACAAAGCTCATCGCAACTTTTTGTTTATTTGATAAATTGTTATTGATTGTTTGACCATTGGACTAGATAATGTTTAAGAAATGTTCATTATAATTGTCCAAAAATGAGCATAAATGCTTAGTCTAACTATAACCGATATTCAACATATGTGTAGATACATGGCATAAAACATAAATTCATTTTTTTTAATATTTCTAAGATAAAATGTTTATAACAGAATATTAGCATTCCCTCTGTGTTTCCTTTGTTAGTCTCATATTGCTCACCAAATATTTATACATGTTCATTTTGAAATAAAATATATTTTTTCTTCGCATATTCTTCACAATGGAGAATGCATATTTGTCATGACAAACTTGATGTTCATGATAAAATGAAAAAATGATAAGATATAACTACTCCCCATGTTTAAATATGCATACTTTATTATTAATGTATTATCTACTTTTAGTAAAAGGTCAATAGAATTTTAAAAAACTACCATTGTGCCTACTCAACCTATAAGTCTAGCTGCCAGTATAAATTATAAAATACAATATTCCTACTTGATATATAGTCTTTCTTTGTCATATTATAAAATATAATATAATATTAATGCTTGACATTTTATATATTTTTTAATTTTTGATGAAAGAGTTTTCATTTTCGAAATCATTTTTAACTATCTGATACAAGAACATGAACCTTAGACTGCTTGACACAATATATTTGATACATTATATTCTTTGTAATGTTAGAATTATTTCCTACTTTCACATTGAAATATAATATAATATTAATGCTTAAACATAGCACAAATATTTGTTATATATTGTATTCCTTTAAATACTATTAATATAATATAAAATTTATAGTCTGGCAGACTACAAAACGAAACCACCGACTTAATAAAACAAAAGAAGTGATCAAAAGTCTTTATTATATTATAAATTATAATGTTTAATATATTATATTATTCTAATACTATTAAAAATAATATATTTAATCAAAAAGTCAACATAAAATATTTATTTTATCAAACATCATGTATAATGAAGTGAAAACGTGACATAAGGACGATTGTACATTCATTGTACAATGCTTTGATTCTGCCGCCGTATTGGAAACAGAACAGGTGCATTGTTTCTTCGAATTCGACCGACTTATTCGCGATTCATCTAATGATGTTTTGGAAAAGTAGGGAAGGGGTTTCCACAATGATGGTCTTGTAGTTGGTCTAGATGCTCACAAAGTTGGATCTATGATTACTTATTTAAAAAAGTAAAATATAATTTATTTATTTTTTATAATTGAGGGTTTTTTTTTTTCAGAGCTGTTTATTCTTAATACAAAACAATCTGATCAAAAATACAAATTTTATTAGATCATAATGGATTTTTACACAATTTCTATGGGTTCGATTCTTATAATCTGTCTTTTTTATGCTATAAAAATACAAAAAATCCGCTCAAAAACAATTGTATTATCCAAATTTGTATTTTTGATCAAGGTGTTGTTTTGTATGGAGAATAGTCGTTGTCATTTTTGTCATCCAATTGAGTGCAAGTCTCTCTTAGGGCAAGACTAATTTCTTTGGGATGACAATAATAGCTATAAGCTACCATCATTGAGTAAGTCCATGCAAACATAATCAACTTTGGGACCTATATCGGAAGATCCCAAAGCCCTTAGCCAACTAGGCCATCCACTCCAAACATTAAATTGTAAATTGTAAGATTTAAATATTTATCAAAATGAATTTAATTTTTGTTTGGATTTAAAATTGTTTATTTAATAGAACATATTTTTTTAAGATGAGGGGATAGAGTTTTTTTATATATATATACTCATGAATATTATGTTATTTTATAAATTGTACACATCTTTTCTCTATAAAATTGACATCACATATATCAATAGAAAGTGTAAATAGAAAGTAATTATATATAATTATTTTGTATATTGAATTAAAGTAGATTACATGAATAGATAAGGATGCAACAACAAGGATTACAACATAGTTATTGAAACTTTGATTTTAAAACAAAAGAATTACTAAAAGAATAACAATAAAAAATAAATAATAGAAGTAAATGACTCCAACAAATAATTACAATGTGGATACTAATGATTTTTATGAGATTATTGATATTGATCATGAGCTATCTTTGAGATTTTAAAAATCATTAATCCTAGCTCCCAGTGACAAACAAAGTGACTCAACTTTAGAGCATGGTCCTTGTTTGGAACTTGTCATAACTCTATCTACCATGCTTTTTGTGGCTCCTCTTGCATCTTGTCCACTATTTCTAAATGGCATTCAACAAGATTGGGAGTGGTATGATTTTCTAGATTATCTTCACTTGTATAGTGGACTCATTTGTGTGTTTGTTTGCATGTGATATGCTTCCCCCTTTAATGTGTTGGTTGATATGTCTTTGTGCTACATTAGGCTCTCTTTGGATGACCCTTGTTGCTCCTTTGATGCAAGGTAATGAAGGAACCAAACTTGTTGTGATATTCTTCTATTTGTATCTCAATTCTTCTTATGTTAGTCCTGTTATGTTGTAGATGTGTTATTGTTGTAAATTTTCCTTTGTGTTGTCTACTTGGGGACAATGCAAGCCTTGAGATCTATCTTTTTGGCCTCTTTCATGTTGATCCAAAAAGACTTTTGTTATTAACCTTATGTTCTCTTCTTCCATTACGTTCATATTTCCACTATTTTGGGGGATGAGGTTAATTAAATAAAAGCATACTTGATATACTTGAGGTTAATTCTGAACCTAGGATTTGACCTAGGAAAACCCCTATCAACAACACAATTCTCTTCTTCTATGTGCAGGTTGTAGGTTCTAAATATACAATTACATATTTAGGTTAGATAAGATAAAGACATATAGATCCATCTTTTGCAAAGGAATAAATTGGAGGACAAGTTCACCCCAAACACCATGGTCCGACACTTTTCTGATGAAACTTTAGGAAAATATTCAAAGCTACATCCTAATTACAAAAATACATATATTGTCTACATCTAACATTTTGAGGACAAGGTCACCTCAAGCACCATTGTCTATAACACTTTCAAGCCCAAATTCTAGATAGGTTCCTTCCAACTTCCTCTTTCCAAAACTGTAAGTTTATGTTTGCATGTCTAGTCTGAGATTGTCAATGCATGTTGATTACTATCAATTTTACACCTTTATCCCTAGATCTTGCATCCAATTTACATCTTTCCATAGCTCATTTTCAACTAACAATCCAAGGAGTATTGAATTCACCTTGTGCTTAGTCATTTTCAATCAAATTTATGATTGAGCCAAGTGAATCCATTCTCTTAAATGTAACCATTGTAAAGTAGGTTTAGTTCCTAATCTACATGCATAAATTTGTGAAACTTATTTCCTAACATTACACCTTTAAATTAAGGTCCTTCATATGCATGTATATATGGTCATGGGTATATATAAGAAGACGGGGAGCCAAATAAGGCATCCATAGTTTGGCCCCATCTAAAGCATAATGTGAGTGCATTATAATTGGATAATGTTATGTTGAGGATATTAATAAAAAACCAAGAGGAAACAGTCATTTGAACTCATTCTCTTGAACCTATAAAATTTTATTCCACAATGTTGGAGGAGCACATTCACATTGTGTAGACACCATATCACCATCAAAGAACTTCCAAAATATCACCATAACACACCCTTAGTATGAGAATTTGATTAATTAACTAGATAGAAATTATTTTGAGTGAATTTTATTTAATTATAAGAAATTTAGAATCTCCCACTAGTTGATGAAAACCCCCATTCATCAATTCATGAAAACCTTAGTGAGGAACAACAATTCAAAACCCCTTTATAATTCCTCAACACGCTCCCAAGATGTAACAAAACATATTAATGGATTTATATAATTGGAAAGTTGAGAGATCCATCGGGAACAAACTCCCATTTATCTGCCCTCACCACTTCAATAGAATATATCATCTCTCACATAGATTCGATGAGTGACCACATCAACACTCGATCAAGAAAAAGAAAAGAATCAAGCAAATATTATACTAAAAAAATATCTTATAAACAAATAAAACAAAAAATAACGAAATCCAACTTGTATCATTGTTCACTAGGGCACTAATTAATGCACCCCTACACAACACTTAAAGAAGGTTCCATATCCATTGGTACAACAACCAACAGATAAATAATAAATTTTGTGATAGGTTGTGAAAGGTTTCTTACCATCATGATCCATGCACTAACAATGAGCTCCTATAGTAATTTTTGAGAAAAAATTATTGTGGATTTTTCCTCAACAAGATCCCAAACTACTTGGAGAAGTGGGAATTATAGGGTAGAAGAGCGGCACAACAATCCCAAAACCAAGAATTGAAACCCTTTTATAGGTCATAGATTGAGTATTTCACAATCCCTTCTATTTTAAAGGAGGGAGTTGAGGTCAAGACCCTATAGTGCATCAAGTTTTTCACTCAAACCCTATAATCCATTAGGTACTTAGATCTAGTTATAATAAAAATTAGCTCTCCAGGACATGGTGATGTGTATTATTCTTTCACATCTTAATATTCACCTTAATTATGTTAAAATTGTGGGTATCTTTGTGATGATGATCAAGATGCATGTGAGCAACAATACGATGCATCTATATTAGATCATATTATCTTGACATATGAGTTGTTGAATAAAACATTTGGCATTGATGGAAAAGTAAATTTGAACAAGGTCAAATTCAATTTATTATATATCATTCTAAATTATAAGATTAACTAAATGCTAGAGTGAGGTCAACATTTCAATTCTATAGCTCTCTTGATGGAGAGTGGGAAGAGGAAGAGTGCAATAGGGTTTGTGGAGGAGGTGAGGTTGCAAAGGAGGTAGATAATGGTGATAGTGATAGTGATAGTGATGAAGATGATGAGGAGCTTGGTGCTTCCTCGACGCTACCTATTTGAGCCCTTCTCTTTTTTGGGTTTTGAGTTATTGTTGCTCTCGGTGGGGTCTATGTGGAAATTTGAGGGTCTCTCTCCCTATTCTAGGATAGATATTCTTTGTTTGGTATGAATGATTCTCATTGTGCTTCCTTCGTTCTTCTCCAGCCTGTGATCCTTTAGTCAATGATCTTTTTTCTCCCTAGGATGGCTAGTGTGCCCTTCCTCTACCCCTTTGCTTACAAATCTTGCAGCTAGAGGACATGGAGTCTCCTATGGCTTCCAAGTGTTGTGGAGTCATTCGCTCCTTCTTGTTCAATGTTGGGGTTTTTTTTTCCCTGTGCATTGTGTCCTAGTGTTGCATGTTGTTCCTTCTATGGGTGTCTATGATGGTTACGTGAGGTTGCGAATTTTGTCCTTTTTTTTACCTCTAACTTCTACGAGGTGGTTGTGGCTAGTGTTTATGGTGTCTCTATGCCTTTGTGCCCCTCTCTTTCCATGGTGTGTTCTTCTCATGTGGTTTTGCATGACAATGTGCCCTTGTAGATGTAGGTTTTGTAGTTGTGTGCTCTGGATGTTGCTCCTTTCTGGGGGTTCAGTTTGATGTTGGGTGTTGTGTAGATGGCAGTGGCCCCTAACATTTGGTTCATTTTACTTGCTCATTGTGCCTTATGGGTTTGTGCTCCTCTATTCTATTTTGTTGGTCCTATTAATGGGGACACATTTGCTAAACAAAGGGGTCCTTTGGTGTTGTGGGCCTCTTGGATGGGTTATTCTTATCTTACCCTCTGAGAGACTGGCTTTTAGTTGTCCCTTCATTCTTGGTAAGGTTTTTGGAGGTGTTTATTGTACTACTCCCTCGTGTGACCTTATGGAGGTGGGTCTTGAAGTTGCAGTGTTCGGCAAGGTTCCTCTTGATGGGTATATCTAGGGTTTTTTCTTTGTTCTTTAGGATTGTGTTGTTCTTCAAGATGGTGTTGTTCTTCTCAGCAATTTCTTCCCTTGTGCTAAAGAAGGAAGACTTTGGATAGGTGTTCTGGGTTGGTTACCCTATGGATGTTTAACTAGAGAGGGATTTGTTTGTTATGAGCCAACTTTGGTGCTAGATTCTTGTTGTTGTTAGAGGATGATACCTTTCTTGAGGACATTTTCTTCTACCCCTCACTCCTCATTTCATTTGTTGTGCCTTGTTGGGTTGTTGCCTACATGACCTCTCTTTCTACATAAGTGTTGGGATCATTTTATCTATGGTCCATTGTTTTGGGCCCTTCCCCCTATGTTTTTCTTGACTAGGACTATGTTCCCTAATTTTTTTTATTGATAGTTAGCCTATGGAGGTGGCCTTGGTTGGTTTATTTGATAGCCATGTTGCCAATAGGTTTCAAAAAGCCTTCCAAAATTTACTAGTTATTGATTGTCCCCTTGATTGGTTTGATCCTATCTCAATGGAGGTTGTGAAAAGAATGGTTTGGGGTGTTCCTAAACCCATTTGTTCTTATTAGGTAGTTTTGTGTGTTAGGGACTTCGGTTCCCACCAGTTATGGCTTTGGTCCAAAGCATCTTTTCAAAAAAGGGTTTGCCTTTTTTGGTGTTGCCTAGGTCATCTCATTGCTTGTGAGCTCTTCCATCTATGTGTCTCTATGCCATCTTGTTTTGGTACAAGCATATCTTGGTTTTTCTTTTTGTTATGGTATAGGCATATCTCACTTTATTAATAAAAACTAAATTACTAAATTGATCATAATAAAATTTCAAGGTTGTAGTGTTCATCCTATGTCTAGTGGTCAGACTCCAACTTTCAAGTATATGATGATATTGTTGAAGACATGAAAAAGGATAAAAGAAATAAATAGATGATATAGCTAAACTAGGCACACTATATTTCCTTTTACCTTGCCAATCCAATATAGATTTAGTTGAATTCGATGCATCCATGTCTACTTGATTTATCTTTTATAGATAATATGCAAATTTCTCTCAAAGATGCATAGCCATACCAAAATAATGGAATAAAATTCTTAGAATTATGACAAGTGGAGTAAAGGGGAAAGTGTAGGGTGGATCTGGATGGGGAAGAGGATCTCATATATGTATGAGCATCCACTAGAAAAAGAAGTCAAATGATGACTTGGAAGAGGAAAGTGGCATGGGCATGCAAGGATTTAAAAAGGATTGGAGGATAGATGTCACATGATTACAAGTTTGTCAATTTGTGGGAATTCAAAATTGAAAAAAATTCTAATGATGAATTAGACTATGCTTTATTTATTAATAAATTAAGGAATAATTAATTAATTGGGTTTATAAAAATTTAGGAATGAGGGGCTAAGCTAGGATTAAAAATTTAATTGATCCTTAGGAGTAGAAAATGTAACAAAATAAATATAATTTAATTAATTACAAAAATGGATAAGAATTAATAAAACAATAAATTATTTAATCAATTATAAGGGCCTGAAGTGCGATTAAGTGGTAATAATTAATTAGATATTTAATTTAATCAATTACACGAGCCAATAAAATTTCTGTATATATTGTCATGCTCTTTGATATGATGTCATGTCAATTGTGAATTGAATAAGGGTGGAGTGATTCCCCCTCAAGAGGTTGCCTAAAAATGGAGTTTTAGGGGTGAACTCTTAAAAATATAAGGTAAGGAAGAGGGTGATAAATAAAGGTGTTTAGTGAAATAATAGAGGAAAATTATGGATAAATAAGTGAATGGTGGAAGGAAGGAGTGTTCAAATATGTAGCGTTCAACATAATAAGTGTAGGTTTGTGAGGTTAGGAGATGCACAAATAGACCTAGGGGAAAAATAGGTGTATTTTCACCCTTTGTTTTGATAGATTGGACTTCTCTTTAGCGTGATAGCACTAGAAAAGATGGTAAATATTTTTCATCACATGCATCAGGTAAATAAAATTTGATTACACAAGAGTCTATTGGGTGTGGGACTAGAGTTATGTTCTCTTTTTTCAGGTCTCTAGGGTTAGATTAGATGTCATAAATTCTAGGGTTAGTATCAAGGAAGAAAGGCATGCTACTTTGTATTTTAGTGCTTGCATGATTGAGATTACCACTTCTATGAGATAATATAATGCTTGTGTCTTTTTAGAACTTGCAAGGGTCATCAACATAGGTGCTAGGGAAGTGGTGTACCATTTGTTCATTATTTAGCAGTTGCACGGGGTAGAATAGTGATTGTTCTATTCAACACTTTTGTGCAGGTTAGAATAGTGCTTAGGCTAGTATGTCCAACATTAGCATAGGGTAAGGTAGCACTTGCATTATTTGACGCTTTCACAAGTTACAATAAAACTTTTGTATGTTATTTTGGTTCTTATGCTAGCAAATTTAGCACTTATAATGTTTCAATGCTTACATGAATAATATTAGTTCTTCTACTATCCATGGATATGTGGATTGTTTGTAGGAGGTTTTATTAGTGTTGCATTCATGGGAGCAATGACCATTGACAATGAGTCTATAGTTATAATTGAATGACATGGAGTAGAAGTTTGAAGCAATTGTATTCTTATAAGAGATTAGGAAGTAGGTAGAGATTAGGAAACACTGAGCTATGATGATAGCTCTAGTGGAGTGATATTATAGTGATATGAGTTGCTTCCATCTTCTAAGTAGGGAGATAAATGTTTCCCTTTAGGATGTATGTAGGATTTTGTAGATTTTGATTAGTGATGCAATAGTGGAGTATGTCAAATAGGGAAAGAAAACTAAATTATCTTAGATACCTTAATGATAGATTAACTAAACTACTTAGTAGTTTAGAAACTAGATTCAGAGTACTCATAGTTCTTGTTTTTTTGGTATCTTCAAATTTTGAGTGCATGGATCTCAAATTACTCATTGAAGTTTAGGTTTAGCTACTTTCATGAAGAAAAATGGCCACTTTTGACCCCTTTTAGTGTACCATCTTGGCACACACTCACCCTAAGTTATATAACAATTAGAGTTATTTTATTCTTTCCAAATATTTTCATTTCTAACTATAAAGAATGAGAGAGAAAAAAACATCATGGAAGATCATGGAAACTTCACTCAAGAGAAATTATTCCATCATAAAATTTCTCTCCAATTTTGTTCATTTGATTATTAAGTGGTATACAATGACCAAGAAGAAATATAGTTATTAAATCTCAACCACCACATGTCAAACCCTTGTATAATAAGTGGTCTTAAAGTGATGTCATTCAAAAGAATGTACATTTCAATGACACCTTCTAGCAACTAAATCCTAAATGTAAGACCTAATAGGCTTAACATTACACCCCTAGGTATTATATGCTCCAAAATAACCAACACTTAGCCTTATCCGATTCCATTGAGGGGGAGTGTGTGTGCTAATGACACCACCTAGTTGCTAAATTCTAAATAGAAGACATGCCATGCATAACATAAGACCTCTAGGTATTATATGTGTAATTCATTTAAACATATCATAAATTCTTCTTTTTGTAAATCTTCCACACATGTAAGAACATTATATTATGTAAGACCTATTGACAATATGTGATAAATCTGGAGGAGGCTAGTTTGAGGAGTCCTAGGTCTAAGAAAGATTTTAGAGGACCTCACATAAAGCATATTTTTTTAAAACACTAGGATTATCAATTATGACAAGATGAATTTCATGTAGTTTAAAATACATGATTTTCATTTCGCAATATAGTTGTATTCTTGTTTATCACTATCATAGAGACCTACATTACTAATGTACTTCATAGTTTCTTATAGAAATTGACAAATGATTCCCTCTATTAAATTTAAGGGATAATGTTAGAACATAATACTATTAGGGACATATTCTTATAAGATCTATATGATCTTGTAATATAAGATGATCATATCTTATATATTACATATTATATTAATCACATCCCATTTAAAATTGTTATAATGCAAGATTATTGATTATTTATAAAAGGCAATTTTAAACTAATGTAACTAATATCACATTAGATATTTAACCAAACTTATTTAATATTTAAGAAAATTCTCTCACTTACTAGGAAGGTGGATTTGATGATTCGTGATGAATTCAATCATTGTGCACATTCATGTGGAAGCAATGAGAAGTGCTCATTAATAAAAAAGTCTTCCCCTTATGTGTGAAATCTACACTTATCAATATTTGAAGATTCTAAATTATAGAATCATCATTTGACAAAAATTAGAAGCAAAATTTTTGCATTCAATGAATACGATATAAAGTCCCGAACGGATGCTAAATATCTACAATTCACTGAATTCAGCCCGGTATTTATTCTCTTTCTCCAACTGTATCTAAACGACTTTTGTTCATCACTAAATTGACTGAATTTACCCGAGCCGTAGTCAGGCAATGTTATTTAATGCTAATGTTGTTTTAATTTGTTACAGAAGCTCATATATTTAATTGTATTTGAAGTACGGAAACTTCACCGACTCATTGGTGATTGATTTCTCATGGCGCACTTCGAATTAGAATTGCCTAAAACGGCGGAAATTTCATGTACTATTGTACTGAGATTTTGTATCAAATTCACAAAGAGTTGAGTTTTGATGGTGTTTTCAGCCGATGGGAAACAACCAATCCTCTGTGCGTTGTTCGTGGTTTCCCACCTCAACTGGATATGACGCATTTATCAACCACAGAGGAGCAGATGTGAAGGAAAGCGTAGGCAGCCTCATTTTTCATAATCTCCAAAACAAGGGATTCAATGTCTTTTTTGATAAGAACTCAATCCAAGTTGGGGATAGCATACCTCTATCAATAGAAGAAGCGATTCAGTCAGCATGTGTTCATATTGTCATTTTTTCGCCTAATTATGCAGAGTCAGTTTGGTGCTTGAAGGAGCTCCAGCTCGTCCTCAAAACAGGGGCTCCCATCATTCCAGTCTTCTGTGGAATTCGGCCTTCCGAGCTTCGAATGAAGAGCGAAGAGGGTGTGTATGCTCGGGCCTTTCATAAGCACAGTGGAATGTTTGAGAGCCATTTAGTTGAGGAATGGAAGAAGGCCCTTTCTGAGGTTTCATATATCAAGGGCTATATTTTTGAGGGGTAAGAAAAACCATTGACTTGTTCTCTTGCTCTGTTTACATGTGTTTTCACATTCTTGGCTATTTAACGGACATTAATATTTAAATGGAATTGAATATTTCAAATATTCTTTTGAGAGGAGATGTGCTGTGTATATTTCAGAGATCAGGGACAGCTGCTGGAGCAAATTGCAAAGAGTGTAAAACAGTTTATTGATAGAGCGAAATACCGAGCAAAGCAGGGCACTGCGGAAATGAGACGAGGAAATTGCGTTCTGCCTTAATCTTGAAGACGATTCAGTCTTTTTGAATCATAATGTCAGTGGATGTTGTAGAAATCCCCTTGTTCAAGCAGATAGAAGTTGTTTAACATGATGTAAGCTGCTTCTAAGTTTGTATTTAATTATGTCTGGATGTTGATGGTCAACCAGGCACTACGACGGTTTGGACATTTAACTGCCTTTCAAGTGATGCTTGTTCAAGTTTTATTAACTAGCAATTGCACCTTGGTGTGCAATGTGTACGCCAAAGAGGTTTTGAAGGTTAATTAGGACAATTTTGGTTATTAGATGCATAAATTTGTGTAGTATAGGAGGTTTATTAATAGACCATTTAGAAAACGATGTTGTTTGTGCAACAAACGGCTCAATGGAGAATTGATAGATTCAAATAGATTATGCATCCACTTACAAGTATAATTTTAAAAACCTTTGACAAGGAGAAATATGAAGAGGAGAGAGATAATGAGAGAAAGAGGAGAAGGATAGATAGATATAAAAGAGATAAATATACTATGAGAGAGGGAAAGAATGAGAGATCGACATATAGTTTAAGATTAACATAGATATGTGAAATGATATATAGAGTGCAATAGAGAGATGGACATGTAATGAGATAGAGATAGATGGATAAATGGAAGAAGAAATATGGAGAGATAGGGATAGAATGGCAAAGAGATATAGGAAGAGGGTGAGGGAGAGAAATGGATGGTTAGGGAGGGGGCTCCATACAATTTTAGATATAAATAGAAATAGATGAAGATAGGGTTCAAATGAAGATAGAGGGAGAGATAAAGATAGGTAGCATGAGAGATAAAGATATGGATATATCAAGGGGGAGATAAAGAGGAAGAGTTAGAGATACAAAGGGACATGGACAGAGAGAGATAGCGAGAGGTAAGATATAAGGAGATATTGAGAGATGTAGTGGGGGAGAGAGAGATAAAGGTATAAGGAGTAGAGGCAGATAAAGATAGAGATATATGGGAAGAGAAAGAGATAGATAGAGGTATATACCTGAAGAGAAAGGGAATGAGAGGTAGAGATAGATAGATAAATAAGGGGATAGGGATAGAGGAAGGGGGGGAGAGATGAGGAGATAAGGGGGGGGGAGATAGAGAGAGGAGGGAGAGAAAGGGAGAGAGATAGGTAGAGGAGGCAGAGAGATAGGTAATGTCCACGAAGAGAGAGAAGGAGTAGATAGAGAGAGATATATGTAGAGAGGAAGAGAGAAGAAAATGGGGAAGATATAACCCAATTTATAGAGAGGGAGAGGGAGAGGGAGAGATAAACTTATGTATAGAGAGGAGGGAGAGGGAGAGAGGGTGAGATATAGAGAGATAAGAGATAGATATTGATAAAAATAATAATTTTACCAAATTAATAATAATAAAGTCAAATTAAATCTAAGTTGATTTAATTAACATAGAATAAACAAGGAATAAGAGATAGAGACAGATAGATAAATAAGGGGATAGGAATGGAGGAAGGGAGGGAGTGATGAAGAGGTAAGGGGGGGCGATAGAGAGAGGAGGGAGAGAAAGGGAGAGAGATAGGTAGAGGAGGTAGAGAGAATAGAGAGGGATAGGGGGGGAGACTTATCTATAGAGAGTGGGAGGGAGAGGTATAGAGGGTGCGATATAGAGAGATAAGAGATAGATATTAGGGAAGATAGAGCTTGGGTGAGAGAGATATATGTATAGAGAGGAGGAGATGGGAGAGAAAAAGAGGGAGAGAGATAAATAGAGATAGAAAGATAGTGGCAATGAGGGAGCAATAGATGGAGAGATAAAAAGATAAAGATATATAGTAAGTGATATATATAGAGAAGTAAAGAGAGGGATATACATGGAGAGAGAGAGAGAGAGAGAGAGAGAGAGAGAGAGAGAGAGAGAGAGAGAGAGAGAGAGAGAGATGAGAAGATAGAGATAGACATAGTAAGTGTGAGAGAGAATGGAGGTCCGACAAACAATATAATATTATTAGTACAAGGCCTATTGTATTTAAAGGGGACTAGTCTAGAAATAAAGGGGGAGAGAAGAATATAGGATAAGAGAGAAAAATGGGGACAAATAGATAGAGAGATAGAAAGAGGTAAAGGGAGAGATAAAGATAGACAAAGATAGGAAGATGGAGAGGGAGAGGGAGAGGGAGAGATAAGAAGAGGTAAATTAAGAGATAGATATAAAAAAACTTAGGGAGATGGAGAGGGAAATATGAAGAGGGAGATATACAAAGATACAAAGATATAGAGGGAGAGGGATAGATAGAGAGAAATATAGGGATAGGAAGGGAGAAATAGGGAGTGTATGTGCATGTGTATGTGAGAGAGAGAAAGAGGGGGGAGGGGGGAAGAGAGGTAGATACATGTAGGGAGAGATAAGGAGATAAAGATTGGGGAGAGATAGAGAGAAAAATAGGAATAAAGATGGAGATACAAAGAGGGGGGAGAGAAAAATAGAGACAAAAAGAGGGAAAGAATGAGAGAATTATTAAATTAATTCTACTAATATAATTTTTTTTTGTCATTTCATAAAAAGATAGAAACATTTAAAGTAAAATTCAAACTTAAATCTTAATTCAAAATTAGAATATAATAAATTAAATAAAAAGTCAAAGTACATCAAAATCGAAATATTGATAAAAATAATAATTTTACCAAATTAATAATAAATAAGTCAAATTAAATCTAAGTTGATAATTAACATAGAATAAACAAGGAATGAGAGGTAGAGATAGATAAATAAGGGGATAGGGATGGAGGAAGGAAGGGAGAGATGAGGAGATAAGGGGGGGAGATAGAGAGAGGAGGGAGAGAAAGGGAGAGAGATAGGTAGAGGAGGCAGAGAGAGGTAATGTCCATGGAGAGACATAAGGAGTAGATAGAGAAAGAGAGATATAGGTAGAGAGGAAGAGAGAAGAAAATGGGGAAGATATAGCCCAATAGAGACGGAGAGGGATAGATATACTTATATATAGAGAGGGGGAGGGAGAGGGTGAGATATAGAGAGATAAGAGATAGATATTAGGGAAGATAGAGGGGTGAGAGATAAATATATAGAGAGGGAGAAAAAAAGAGGGAGAGAGATAAATAGAGATACAAAGATAGTGGCAATGAGGGAGTAGTAGATGGAGAGATAAAAAGCTAAAGATATATAGGAAGTGATATATATAGAGAAGTAAAGAGAGGGATATACATAGATAAAGAGAGAGAGAGAAGGAGGCATAGAGATATAGAGACAATAAGAGAGAGATGATGGGATTTAGATAGAGAGGGTAAGTGTGAATGAGAAAGGAGGTCCGACAAACAATATAATATTATTAATACAAGGCCTATTATGTCTAAAGGGGATATAGAAGAATATAGGCTAAGAGAGAAAAATGGAGACAAATAGATAGAGAGATAGAAAGAGGTAAAGGGATCTAGATAAAAATAGACAAAGATAGGAAGATCGAGAGGGAGAGATAAGAAGAGGTAAATGAAGAGATAGAAAAAAAGCTAGGGAGATGGAGAGGGAAATATGAAGAGGGAGAGATAAGAAGAGGTAAATGAAGAGATAGAAAAAAAGCTAGGGAGATGGAGAGATACAAAGATATAAAGATACAGAGGGAGAGAGGGATAGTTAGAGAGAAATATAGGGATAGGAAGGGAGAAATAGGGAGTGTAAGTGTGTGTGTGTGTGTGTGTGTGTGTGTGTAAGAGAGAGAGAGAGAGAGAGAGAGAGAGAGAGAGATGTAGGGAGAAATAAGGAGATATGGAAAGAAATGAATATTATAATATTATTTTTATCGTTAACATAATCAAAAGTATATTTTTTAATTTTCTTATTTCCTCTTTAAAAACAATTTCCTCATATTTTAAGACAAATGTTATCAATTTATTTTAATCTTTCTTTAAATTATAGGTTTAGATTAAAATAGATGGCCATATTATTATTATTAATTATATTAATCAATTTAATAGTTATATTAATCTATTTAACAAGGATCATGGTAACAAACCTTATCCAAATTGGGAGTTGTTGTTTGAAATAATAATTGATATTTTAAACTTTTGATGTAGAGGTTGTCTAGTTGGATGTCTGATGTAATTTTTTTTTCTAATAGAGTTATTTAAAAAAATATTAATCTTCAAAAATTTATTTGCATATAAAAATATAAAAATAGATAATAAATTAACTAAATAAATAAAAAATAATATCAAGAAATAACATGCTTTATCAAAAAGAAAATGACACATAAAAGTAGCATATACATTAAAGTAAAGAAATGTTGAGTGATTGTTTTCAAGTTAAACGTACATCGATTGATTTAAATTGTAATTTAGTATTTCATTATCTTTCATAATCTGTGATATAGAACAAAATGGAATTGTGAATGAAAGAAGAGTAGTTCTATATTTTTAAATTGATATGTTTAAAGTTTTTAAAAGTTATAATAGATTATATTTATGTATTTTAAGTTTTAGAAATATTATTTAAAATAATTATTTATATTATATCTTTAAAAACATTCTAAATTAATATTATTTTTATTAAGTCAAGAGAAGTAATGGTTACATGGGCTAAAATATCTCATGTCATAATTTGACAACCATTTACACATCAAAGTATTAATATTTCATAATAATAAACATAATATTAGAGATACCAATACTAACAAAACTCTTAAATAAAATATAAAGTAAATAAATAATTTATTTTCATTCAAAAATAATAAAAATATAAAATAAACATTATATTCTTAAAATATAAAGTAAACTTAACCTTCAAAATTATTCCTCTAAGGGTGTGACCATTCTCCCACTTGTTGAATACTTTCAATAAAGGTTGTACTCTTAAAGTGTTCATTATTGAGGGGAACCATGCTCGATGATTTCCTACACCAAGAAAATATCTTATAGTACTAACAACCTTTGTCAAGAAATCAACATTGTTTTCTATATCAATTTCTTCTAATAATACTTGTTTACTTTTAACCTTTTCTCTGACAAAATGAGATTGAACTCCAATAAGTTTTGACTAAGCATGATAAGCAAGATTCTTAGCCATATACATTGCACTCTAATTATATCACTATGAATCTATATACCATCTTTTGTACCTAACCAACAATTGAGTACAACCTTTGTAGTTACGCTACTTCATGTCATATTCATGAGTATCTACCAAGTACTCAACCTCTATTATAGAAAATTCAAACACTAACCAGTTTTATCATCCAACTTACTACTTCTCCAAAATGACTAAATACATATCTAGCTATAGATCTTTGATAGTCAACATCTCCAGCCCAATCAAAATCCATAAATCCTTGAAAATTCAAAGTTTTAGTTTCACCCACTCTTCCTTGGTAACAAATTGTATAATCCAAGGAGTCATATGGCTATCTAAAGATCTTTTTCATTGCAATCCATTGTTCTTTACTTAGTTTGAACATACATCTAATTGCAACTCACATTGAGTGTAATGTCAAGTATAGTACAAACCATTACATACATGAGGTTGCCAACAACATCGACATAATGAACTCAATATATATATATATATATATATATAGGTATATTGCAACACCAAGATCCATCATGTCAAATTGTAAAGATACTCGAACCAACTAAATTGATCATTCTAATATTGTTAACAATTAATAACATGTTAACCACATACAAGACCATGAGAACAAAAAAATTTCCTCTCTACTTTAAATAACATACTTGTATTTTTTAAATTCCACATCCTAAGTGATTGCTTCACACTATATAAAGAATTTTACACACTAATTTCTCCTTATCTTTCACCATATAACATTCTATCTATGCCATTTAAATTTTTTCCTCGAGCCCATCATGCAAAAATGTAATCTTAACATCTACCCACTCATTTTCAAGGTCAAAAGTAGCCACAATAGCTAATAGAAGCCTAAATAATGTTAGGTTTTAAACAAGAGGAACTAGTTTGCTAGAGTAAATCCACTCTAGCTATGAGAATCCCTTGGCTACTAAATAAGACTTATACTTCACCTTTGCCCTTCTACATAATACTTCTTAATCATTTATAACCAATTAGTTTTCTTCTATATGGTAGTCTAACCAAGTTTTAATTTTTATTTTTATCTGGGGACCTCATTTTTCCATCCCTCCTTCAATGCCTTTTTTTCATTTGATCTAAATGTCTACTTAATTGCCTATGGCCTTCACTAGTAATAGATAAATCCAACAAAAGAGATGTATATTGAAAATTAGGATCTATATACCTTGGTTTTCTAGATCGATTTGATCCCCTTAAAGTTGAAACATCTAATAATGTATCCTCTAATTTTGTGTTTTTTGGATTCACATTCTCTTCTACCAACTTGCTCTCTAATGTATCTTGTGCAATTATTTTTAATTAAAACATAGACATACCCTCTTCTCTTTCCACATGAACTCTTTCAAATCTTTCCTCTAATTGTTTTCCTATTTTGGAGCCTCTTTTCCTTCTGTAAAAAATACCTTACAACTATATTCCATTTTTTGTTTCTAGATTTTACATCTTATATTCTTTAATGCCAATACTATATCTCATAAAAACACACTTCGTTGATTTGTAATCTAGCATAGTCCTTTCTTTACAAATATACAATAGAGATCACAATTAACAAACCTTAAATGCTTGAGATAGGATTTCTTACCAATTCATTCTCGTTATGAAATTTTATCCAACAATGCGAATTGGGTGACCTATTCATTAACTGGCAAGCAATGCTTGCTACTCCACCCAAAATTTTATACCCAAACAAGCTTCAAGCTTTATCCATTAGAGTTATATTCATTCTTTCAATAACTTTTTTCTAACGTGAACTCTATAACCGGAGTGATATTTCACTTTTCTATTCTACACTCGCTGTAAAACTTGAATGCATCTCAATAATATTATCCATCATTCTCACTTATCAAAACCTTGATTTTCTTTTCTATCCAAATTTTGTACCAAATCCTTATACTCTTAAATTAATTGAAAACATCACAATATTTGTTTCATTGAAAATACACATCTTTTGTGAAAAGGTCATCCATAAAAATAGCATAATAAATACATTTTTCAAGTGATGGAACGTGATGGAACTTTGCTTCATCCAAAAGCATCATTTAAAACTAAATATAAAATTTATTTTGATTTGTTAACACTACTAGGAAAATTTGCACAATTTTGTTTGTCAAATACATAATGTTCACAAAAATCAAATTCTAAAGGGTAATAAAAAAATCCTCTAGCCATACCTTTGGTTTTTAAACATTGGAGAATTTTCTCTCCAATATACCCCATCCACTAATGTTATAACATTATTTTTTCTATACAAAGAGTTGAAATTTGGTCAATTATATTAATTACTTAAGAACGTGGTATGCATTGCATCCACCACTTATAGTACGTGCCTTAATATTAAACAATATCCCTAAATGGACACCTTTTGCCAATACCAATTAATCATTTTTTAGCTATTCCTATTGAATACAACCTACATCATTCATTTTGCTTACTAAATTAAATTTCTTCTTAAGCCTATAAAGTACCAAACTCCAAGGAGGTTTTTTCACATCTTTTAGTCTCACTCTTCCTTGAGCTTTAACAATACATGTTGAATCATTCCTAAGTAAACTTCACCAGCATTGTTTTTTCCATATTCATTGAGCACTTCGTGTGAGTCATATGAAAGGAGACACCTAAACTTATCAATCATTCATTATGGTGTTCATTTTATCTTACAACACTAAAAATATATCCCCTAAATATTTAGGCGAGGTCTTTTATTTTTGCAAAAGAAACATCTTCAAATGACTTGCCCTTCTCAATCTTTCTAGATCTACAACCTCTCTTATAGTGTCTTGCTTTACCGCAATTTCGACACTTTATTTGACTTGTAACTGGAGCATTAGATTTACCTTTTGGATTTTGATCTCTTTTCCCATAACTTTTTGTCTCAACTCTTTTTATTTCTTTCACAAAAATGATTTCTTACGACCAAAGGATCTTTCAATTGATAATCATCTACATATTATTGTTTCATTTTCTTTAATAATAAGGTTGTACTACATCCTCACTTTTTTTATTTAGAAGTGATACTAGTGATTGCCATTATTAAATTGTCTTAGGTGTCAAAGTAACGCTCTTTTCTCCTTCATCTATTTTAATATCAACAGAAAATAACTAGCTGACTACAATGTTGAAGGTGTTTAAATATTCAACCATAGACTCAACATCATTCATTCTTGGTGAGCACATATTCTTCTAAACAAAATGTTTGAATACTAGAGACTTCCCATGATATAGAGTACCCAATTTATTCCATAACTCTTTTTTTGTGTATTTTCTTTGTATATTTAACAAAACTAAATCTAATAGACACAATCATTTTGAACTCACTGTCATCCTATCAAAACTTATGAATCCCATCGTTCATACTATATGGTTTTGTTTGATGATACAACAAGTCATTAATATCTATCAATTAGTAGATTCTTCCACCTATAACTTCCATAACTCAAAAATCTTTCTATTCGATTTTTCTCTCTATTATTGTGCCTCCTACCATTCTAATTTACACATAGTTCCTCACATGCATAACTCCCACTTAAGACAAAATTATCACAAGCAAAAGAACCCCTAACCTTTCAAACAAAACTCAAACCAAGCTCTAATATAAAGAAAAAGTTTCTAATAAACATGTACAATACAAATATTACATCTACAATTTGAAACAAGAATAAAATGAAAAACAATATGTAATATTTTCATGTGGAAAACCCTTCAAAGTGAGAACCTAGCTAAAGTACTTTATCATTAGAATGATAATTCTCTTTCAGCTCACCTTTACATGTACAGTTACAAATAGACACATTGAAAATGATTAACATGAATACTTTAAATCATGGGCAAAATAGAAAAATCCTAAAATTACACCCAATTTTTTTAACAAAACATATGAACACATTTTTCAGCTTTGATAAATTGCATTATTAACAATTAGGATAAGGTCTTATGGAGAGGGGATTCTTAAAAAAATTTATTGAATCTTGTTGAATTTTTTTTGAATATTTTTAAGCGGGTGGTTCCATGAATTTAATAGTGCTTAAAAGCTTAAGCTTCGAAATTTACGAAGCTAGTGGTCTCATGAAAAATGTTACGGATAAATAATTAATAAATAGACATCATTTTCCTTCTATACTTTTTAACATGGGAATCTAAAATTTAGCTAATTAACAAGTGGCACAAAAAATTCTTAAGCTGATGGAGCAATTTCTAGCCTCACCCCAATTTACCTGCTGAAATATGCTGTCCTAAAAGATAAGGACTGCTATTTTTCAAGAAAATATTCCAAATAATCCTGTAGCATATTTTTTTGTTTCGTGAAACCACCTGTTCCATGACAATTGATCCCTAAGCCTCCAAAAGACCTTACCCTTACAACACTTGTCCAACAGTGACAGAGACTGATGTAGAATTTCAAAGAAGAATGAGATGCTCGTCCAAATCACCCATGCAGATTATCCTAATGGGACAGCAAAAGTTTACTAGCAGTCTAGTTAACTTCTTTTACTGCAATGAAAGCACTGGAGGTTGTCGACTTGCAAAATTGGGATCTCAAGATTATGTATTTGAAAAGCCCAAATTAAGGAGTTACGAAGATGTATTAAGAAATCTAAGAGTCTTTGCTTTCTTTCTTTTTTGTGTGATGAACAGATACTAAATGGGTAAGTGAGCTGAAATGTCTTTCGCATCTTGAGGCAATGGATAATAACATTAAGTATATATTTATGCCAAAGAGGTTAAGAAATTGCGTAGCATGTTTCTTTATGTAGATTGAGATCAAATTTTTAAAACTAGAGGATTTTCGAATTTGACCTGGTTACAGGAAATATGCTTACATCTCAATTGAAAACTTCGGAGTAAGGGATCCTTGTACACAAGGTGAACATGTGTTGCATATACATCTGTCATGAGATTCCAGTAGGGCATGGTCATACAGAATTGGATCTTTCACAATTTCCTAATAAAATGAAAGCAATGAGAGATCTTCGAAAAAATTCAACATTCCAGCTTTACAGCCCTGAGTTGAGAATATTGTTTTTCAAATTTCAGTGAGTTCGTGTTAAGACAAGAAACGATGCCTTATTCGATAAATTTGTGCTTGGGAGAAAATAACAACTGCATAGAGTTTCCAAAATATATTAGGAAAGTCCACACAGTTTCAAAAGCTAAAATTTCCAAAAATGGAAGGAGTTTGCTAAAATAGAGGATTGAGGGATAACAGGCCTCGAGAATTCTCGCTTCTCAGACATCTAATAGTAATGGGGTTCGAGACTAAAGGTATTCATTTATAATGCAACTGATGGAGTAACAGAGAGGTTAACGAATAAAGTGAAAGACTGGACGATATTCAAAGTCAATAATCCACACTCGATGTAAATCCCCTGTGCACATTTTTTCTATTCCATGCTTGGAGCTTTTGCAATATGTAATTCTTAGTACTATACAGTAAGTGTAATTTGTAATCATCGATTATTTTCTCATGTTTAAAACTTCTAGTGTAGTTGGATAGCTTCTCCTCCTATGTGTACTTTGCATCTATCTTGTTCATTGGATTTAACTATTCCTGTTTTTCCAGCCCAAGGAATCTATATCCAGTATTAAATTATTAATCCATGTTATAGCAGAGCACTACAGGTTCAAGGTTCAGCTTGTATCTGAAGCGTGTCTTCAGCCAGAGAGATTTCAGCCTAAGGCTCGTGCTTCATATCAAATAGCTAAAACAACTCTCTGGATGAAAAATTTTCCATAAATAAAATTCTTCTTGTGCAGTTTTCATTCAATCATTGAACTAAAGGTTCAGCTTGTATCTGAAGCCTGTCTTCAACCTAAAATGACCAATTTTCTTTTGCAAGCAGTTTAGTTTTATTTAATAGAACTTATCTTTGTTAAAAGAGAATTGCGATTTCTCATGCAATCTCATCCGCTGTACAGCTAGGTAATCTCCATCTCATAGATATTTGAATTTAGGTTTGAGAAATTGAAGTTATATTAATACTAGCAGCTTGAACTTAATACTGAAACTGATCACATGGTTTACTTTAATCAGAAATCTGCTTATAAAATTATGAGCTATTAATTTGCTTCTGGATCAATGCTGTGGATCATGAGGAAATTTGATAACTTTTATTCTATTTTTTTTTTCAGTAAGTGGGATTTGAATGCTATTGAAATTCATAGTAACTAGTCAGAATATTTTGTTATTTTTACCATGATTAGACTGAGAAAAGTGTTAATTGTTTCCAGAAGCACGGAGGAGACTCGAAATTAAATCTTATAACCTAAGATTCTTTTCAGAAAATCACTTGATGCCAGATTCTACTTGCTTTTACTCCAGGTAGTTTCAAAGTGTTCTATTTCACCTTATTTTATACTATTTGCTTAGTCTTTACCCTTCTTTTTTGAACTTATCAAAAAATCTGTGAAGGAACATGAGTCTCTCACTCTAAATTCCAATTTCAATGTGGTTTTGATATTCTTGTGCTGATATACGATTGGAACATTTCTTTGTTTTGAGTTAAATAGAAGAGACTATACTATGATAGATGCATGCAAGGCATGGTATTATAGATATCCAAAGTCCATATACATTTTTGTTGAATGTATGACTTCAATTATATTCTTTGCCTGCATGGATGGCTCACACTCCTGTTCCCTCAAGACTTTATACACTGCATTTGATAACCTAACCAAATGAAATGAAACTCAGTGTTTGGTTAGACCATTAGAGACACATAAGTTATAAATGAACATATATGGGAAATACGAATTCGCTAGTGTATCTACAAGTTTATGCACAAATTCTTGCTTTCATGACTATATTTGTTATGTCAATGGTGACAGAATCTCACTTAGTGGTTCCATGGAAGAAGAGGCACTTGTTTTTTCTCATCTGGTAGTGCAGAGAGAATTGAGGACCTTTTACATACATTTAGTCCTACATAATGTGAAAATTTTCTGTTAATTATTGTTAATGTTAATTAGTTATAAACTAGGTCACAACTAAAAAACTATTCTAAAATAGAATTCAGCTGTATCATAACTGTCACTTGGCTATGGAAATGCTATGCTGTTGCCAGATAGCCTATATGGCCTTTCCTAGGTGGCTGAAGGTTTTCTTTAGGATTCTCCTCCTCCTTTAATTACATTCATCAGCTTCTACAGGGCTTCCTGGAGCTGTAGTCCTCTCCCTGGGATGCCAATCAGCAAGTAAATGATGATAACAAACACCTGGTGATAACAGCTCACGAAAAACCGTGGTACCCACAATAGACAGGGATGCCAGGGGAAACTTGAAGCCTGAATTTGAAGAGATAGAACCTTTTTTGGATGAAAACAGTCAGAAACTCTTAAATGTTCATGCATATCTAGACTCAGCAAAATAGATCGACTTAACCTCTTGACTTGACTCACCCATGCTCAATTTACTCCTCTCTTGACTTGAACTGGCACAATTTTAAATTTTTAACTTGACAACTTTTCCAGCACTTGATTTTCTCTACTCTTGACTTGTCAACTAACTTGCCAGCTTTTCCAAATAGTACTAAGGCTTGGTCCTGTGTAAGCATAAAAAGAAAAGCAGACCTCCTTTATAACACTTTTTATTTTTAAGCTCATGTTAGCCGCACTTAAAATATTTCAGAGAATTTAATATAGCAAATCTCACAATTTCTTCCTTGATTTGATGGCATTTATATCTAGAAAAAATATATATGTTTTTGTTGTTTAGATGCCTTCAGGAAAAAAAATTGCCCACCGAAAGTAGTGTCTCACTACTATTGCACATCTATAGTGTAATGCTACATTACTTCAAACACCTTTGATAGGTCAAGTGCTGAGGGTTGTTAATATGAGCTACACTAGCATCTTTACCTTGCCTAAGTGTGTTCAAAAATTAAATCTGATCTTTCTAGATGTCTTGAACTACCAATGAAGTTGCTCGTATGCATATGTGAACTTAAATGTCTTCAGTGATGGGAGTGAGTTGCTTATATGCCCTAACTTGTCTACTTATGTACACTGAGATAAGATTATATGGGACTTGGGCAAAATTTAATATGTTAAAGGATCTTGCCAATTTGACACACCTACAACTACAAGAGCTGATATTATTCATAGCCATATAAAGACACTTGCACCAGTTCTAGGAAGGTGAGGGATCTCATTTTGTTCTTTTTCACGTCTTTATTGCCAGTCTTCTTTTCTTGCGTGGGAGAGGGCAGTACCTCCACAGTACATTCTTCTAACAACATAAAACTACTTTTCAATTTTTTAACTTTAAATGTTTAATACACCAATCTGAAATATTAGAGTATTCCTAAAATATCTACAACATTTCATCTTACTTAAAAAAAAATTGTACTTAGTTTGGCAAGCCATTAGATTCTCTGCATTTTTTGGGGTGTTGTATTGTATTTTCAGCAACCATTGCACTCAATGAAGCAACATTTATTTGAGGCATTTTATAGAAAACCTAGAAGACTCCACCAGAATGCCATTTAATCCATATCCTGTAATAAAACGCATCCCTTGAGGCATTTGGTCAAACATGCTATTGGTCTTCTGCGTGCTTCCACAATTACAGCTAATCCGACAAAATGTCAAAAATCCACTTTTGATTATATTTTGATAGATCTCCAACTCTGTTCCAAGGCTTCCATCTTGGCACAAGATGGAAAAATCCTAGCAAAGACTGCAAACTTTAGCTTTATACTTATTGATTGCATTTCACGAAAGCACTTTGTCGAATGGTTGAGATTCTAAATGCCTTCTCTATGCTTCTGTCTTGCATACATGTCAATTGTGCAGTCATAATTACAACTTCTGAGAAAAATTGACTCTCAATTATTATTTTATGGATCTCTGTACACAAGTTCTTGTTTGGGCACAAGGTGACTAGATGGTGCCAACAGCTTCTGAGTTTGGATATATAGCCACCAATTGCATTTGTTAAAAGATCTCAAATGCTTTCCAACAAATCAGTTTTGCGCATACCTTACAATTGTCAAATTCCATGAGACCATGTTATGTCAAGGCATTTTGTCAAACAATTTACTTTCCTTCAAACATGCTTCCATATTTTACATACATACATATAAGCATGTCAAAACTACATCTGACAGGGAATACATTTCAAATTGGTCAGTGAGAGACTGAATGTGAGGGATTAAGAAGTGGGTCTTCACCAAAGAAATGGAATCCCAATGCACAAATAACTTCACATCGAGGAATGAAAGCATAAGGATTTGTCTTTCAAAGAGGCAGTTTCTGCAAGTGAAAGACAGAAGGAAGGAATAAATAAAAGCACATCAAGAAAAATTAGGTTGTAAGTGCAGAGGATCAACAAACCTTATCATGGAAATAGATGCTTCAAATCTGCTGAGAACAAACTTGTCACTGAAATAAACTATGAGGCAGCAGATACTGAAGCTGAAGTTACATGAAGCAGAGGGTTGATATGCAAATTTAATGTGGTATGGCACAAAGAACATTAAATTAGGGCATGAATCGGAGAAGAATGGACCAGCAAGGGTTGATATGATCTGTGACTTGCTCCCAAAGGCTATTTATAGCAGTTTTTGACTTGAATGAAACACACGTTGTATTTGAAGTAGGGTCATATTTTAATGGTGGGTCTGCTAATGAAGCTATAATCAGCTATATTTGATTTCACTTTGCATTTCCCAAAAGATGTGCTAATATTAATTTGACTTCACAACCAACCTTTAGAGCTTTGAAGCAAAGAAAGTATGGTTGGATTGGAAGCTCTTCCAATAAATACCTTCTCTATTCCGATGGAAACCAACATTTTTATTTCTTTTATTATGTCAACATTCATTTAGATATAATGATAGCCTTGCCACAAATGGTTTAGTAAAGCTCAGAATAGGACCATGAAAGAATGGGCATTAAACAAGAGTGTCTGCCTTTTCATTGATGTTGATATAAAGACCAAGGGCATATGTCAATAGATTGTCCTATGCTACAAAAGTCTGTTAGAATATATCTTCCTCCACTGTTGAAAGTGCCTAAGAAGACAGCAGCAAGAGAATAAAAGTATTCTGTTAACTTCTTGGCATCTAACTCTATAAATATTGTAGGCGAAAATCTTATTTGAACCTATTGTGGATATGCTGGAGACTGCAGAGGAGGATAAAGGGGAGGATCAAATGGGGGCTGGTGAAGAGTAACTGGCCAGTAGCAACAGTGGACATCCCAAGTTGACCTGTATTGTCTCCAAACACCAAATGGAACTTGAGAAATACCATGAATATAGAAAAGAACGCAAATACTGCTTCTCAACAGAGGGGTAGAAAGCTGTCTTTTAGAAAGATAGTAATGACCAGAAAACCCCTAATGGAAGGAGTGCCACACCCGAGGATGGTATAAGTTGTGGAAAATAATTCCTGTTGGCAGTTATGGGAGCTCTGATTTCCAATGATGTTCATATCTTGGAATATCTATGCAGGATGCACCGAGTAAAGAGATACTGGTTTAAAAATATTTTAAAAAGGGAAAAACTTTATAGGTGATGCTTCTAATGGAGTAGATGGAAAGAATAACTTACCCGTTTTGGTGAATTGCTGAAAGTTATGCTGCAAACATAAGAGAATGTTGGGGTGTATTGCTATTTATTACAAACCCCTGAAAAATAGAAGTATCAAATTTTGGTCACACCTGCTCACTAATCCGTGTTAAATTTCAACATCTGACAGATTGAATAAAATATAAATGGACCAACCTGTGTTTAAGGAATGCTCCGAGTTAAGGATTGTCTAGCTTTTTGATAAAGATTGAAAAATTGCCGAAATAGTACAAAGAATGAAGTAAAGAGATACTGGTTTAAAAATATGATAAAAAGGGAAAACCTTTATACCTTATAGGTGATGCTTCTAACGGAGTAGATGGAAAGAATAACTTACCCGTTTTGGTGAATTGCTGAAAGTTATGCTGCAAACATAAGAGAATGTTGGGGTGTATTGCTATTTATTACAAACCCCTGAAAAATAGAAGTATCAACTTTTGATCAGACCTGCTCACTAATCCGTGTTAAATTTCAACATCTGGCAGATTGAATAAAATATAAATGGACCAACCTGTGTTTAAGGAATGCTCCGAGTTAAGGATTGTCTAGCTTTTTGGTAAAGATTGAAAAATTGCCGAAATAGTACAAAGAATGAAGCTTGGATAAATGGGGGAAAAACTCTTATCCCCACAAATGAGGACAAAACTGGGAGGAAGACTATCCTCATCTCTTTAAGATGGATTTAATGAATTTGATATAGATTTGCATCTACAGTATCCAGAACCAAAGGAAGGTTTCTTTAGTTTATATGATAAATGGAGAGGAAATCACCTTACAGTTTAAAGCTTAAAGAGATTCTTGTTAGACGACATTTGATTAGCTCAAACTATAAAATCAAATTGAGAGAACTTAAAATGTCTGGCTCATATTATTGGCAAGTACACGTGTTCAAACTGAGGAAGAACAGTCCAGGCATGCTTTCTGCTATGAAAAGATGTGATTAAGGAATCCTGAAATAGCAGATAGAGTGAACGAATAGTAGACAGAATCCATGCCATACGGTTAAAGGATGTCGCAATAAAGACTGAAGATTGAGTTTGTCAAAACTCAATTAAAGAAGTGGAATAGTGGTGGAGATAATCCATGCCACAAGATTCAAGGATGTTCCAATTCGTACTAAAGGGTTAAACTTGTCAAAAGCCAACTAAGAAGTGGAATAATGAGGTTTCAAGAGCATTTTCAAGAGCATTTTCAAGAGGAAGAGTTGTTCAAGAAATGGACAAGGCCAATCTGAGATCCACAGAGAAACAACTTCAGGTTCAATGAGGCTAACTACTCTGAAGTACAATCCACTAGGAGGCCATGGTTATTGATGATGATGCTCCATATTTATGATTTGCTTTACTTTTTTAAAGGACTTTCATTGCCTACTTTGGCTAGCAGGTGATCTCTACAGGACATTTAAGGCAACCCTTCACATCACAGCCTAACTGCTTTGCCAAATGCCATTTTTACATTGAAAAAACTGCACTTAATTTCCAAATGCCATTTGAAATGGAAAGTCTCTGCACTGTAAACACCATTGCAAAACTTGCACTTAATTTCCAAATGCCATTTCAAATGGAAAATCTCTCCATTGTAAACATCATTGCAAAAGTAGCACTTAATTTTGTTCATACTCTCAATTGACATGCAATATGCCCATCCAAAATCTTTCTCATGCAATATGATGCCTAAATCTAAAAAAATAGTATTTAGCTTTATAAATGTTCCAAAACGTTCAAATATTTTGTGATAAAACATTTTTATGTTTTAATTAATAACATTTTAGGTTTTATTAATTTAATTTTAATTCAGTATTAAAATTCACAATAAATACATTATTTAATAAATTTTAAAATTTATTTCCCAATATTTAAAGTAAAAAAAATAAAAAAATAAAACTACAACTTTTAGTTTTTGGACTAAACAAAATAAAATAGAATCATTTATTAAATATTGAAAATTTATTTAGATAAATATTTACATAGAATCATTAAACTCAAAATGTAAGACTAGTAGCTGGAGCTGGTTTTAACAAATAATACCTAGAAATGTTACATTTTAACAAATAATAAAAATATTACAGAAAACCCTGATTCATTGGAACTGATTCAAATCATGTGGATGCTCTTGAAAGTTGATTGTGAGTGTACAGAAATGTAGGCATATATGTAATCAGAAATTTGTAAACCTTGATGGAAAATCACAAAATTCCGCAGAGAAAACCCTAAATGCAAATAAGAAAACAGTTTGCAATCGAAAAGATGAACAAAATCATACATATTTGCCATTTTATTTAAATAAAATCGGATTATTGTAAGAAAGAAAATAGCAATCAAATTTCAGGAAAATGACAAACAAAAAGGGAAAGATCATGGGAAAGTTGTAAATGGGAAAATTATAAAAGAGCAAAAAGGACCAGATCCAAAATTTAATGATTTATCGTGAGATTTTCCTATGATATGCTTCTATGGTAGGTACACCACTAATCCTCGCATCATAGTTGTATCAATGGGCAATAAGAGATACCAGATTACTGAAGTGAATCCATGCTACACACATGATATACCAACTCCAAAGAATGTACCATACAAGTGTGTACACTTGGCCTTTTGCAGTTTACCGCCAACTCGTGCATGACCTATGCCAGCAAATACAGATCAAATTTTGGAAAGCATCTTTACACAAAACTATTCTATGTCCGTGTACAAAGTCATTAAAGCAAGTAAACTCCCACAACAAGCAAATTGTTCCTCAAGAAATAGCTGAAATCAAGGTTCCATACCTGCTTCCTAGACTGAATGTTATTAGGACTATTGCTTTACAAGGAGGGGCAACTGATTTATGAGGACCTACCAACAATGGTGCCCATGGTCTTGGCTGTAGCAACTATGGTCACACTTCGATGGTTTGTACTTTGTAGTACCCCAGAGCCCCTTCCAAATGCTCATGGAAATGCCAGGATCATCCATTTGTCTTCAACAAATACCACACACATTCCAACAATGGTGTAGAGTACTTTCCACAAGATCGCGCTTGGCAGTAACCAGATTGCTATAATTTCTACCACCACTTCAACAAGGTTCGACACAGCTCCAAACCAAACTGCAAAGGCTAAATCACACCGCACACCACCACATTGATTTGAGCATAACACTTAGAACAACGTAATCACCATGGTAGTCCAAGTGGCACCCTTAAGGCTTTTGCCATCCCAGATCATCCACTAGCACATTTTCCAATTAGCAGCCTCATTGTTCAATTTTTGGGATATGATGACTTCCACAACAACTCTTGGCCTCCACGACATGTAATCTATATACATATCTATAGAATAGATGGATAGGTAGATAGCAGAAGATATCATACATCTTTCTCAAAGAATATGTCATGTAGAGAATGAAAACAAAAAAAAAATACATTTTTTTATTTCTTCGTCTCTGCTCATTTGCACTACTTTGTCTCATAAAGCTTCCACACACACATAACTTCATCTGGAGAGTTGTCCATCAGATTTCAAAATGAGCCCCAAATCAATACTGTTAGTACATGAACTTGTTCATTCCACTCCGAAGAATAAAAGAGAAACGATGCTGATCAAAGTTGACATGGAAAAAGCTTATGATAGGGTAGTCTTGGATTTCTTAGATCTACCACTTGATCATTTCGGTCTTAGTGTTAGCAATGGAGAAAATGGACAATACGCATAGCTTGTGTTTCTTCACTTAACTTTTTAGTTCTATTAAATGGGGCGCCTACTGATTTCTTCCCAATCACAAGTGCTTAGACAAGAAAATCCATTCTTGCAGTACTTGTTCCTTATCCTTGTTAAAGCTTTGGAACAGAGTATCAACAAGCCTGAAACTCAAACAATACAAAAAAGTCTCCAAATATGCTTGGGATGTGATACTCGCAGATAAGCAATTTGTTGCTGAAATCAATATTATAAGGACAACCAGGCAAAATGAGGCAAACACATTCTGGAAAATTCTTAAGGAATATGAAGAGGCTGAAGGGCACCTGGCTGTTCAAGGAATTTCAACCCCGCAGACAAACTCAACAGGAATTAAAATTGTCAATTAGATACGCATCAAACAAGTATTTGGAAAATCGATTTTTTTGTGCGTAAGGTCGTTGAAAATCACTGGGGTCTGCAGTGGGATAGATTCAGAAAGAACTCAGAAGGACAAAAAGACAAATGGTTGTCTGCAGCGTAGAGGCTCTACCTATTTACATCTTATCCATCTTGGCTACACCTGCAGAGGTTGTAAAATGTATTTAGCATATATAGAGGAATTTTATCTGGCAAGGTACACAAGATAAACATAAAATTTCTATGGTAACACAGAAAGTTGAAACAATTATAAAAGCTTATATCTCAGGGAGGAATTGGTAATAGAAACATGAGAGAACGATGTACTTAGGAAAAATTATTTGGAGAATTTTCCGATGGTCGAAAAGGATCTAGAGCAGGGTTCTAAGGGCTTAACCCTGGATTCATGAGAATCCAATCCGAATTCAAAGAAGTGGTGACTGCCCAAATGAATTGTCTCTTTGGAACTTCATATTTAGGTCTAGAATGCTAAAATTAGAGTCAATGGGATGTTAGATTTGGAGATTAACCGCACTTTTGACAGGACCCTTGGATTGTAATACAGCCAGTAGAAAAATTATGAGAGGGAATATATCTAAAAGGACACTGGCATCAGAGCTTTGGGATCTAGATATCCCAGGATCGAACAAGTCAAAAGACAAAGTTAATTCTCTGCTGCACTCTAAAAACTTACCTAGAATCAGGCACAAATTGCAGAACAACTCAAATTCAAAAGGGTACCGCCAGGTATTGGTGAGGATCGAATACAATGAAACGGAAACACAAATATGAGGAGCAAAATGCATCCTAGGAAAAATTGTTTTCTCCTAGTTAAAAGTCCAAAACTAAGTCCTCGCGCGAGAAAATCTCATGAAATCGGGATCCTATGACCCATCAATATGTGCGGTGTGCAATCAGGGCACAGAAAAAAACCGATCATTTTATAAATCTGCAAATATACTTACTTTGGATTATATGGTTCAGGGTTGTGAACTTATTCATATAATAATATTTTAAAATTTCCATGCTTGATAAATCTGTGAACTTATTGATATAATAATATTTTAAAATTTCCATGCTTGATAAATCTGCAAATATACTTACTTTGGATTCTCCAAAATGCACAAGAGAAAGTGGATGTGAATGTAGGAAAACAGGTAAGTTCAGTGCACCATGACGCTCTGGCTCCAAAGGAACTCCACAATATTCTCCAACACCTAATCCCTGAGTTTTAGTAAATAATTTAAAGATCTTGACATTGGACGGGCACTTATGGTCGATACTAGTAAGTAGTACGTCTACGCAGCAGAAGAATGCACAAAGACATTTTTTCCATTTATCAAATCAACTAAAATTGTAGTTTTTTTATTTATTAAAATCAGAATATATTTATGGTCTGAATTTTCAATTTATAATAAATAAATAAAAAAGTGTCTTGTTGTTGGCTGCATAGACGTTGCCCTAATAGTAAGAGAAGCCACAAGCTATTCTTCTTACAAAATGGTCAGACCAACACACTCTAAATTGTCTGCTTAGGTGGTTGGACACACTATAAAAGAGCAAATAGTGGATTTGATGGCAAAGGACATTAAGCTCACATCTCTAGGTGAGAAAATGCAAGGGAGAAGGGGATTGTACGTGTTAAAGATAATGAACAATATTATATATGTTTTTAAAATAAAAATTAGAAATGAATGAAGTTTGATATTTATCATTTTTAATAGATACATAAATTCTAAGATCTAATGTGAAATAATTTATTTATCATATTAGTTGGGTTTATTTATGTTTTTAAATAATTATAAGAATGAAAATTAATTTGAAAAGTATTGATGTATGGGATGGTATGAGAAAATGTATTGAGAAGTTCTTAGAGAAGGGCCCCACAATACCATTTTCTTATGGATTGAGGTAACCATCCTCATAAACCTTTGTGTGAGTTTTGTGTTGAAATTAGGGCATGAACATTGTAAAGTTACTATTAATTATCAATGGATGTAATGTGGAATAAGTACAAACTACTATATCTATATTTAAAAAATACATATAAAATATGTCGAGAGATATCTTATAGAAAGAGAATCATCTGTAAAATAAATGTTCATCTAAAATACTAAACACCAAGAATACAAAACCATTAAAGTCCTGCATGCAAAGAGACAAGTGGCGAGGGTTCTATTTTATTTGGAGTAATAAAATAACACCTCCATAAAAGCTGAAACATGTCATATTTCATGCATTTACCTGTCATTTACAGTAAACTTTGTTATACAATACATAAATTAAAAATAAAAAAGAATTATTGATTGTATTTTGTTTTGTAAAATTTAGACATAACATTTTAAAATAATTATAAGAATAAAAATAATTTAAAAAATATTGGAAAAAATTATTTTATATAATTATGAGTGAAAATTATTATATTTTAATAATTATTTTTCTTTAATTTTATGTAAACTTATAAGAGAAAAGTTATTAACTTATTATAATTTTGAGTTTAGCCTTAATAGTGATGTCGTCTCTATAGTTCCCGAGGCTTGGGCATCTTGCGACACTTAGGGGAAGCTTAAGGAAGAAGTCGGTTTGTAGCATCGACGCTGAGATCAATGGGATCATGTTCCTGGTACCCGACATTACCTTGCACTCAGTATAGTGAGCCTCTATCTTTATGACTCCAAAGTGGCTTTGGTGGCAAGGGAGGGGAGGGCATGGATGCAGACATACGATGATCTTTGCTAGATGTTGAGGTCTTAGACTACTACGCTGGATTGCTCAAGGAAGGATCGACCTGCCCTTGGGCCGAATGGACAAAAATCAAGGATGAACTGGGTGGGGTCTGAAAATCTTCCTAGACGAACCTCAAATCTCCTAGCAACATCTTAAACTCTCCGTCCCTCTAATACGCCTCTAAACTTTGACCTAAGGGAGGACATTCTACAAGAGGTAGTTGATAATCTAGCCTATTTTTCAAAGCGAGTTTTGATCAAGAGATTTCAAGGGTTTTGGCCAAGCCTGGCAGAGTTACATCAATGGATTACAGATGTACAGTGTCCTATTCGAAAGGGTGATCTCCAAATCTGCCCCTATGCACAAGAATTTTTCATTGTGATCTTCGACAATATCTAGGACTGTCCTATGATTCTCTTTGACTACCAATGGAATTGTGAGTAACATTTACACCCTTCCTTCGACCCAAATATTGAATCCATCTCTACAATTTTGATTCAGGTAAAACTTGTGAATCTCTCTCTATAGTTTTGGCCTAACTCCTATTTTGAAGCTGTGGGCAAATTGTTGGGAAAATTATTAGAGGTTGATAAGGGACCTTCAATTTTTTTCCATACCACTTATGCTTATATTTTGGTGGAGATTGACACCAACAAAGATCTTCATACGGGGATTTCTTTCAACACTAAAGATGGATGATAGACACCTACATTAAATTGTGAGGGTGTACCCTTTTGATGCAACAAATGTTTCAACAATGGACATGTTTATTCCTAGTGTACTAAATGGAGGAATTATAGTCATGCTTTGTGGTGGAAAGATGTCTCCCCACACCATTACTCGATAGAAAAGAATGATTTAGATCTGGTTGGAGAGACCATAGATGAGCATAAATAACCCAAAGGGGTTGGCACACCCATGGTTTCACCAAGCTATTTGGAGTCCACACTATGGAAGATGATTGATTCTCTTGTTAAAGGAAGAGACAATGTTAAGGTAACAAATGCTCCTACCGTGGAGGTGGCTTAGTTGATAGAGCACTCAAGACTTATGTCTCTAGAAGGCAAGGAAATTTCCTCAAAGAAACTAAACGGGGCTTAGAGTATGGAGGCTTCATAAGGTACTTGGATACTGGTTCAGAGGAAAAGGAAGAAAAATGTGGTTATATATTTCAACATGCAACTTTACTCCCACACTAGGCAAGGAAAAAGCTTATAGTTGTGTAGCTTTTAGTTAGCTGGGGCCATATCATACAGTTATAGGGGATTTTCGTAACACCATTTTGTTTATAAGGGTGCTTGGTAGCTTAATATGTTGAACAAACTATCTAGTAGAGCATGAAGGATGGATATGAACTCTGCAATGTATAACTTTTTTCATTTTAATATCATGGGTGCAACACCCTTAGATCCCTTTAATTGATTTAAAAAAAAGTTATTTTGTATTATTTTTATATTATTATTTTATGAAAAAAAAATTGTGTAAGAAATTTTTTTTTCTTTAATAATTATTTTATTGACACTATGTATTATATTATATTTATTTCATTTATAACAATTAATTTTGAATTATTAAACATACATAAAGTAATGGAACTTATGAAATTTATAATTTTAATAATTATAAAATAGTTCAACATTTGACATAATGAATTTGAGAACCTTATGACTAATAATCTAGGAAAAATAAATATCTTAAATATGTCTATTTAAATAAAGAATTTCACTTATATATAAAATCTATATTTTATTTAATTTTGTGGTGCAAACAGTGCTTTCAATAGTGAGTGGTGTGATTCACTCTACTAGAACTATTAGTCCCAGGGTGGGAGGATGGAGATTCTCCCTTCTAGCTAGTTCCCACTACTCACACATAAAGGGAAGTTTGGGTGGATTAACTTTTTATTATTAGTCAATATTATGTAAAATTTAATTTAAATTATTTATATATTTATATTGTCATGATGCATTATTAAATTGTATTGTATGTTAGTTGGTACATTTGATTAACATTTTGTAGGTATGTCTCATCGAAGGTTAAATTTTGAAAATAATGAACAACAATAAGAATATCATAAAGAATACACCTAAAATATATGGCACAACATTGCGAAAAAATGACAAATGCACAAAGATAGGAAGTAACAAATTATTGAAATAAAAAATGATAATGAAATGTTTGTTAAATGCAGGGCATATAGGATAGTTGAGGAGATTGCTACAAAAATAAGAAAACATGCACATGAGATGATAATGCATTCTCTATGAACATCTCAATAGGAGAAATATATATCAAGAAGAAGATTGAAAAGAGATGCATTTAAATCAATCATTGTGACAAAAATAAAACAACTAAAAGAACATAATTGTGAATTAGTTCAAGAAATAATCAATTTCATTTTAATGGTGAGGTTAATTTTAAAGAACAAAAAAATAAAAATGAAGGTACGCTTAATCATTTAAATAAAAAGTGGCTTCATATTTATAATATTTTTACATGGACTACATAAACATGTTTCATCGAGAATGTGTTATATTTATTAAGAAAGTTACCCTACAATGAAACTTGAAGGTCTTATATGTGATAGATGTCAATAAGAGAAGAATGGACACTAACTTTTAATATTGAATAACACGGATCCTAGTCCACAACCACCAAAACATGAAGACTTGACACCAATTGAGGAAATAATGATAGCATGTGTCAACCCAATATTTTAAGTCACACGTGCAACTAGAGGTCAACATAAATATAAAAGATACATCATATTTTCATGAGAAGTAAAACAAAAAAACTAATGTTTTTCCACATTAAATTAAAATTTTACTTATTATTATTGTTGTAAAAGTGGGTTGATGTGGAATAAACTGTAATTTTGCAATCAATAGAAGGAGAGTATACAAAGAACCTAAATATTAAAAAAGAACATGAAAATTATTATAGAGATGTCCAAATTGATGAAAATGTTCTCAATCGACTTACATCCAATTCAAATTAAAAAATGACAAAATTAACTTTGTACGTATGGAGTTTTATTCTAATGCAAATGAATACATATTTGCAAGTCAAAAAATAGAGATGGACTAAAGAAAAATTATTTATCACATGACATCGATGGCCTCCAAACAAAAGATTTCTCAAAAAGATATCTAGTACTAATCCGTGCATGTTTAACTAACTCTAATGTAGATCTAGGATCACTAGTTGATTGGCCGAGAAATTGGAGCATCTTTGCTTAATGATTATGTCTCAGATGGGTTACTTGATATGGCTTTCCCAACACTATTTTCAAATTGATGTTATAATTAGATATGACTATGATTGAGGTTAGTCCATCTACATGAATTAGTTAAACATATTAGGTTCTATATGTGGCTAGGTATCTGTTAGAGTAGATTGAATCTATGTACTAGGTAAATTCAATATGATGTAATTAATATAGTCAACATGTATAACTAGTAGGAAAATATTTGTGATATTCAAGGGACTAGATGTGTATGTAATGAAGAATCTACATGAAATGAAAAATATAGGACAAATACAAAATATCAATCAGAAATGAAATGTAACTTCTTCCTGTACATATCACTATTGAATATATGTTGTCATTGATGTCAAAGGTGTGATAGGTATAATGAATAAGGTGTCATCCATCTTCTTTAAGCAAGGAAGAGATAGCTATAAAGGATATATCTTAGAACAAGTGTAAAGGGATTCTTATTAAGGATACATGACTATTAAATAGGGGGGAGGAAAATATCTTTGTCTAAAGATATCTACCTCCATAAAGAAAGGAGATCTTCAAATAAATATGACATCTTCAACACTAAAACATGAAAGGAAATCAAGAATACACACCTTCCCAATTGATAGGAGATAATATTATTGATGAAGGATTGCATTCTTTCAACACCCAAAAGATAAGCTATTAATGTCACATAGTTATGAGAAAAAAAATAGGAAATAAAGGTCATTTAGAAGGGATTTGACAAAGGTGACACTAAAATGTGTCACTTGTCATTTTAATGATACTACTATTGATAAATTATTGAATTTTACACTCCAAATATTGACATTCATTAGTGCAATGACCATGAATTAAATGATACATACAAAAAGGACTGTCTAGATTTTGTTTATGATTTTCCCTTTGATAATTTCCAAGGGAGAGTAATCAAGTTGGCTTGAATAAGAACAAAAAAATTCTCTCTTGTTTAGATGAAAAGTTAGGAGAAGAAGACATAGGTGTACTATATTTCTCTCTTGTTTAGATGAAAAGTTAGGAGAAGAAGACATAGGTGTACTATATGATGAGGCAAGGGATGCCAACAAAGGAAGAGATTGGAAACATAAACTTTCTTTAGGAAAGTGTGATGTATATTTCTCATGAGTCTCAATCGTTGTTGCATACATCCTAAACCATGTCCATTGTATCCATGTTTAAAAGTAATTTAAAAAAAAAATCCATATTGCTTTTCTAAATCAAAAGTGGGATCCTTAGTGGGTGTTTAAATCTTAGGAGGATAGTGTTCACTCTCAGTTTCAATTGGGTTGAAGTATAAAGAGTTCCTATCATCATCACTTTATATAGTAAATTTAACCTTTTTTTCTTGAATTTTTTTGGTGTATATTGATAACTTTAAATTATAGTGCATGGATTTATTTTTTACTATTTTTAATAAATATACATTTCTCAATAAATTTGAAAAGTTGTGTGTACTAAAATATAACTCTTTCCTTTTGCTGTCGCCTTTTTCTTAATTATTTATCCAAATTTGAAAATAGTTATATCATCTCAATGCATAAATTCTTTCCTCTATTGCATCATATTTTTTTCAATTTTGTAAAATAAATTTTAGTATTTTCCTTAACAAAATAATCAACCTATTATAGTGTTGATGATCTACTTTCAATAAAAAAAATATAAATTATAAAACTAATTAAAATATTAAATGATGTATAGTTTGGAAAATTCACATATAGATCTATAAAAGGGTATTTTTACATTTCAAAAAAAAAAATTGTTTACAAGAGTAGGAATTCTTGAAACATCGATTTTTTCAAACAAACAAAAAAAATCGCAATTAGACTCAAAGTGGTATAAAATATATATTTGGTAGACTTTTCCAAATGGAAAAGTTGTGACCCGTATATAACTTAGCTATAATGAATCTATATAGACCATATATTTGACCAAAATTAATTTTTAGTTAGGATTACTTAAATTCACTTGTGCTACTAAGTTGGCCTGAAATATGATATAATTTTGTACCTTGACCCGGAATGGAACCACAATCTACCTAGAAGAAGATTATAACTAAGAGTATCAAGCATGAAATGGATATGCATGGGTATAATAACGAGACATACTTTAATAGGCAATATAAAGTACCTAACAATTGTCTACCATCATTATCAAAGACCCGAATAAAGATAAAATCAAGCTAAATGAGGGAGGTATCCACTGAACAATGATTTAATTCAACAAACTTATGCTAAAAACATTAAGACACGTAAGGCGTTATCTATTGGAATAAATAATTTATACATTAATTATTAACTTAATTGCATTAATTCACTAAATAATTTATTATTTAGTTAATTAATTAATTATGAATAATTAATTAATATTTATCTCCATGCATAATGCAAATTAGGAAAAGAAAACTATATTTAGATTTTCGAGAGTTTCATGCATTAATTAGTTTATTATTCTTTTTGTGCATACATGACTGATTCATACATTATGTTTCAACTCTCAGTCTATCTTGTAGAATCCACCATTTAGGGTTTCTATCATTAGAGTTAGATTTCTTTATAAGGATATCATATCCTTCATTGTAATCAAGCAATTTGAGAGCAATACATTCAATTATTGTTAATTGTCTTTAGTTCTCTTTGTTGTTCAATTTTCTCTTATTGGGTGATAGGTATTCTTGCAGAAGATAACTCGGCTTATGGGATTCACATTTCACAAATTCTAACATGGTATCAAAGCTCCAGATCTAAAGATTCTTGTTTGCTTTTTTGGAGATTATTTTTATTTACACAACAAATTGTTCATCTTGGGTTATTTTGGAGCTAACCATCAGTTCTAGAAGGCTTAAGAAAGTCAAGATTGCCTTTCATTTTACTGAAATCTGATATAAAGAGTCCATTTTGCAAGGTTTCGAAGTTCGACGGTTTTTCTTTGTTCTAGAGGGTACTTTAAAATTTGGAGCTTTTTAGGCCCAAAAGGACCTCACGGTTGGATTTAGAAGGCTAATTCCATGAATTTTGATATATAATTTGCCTATTTTTGGTGATGGGAGCATCGGGAGTTAAAGTTTTCATTGTCACACTTTTCGAGGCACAAAAGTCGGTACAACCGTACCTGCACCTACGTCAGAAATTTTTCCAAAAAAAAATAAAACAACTATTGGCAAAAAAAGTTTTTGATTGCTGGTGGGTGCATGTTTTTCAAAAAAAAAAAATTAATTAAAAAAAAAGAAAGTTAACCCTTTGCAGCAAAAGTACATTGCATCAGCATTGATGCCATGCTGATGTCATCAGTATAGACCCACTAAATTTGGAGCCCTTCTAAATTTAGTTATTTTTCTCTATTTTTAGCCCTTCAAAGTTCAAAAAAGCAGTGGTTGGTTTTTTGCTCATAACTTGAGCATACAGAGTCATTTTTTGATAAAACATATATCGTCGGAAATCTCTTTCTAGGACAGATTCATTTATGGAGGTATTTTTATTTTATTTTTTCATTTAGCAGGTTTTGTTTTCCAGTTGAAGTCAGAAGTTAAAATTTGCACTCTTGGGGGCATATCTTGTGCATCCGAACTTCGTTTGTTGCCAACAAAATATCATCAGAAAGATGATTCAAAGCTCTATCCAAATCTCAGTTTTATAATTTTTCCAGCATAATGGATAAAAGAAATATTCCTTTTCTTACCACTTCTAATTTTCTTGAGTGGAAGTCTCACATTGAGATCACTCTTAAGAAGTTGGGGTTATATCGAGTCACCAAGGGTACAAAACTTGAACCTATAGGTGCCACAGAAAAGAGGAAATTGTTCAACAGATGTGATGAGGCCTTTGGCACTCTTTGCATGAGTATCTCTCCTGATCTCTTGTTCTATGTTAAGTCTTGCAATAGACCATAGGAAGTTTGGGCACAAGTTGAGCTTCTATTTGGTAAGCAGGACACACTCAGGAGTTATCAGTTGGAGAATGAGTTGACATGTCTTAATCCTTTCGATTTTGACATTATCCAGGACCTCTTCACAAAGTTTAAGTCTTTGAGGCTTCATCTAAAGTAGTCAAGTATTGAGAAGAAAGATAATCAGTTAATCCTTTCTATTCTTGCAAAGTTTGGTCCAAATTATTCAGTCTTTGTTTTTGCCTTCTATGGTACAAAGGATGCTATGGGATCCAACTACACCATGCTTTCTCTTGATAAGTTTTCCATTCAACTCACGCCAGAGTAGTCCAAGTTGATTCAGATGGGTACATTGAAGCCTTCAAAAGCTTTAGCTCTTCTTGCTACACCAACTCAGATGGACATGAAGGTTTCATCTAGCAAAGGTAAGAAACAAAATCCAAAGACCACAAGGCAAGGCAAGGATTCCACTTCATAGAACACCTCTGGTTCACCTTATCCTAAGGGAGAATCATCGAAGAAAGATAGACCTATTTGTGCTGATTGTAAAAAGGAAGGGCATAATGATACATATTGTCATTAGAAGAAGTTTCATGGATATGAGAAATTTAGGTTTTAGATTTGACTGCTCTTCTTGCAAAGATAAATATTCCTTCTTCTTTTAATAGGTCTTCTTCTTCTCCTTCATTCCAGATAGATGGAAAGTCCAATGGAAAGGGTCATGCATTATGTGCAACCACTTGTTCACCTCTTCTCGATGGCTACTGGATTCGGGTGCTTTACACCATATGACATCTTCTTAGGATATTTTGTCATCTTTTCAGGCTTCTCCTACACCACACATCTTGATGGGCAACAAAATTGTTATGACAATATGTGGGAAGGGTTCTATTGACATTGATGATGGTACTTTCAATGATGTACTTTGTGTACCATCTTTGTCTTCTAACCTTCTCTCTATTTATCAAATTTCTCATAGTGGGATAGGGAAGATAGATGAGTTCACGTGAGATTCAATGCACGTCAAAGACAACATGACTGAAGATATTTTTGCTACAGGGACAATTGATCATTCTTCTTGATTGTACTCATTTTCTCATTTTGGTCCATCTTCTCCATTGTCTGAGAATTCCTGTTTTTTTTAAGAGAGCATGTTGAGGTGAAGTCAGGTCACTTGAACTTATGTGTTGTTCCTAAGACCAATGTTGCGACTTCTACACATCCACCACCTGTTGAGTTTGCATCTGTTCAGTAGGATTCCTCTTCAGTACCACCATACATTGTAGCTCCATGCATTGAGCCCACTACTGTAGTTGTTGAGGACATATAAGAGGATGTTCATTCCCTTTCAGATGATAGATTCAACACATCTATTATCCCAACATCATTGGAACTTTATTTATAGGATCATCATGTGTTCTCCTTTGATTAGCATAGAGGCCTTCCAGTTTTGCCTTACATACAAGTTCTTCCTCTACTTTGTCCATTGACTTTATTTCCTCCACATTGGAGCCACATTGGTTTGATCATCGACACATAGGTTCTATCATTCTGGGGGGTATTTGGAGCTTCGATCCTCTCTCATGGGGGGTTAGTAGTACATATGTTCTTGAGAGAGTCTCTTGAGACATTGGTTTTGTACTTTCTTTTTTGTTTCTCTTTTGGAGAGGAGTTTTGTTACCACTAGGTTTTCTCCTTTGCTCCGTTTCTAAGAAACTTGCATGTTTGTTCATGGGTACCTAATCAGGATTTAGGTCAGGACCCATCATGCATTCATCTTTGCATGTTTTTTCCTACATATTTTTTGCCTCTCTCACCAATTGTGCATACAGGGGGGGTGTTGTAATAAATAATTTATATATTAATTATTCACTTAATTGCATTAATTTACTAAATGATTTATTATTTAGTTAATTAATTAATATTTATCTCCATGCATAATGCAAACTAGGAAAAACAAACTATATTTAGATTTTCGAGAGTTTCATGCATTAATTAGTTTATTATGCTTTTTGTGCATACATGACTGATTTATGCATTGTGTTTCAAATCTCAATCTATCTTGTAGACTCCACCATTTAGGATTTCTATCTTTAGAGTTAGATTTCTTTATAAGGATATCATATCCTTCATTTTAATCAAGCAATTTCAAAGCAATAAATTCAATTATTGTTAATTGTCTTCAATTTTCTTTGTTGTTCAATTTTCTCTTATTGTGTGATAGGTATTCTTGCAGAAGATAATTGGGCTTGCGGGATTCACATTTCACGAATTCTAACATTATCAACTGAATTACAACTTATTTCATTGCCATTGATGAGTAGAATAATCAAATGGGATCATATTGATTTTGAACTTTCAAAGGAGGTAACTCATCTTGTTTGAACATATTATTCAACATTATTTCATGCATATAATTAAGCAAGATTGTTACATCACTTGGTCTAGTAGAAGGTGAGTCAACTACCTTCTACGAGGCTTCTTGGAGAATCCCATGGTATGTCTAGGTGAATTTTGAATCAAATTCCAAAGGGAGATCTTAGTTGGAGTAGTGCAAAATTTCTCAACAAGATCATACTTCTTACCAATATTGTGAAATATGAGGGGATAGAGGAAGGAAAGGTTAAGAAGTAGGAAGAACATTTGAATCTCGCTTGTTATTTCAGGTGTTATATGTATGATGTACTGCATGATAATTGGGTTGTTGTGGAACTTTTTGATTCATCCTACCTTTTAGAACAAGTGGAATTTTTTTTTGAGGTTGATGGGCATCTTGACAAAGATGGACAAAATTTTTAGGCTTCACATGACAAGAAATATAAATAGTATTGACCTGGTTGGTCTCTTTATTCAATAAAGCTACATCTTTAGGAGAAATAGCATTAAAAACATTGCTAGTAATATCCTCATCTTCCACCAAAATATCCTTCTAAATGAGACAAATTTTAGGAGAGAGATAAGACCCATTTATGAAAAGTTCATCTCTAGAAGAGATTCCATTAAAGTGAATAGTAGATAAAATGTCATGAAGCAAAGTTTTAATGATATCATCCTCTTGCACTAAAATATCCTAAAATATCTAAAACTATTCGATTTGATATCTCAATCTGACAACTCCTAAATATCACTTGCAATCAAACACCTATCACACATGAGAGGAGATAACAAGACCATAAAGGCCAAAAGATGATTGATCCAAAAATATTAATCATATTGATTATCCAGTGACTGAATGAATAATAATGCTATAATGAATCCTTATAAAGGAAACCTAAAGCTAAATAAGTAGCAACCCTAGGTGAGGATAATATTAGATCATGATGTATGTGTCCTCATAACATGACTTAAGAGACCTAAAAGAAACATGACCTAAGTAAGGTTAAGTCCTAGAGTACTAATTACCCTAACACCTCCTTAAATGCAACTTAGGAACAAACTAAAACCTCTAAATGAAAGAATTGGTCTCAACAACAAGGTTTGATGAGGTACCCATGTACAAACCAATGCAATGCACTCTCTCACAAATGGAGAAAAGGAGAAAAACCCCATGGGAGAAAATTCCTCTCTAAAAGAGAGAAAAAGAGAATGAAGGACTGAGAAGCCTCCAAGAAAATAAGGTCCCAAAAAGATAGGAACATGGAAAACATCTTGAAAGCACAAAGAAGCTATAGACAACTATCAAATGATTACTTCTATATAGTGCTAAATGAAGAACCTCATCTAAAACCAAGATGATGATTAGGATCAAGAAGACAAGAATCTATATGAGAGCCTCCAATGACTCTACTTGATCAAAAAGATTGCAAACAAAGGCAAAACATCTAAGAATCAAAGATATATATGGCACATGAATTTGCATGTGTGACTCCAAAAAAATTACTCAACCATGTAGGAGTAAATTGCTAGTAAAAAATACAGATGCCAATAGTCTAAAGAACCGATTACTAAGAATAAGTCACCTCCAAAAAAATGGAATGCAAAAGTGTCTATATGGTAAAAGTTCCATCTCACTGAAATATAGCCACTATATCCAAATAAAATATAGGAATAAGTACTGAATACATGGTTCAAGCCAAAGTTAAACCAGCGAGGCACTAGAACCAATAGTAGAAACTCCCCCATAATGCTGATGTAAGGGAAAGAGATAACATGCTCACTGAAACTATGTGAAACCAAGTAGTGCATGATTGAGAATCTAAATTCACACTTGAAAGTACCTGCAACTGAAAAAAGGGTATGAAACCAATGCACACACATGAGATAAGAATCACTAGGATTTGATGTTGTAGTAAAGGGACACTCACTAAACAAAGTTGTAATCGAGAAATGAAAGACACTACACAAGCCCCCATGGCACTTTATAAAATAGTGCATAGATAAAATAAGACACAACAAAATATGAAAAATTCTCAAAAACCATACACAAAAGTGTGACTTTATCTCAATGGAACTACAAATAAAAAAGTGCATGGAAAATATGCTAAAAATATCTAAAATGCAAAAAAAAATGTGTGTGGCAAAAAGAAAAAGGCCTCCCTCTAGACAAGATAGAGATGACTAAAGGGAAACTAGGGTACACAGTGAAAAAGTCAACATTGCAAAAAAAAAAAGGTCATGTTCTAAGAAATGTTGAAAGTGGACGAAAAATGTCAATGTTGGCTAGAAATTTCCAAGGCACTGGAAAAATGCCAAAAATAGTCTGAACAAGGATAAAAATTGAGGTGTAGACAAGGCCACCATATGGAAACAAGAAGCTCGTGCATGAGGCAAGTCTACCATGTGAAAATGTGAAGGGCTTGCCAATGATTCCACAAATCATGAACGACTAGCACGCAAAAGTAAACTATTCCCATCCAAACAGAGATTCGCCACTATATAGACCACGTCCAATAGAAAGTCCATCCATGCAAGAGTAAACAGAATTGGCAACACATGTAAAAGGAAGAGGGTACTTTGCAAATCGTGTCACCCACATGAAGATTGCCACATGCGATAAAAAGAAATACCTAGTTAAACAAGATGCCTAATTACATGCCAAAAAAAAAAAGGAAGTTACTTTTAAACAAGTAGTTTTAATGTGAAAAACTAAGAGTGAGCTAAAGCCCAAAAATCAAACTGGTGTACTAAAAAATTTGATTGATCCAAACCCAAAAACATTCGATCACGAAAAACAATGGAGAATGTCACTGATGCTAGGAAAGACTGTTAGAAAAAAAATAATCTCTAAAGACGCTACCAAAGAGTCAACTACAACAAAAGAAAATACCACCCAAAATCAAAGTTGACAGTCAAGAAATAAGAGAGCTACTGCTACTTGAAACTCCACATTATTTTACCATTACAAAAAAGGCATGCAGGAAATAGCCCAAGGCTATGGTGCAGAAAGAAGTGCCCCAAACTAAAGATGATGTCTACATTGGCTAAATTGACCAGTCAATATAAAAAGAAACTATGTGTTGCCCCACTAAGGAGATTGAAGTTGTCAAACCATGAAGGGTAGGCGGTGATAACTATAGAGTAAACTCCCATGCACATTAACTTGAAACAAGGTTGTGCTAGAAATGCCAAAATATATGTGATAGGTAAGGAGGCGCATCCACATATTGCTACATATCATAAACAAAAATTTCAAACAAAAGACATGACATGGAGCCAATGGAGAGATTTATTTCATCTATTGCTAGTGATTTGTAGACCCCAAACTCAATGCTAAAAATAAAAAGTCACTGGCTAAAGGGTGGGCACAACCCAACAAGTAACAAGTCCAAGTTGCTAGAACAAAGAAGTGAGAAGCAAAAAATAATGCTTTTAAGAGAAATATCTTGTACATGCAAACAAAAAAAATATAACTTAAAATAAAATCGTCTGCCAAACTTGTGCATAGAGAATATGTAGAACTACTAGAAAAAATTTCTCATGAAAGGAGAAATCATTGCAATCCAAAAACTAAGATCCTTTAAAAAAATCTCCTAACACATCAACTTCAACAACATTGCATGCAAAGTCTAAAAAAAGAGACTAAAGAAGCTCCCAAAATCATAGATATTGCCACTAGATACATGCAGAGGAGATATCACAAAGAAAAATAAATAATCTCCACAAAAAAAAGTGAAAAGACCTTTGCAAATCTGAAAAAAAAACAAAAAAAAAACTACTCAACCAAAGAGTGCATGTGAATTAATTGTAAATGGTTGACAAAAACAATTGTCAAAGCGTATTCAGCTGGGAAAAATGAAGTCGATTCCAATGCAAAATATTATCCACAATCTTCAAAGAGCCATGCAAACATAAAGAGACCATGGAATGATCGCCAACCCTAAACAAGGTCGATCTATCTCAAAGAAGTCACCATTCCAAAACTGTCAATGCTAGACAAACCTCAAGGTTATCAAAGCCATGTAGAAAAAATTGTCAAAGAGAAACCTCACCATGTAGATCATAAACATTCATGAATGAAAAACATAACACCATGCAATGCAAGAAAGTGACCATGAGTGCTTGCAACCCAGACTTAAAGTTGCAAATCAACCAAAAATAAAGCTCAGGGTCTTTAAAAAAATGAATGCTAATAACCATGAAAAGTGATGCAAGAAAAGAAAGTTGCCTAAAAGAATTGACTGCCTCCAAATAATCTCTCTCAAAATTAGATAGGGAATTGCAAATCCGCTCTGATACCATATTGGACTTGATCTGTCAATCCCACAACTCCTACAGATCACCTACATTCAAACACCTATCACACATGAGAGAGATAACAAGATCATGGAGGCTAAAATATGATTGATCTAGAAAGATGAATCATATAATTATCTAATAATTGAATGAATAATAATGCTACAATGAATCCTCATAAGGAAACCTAAATCTAAATAAAGAGCAACCCTAGAAAAACTATAGGTGAGGATAATACTAAATAATTACATGTATCGTTATCACATGATTTGAGACACCTAAAATGAACATGATATAAGTAAGATTAAGTCTTAGAGTACTAATTACTCTAACAAAAGCTAAAAATTATAATTAATGTAATTATAAGACATGTTGGGTTCAACAAAATGAAATGATTGGAAATGCGATCTTAGCCTAAGAATGCAAAATAGGAACGATTTCAAAACTCTTTCATTGGGGAAAAACTAATTAGGATCAACTTCAGTCCTATAGGAGAGTAATCACTGTGACTGATTGATCAATTTTGAATTTAAGTGGATATGATTAAATTGAAGATGCAAGAACTAGGTTAATTGATGCAAAATTGACAAGACTCAACATAAATAGATGGAAATAGATCAAAAAGTAAATGAAAAAGTACATATCTAGAAATAAGACACAAAAAAGAACTCATCATTGAAATATAAGCCTAAAAGTTTTTGAGGTCAGTGTTATAGGCACACTAGTCCTGAAGGTGATTCTGTTAGTCATCAATTTCAATTCCTAATTAGGATACTTTGTAGATTAATCCCTCCAAAATTTAGCAAAAAAGTATCAGACAAATTTGTTAATTGACATAGTCCATGTGTTTTTGCATGTTCAAAATTTGGAATTGTAGGTCTCAATCTACACTCTGTAGCTCTACAACTTTATGTTATCAAATTTATAGATGGAATAAATAAAAGAGGGAAGATGTTATGTTTTATAAGACATTTCCTAATTCAAACCTCAAGTAGGAATTAACCAAGCCACTACAACAATGATTGATTGGAAAATAAAACTTACCTTTGATAGGGTAGAGGCTAAACTTGAAATGAAATGTTGAACTGACAAGATTATACCTCAAGATTAATAATTGCAGCAAGGAAATTCTCTTTAGTTAAGTCCTCCAAGTCTTGATACAATAACATGACAAATCATAACTGATGCAGGAGCATCCCTGGTTCTTGGCAATTTTGCATCAACCAAAAACATTTCTTTTCATTTTGTTCCTGTTTTGCAGTTTCAACATTTCTTTCTACATTTTCTTGCATTTGCTCACTGGATCTTACGGAGTTGGGTTTTTCTTGTAATCATGATCATTTTCTTTTTCCCAAATCCATGGGATGTTTAGATTTTTTTGTGACAATTTATCGCTTTTGGATTCTGAGACAGTTTTCTAGCTTAGAATACTAGAGCCACTTGGACCTATTTGCTATTGGTGAATCTTGCGGATCCTTTCCATAGCTTGCGGAGCTTTAGTTCATGGATTCCAATATTCCTTGGTGAGTGGCCAACCTTCCATTTAATCTGCACTTCATCCTTTCGATTTTTCAGAGGATTCTCTTTGGCGGAGGCTGACCTTGATAGTTTTACATGTGTGATCATATTCATCATTGTTTGATTATTCTTGGGTTCACTAGATCCCTCTAGACCATATAAATCAATGTAATTCAACATCATAATTCATCAGAGAGAACATATAAGATATATCTTACGATTTAGAGGTCTGAAGTTAACTGATTCTGTAATGGAGCATGATGTAGTAGGCTAGTGAGCCGAATCTTGTAGCCCAGATGTTACCGATTATTTGTAATAGTTTTCATGATTTAATTAATTTAGTTATACATTGCCTCCATAATCTTGGCTTTCTTTCATTGTGTTTACTCTTTTTGCATGGTCCAGATAGATCTCATTGAGGTCCCTCCTAACCATGACTGCATCAAGTGGTATCATAGTGAGATTTTATTCTGGAGATTGCGTTATATTGAAATTTTTTTGTGGGGTGGTGGATTGTGGATCCGACTTGCAACTACAGAGGAGTGGCGTGAAGATGGTGTGAAGAGGAAATAGGAATGGTGGAGCACATGGGAATGCAGACCCTGCTGTAATGGAAATGTTGAGAGGAATTGTAGCCCGGTTGGAAGCTGTTGAGACAACCTAGAGAAGTGGTCAACATATTGAAGATGCGAGTGAAGATGATGAAGAAGAAGCATCGACAAAACAATTAGCAAATCCACCGGCGATTGATAAAGATGAAGAGAGGTTCTTTAGGGTTTTGAGTAGGGCAAACACTAAACTACATATTACCCCACTAGAGTATGATGGTAAGTTGGACTCTGAATGAATTAATAGATTAGATCTCGGAGATGGAGAAGTACTTTGATTTTGAGAACATCGCTGAAGAAAGAAAGGTGAAATATACCTGTACCTAGTTGAAAGGTCATGCATCTCTTTGGTGGGAATATTTGCAGGTTGATAGGCAAAGAAGAGGCAAGGAGAAGATCAAATCATGGGAGAGGATGATTGCCAAGTTAAAATTGAAGTTTATGCCTGTTGATTACCAAGTAAATCTATTCCAGAAGTTACAAAACTTGAAGTAGAAAGAATCAAGTGTGAAGGAGTATACTGAAGCATTCTACGGGTTGAATATCAGATCTAGACATGTTGATGATGAGGTTGAACAAGTTGCAAGATATTTGAATGATTACAAATGTCTATACAAGATGAACTTAGTTTGATCAAGTTGAGGAGTGTTGAAGAAGCTTACCAATATGCCTTGAAAGAAGAAGAGAAGTTGAACAAGAAACTTGAGCAGAGACAAAAAGGTAGAGGTGGAAGGTTTTCTGGAGGAAGATTTCAAGGAGGAAGAGGATATTCTGAAGGAACAGGAAACTATACAGATCAGAACAAGGACAAGGAAGTAAGTAAAGATGTTAGTTCATATCAGAAGGATGATAAAAATTTCTACCAGAGAAGAGAACTTGATGGTTACTAGAATGAAAGTTTTGGAAAAGATGATAGAAGACAAAATAAGAGAGTGTTTAGAGGAACTTGCTTTAAGTGAGGAGGAGAAGTACATCGTGCTTTCAAATGTAAGAAGATAGAGAACACTGTGAGAACAACATTGGTAGAAGAAATCCCCACTAGATCAGCTAAAAAATCAGAAGATGGAGAAATCCTGATGATGAGAAGAGCTTTGTGTCAATCTGGAGAGGATGAAGAGCCCTTGCAGAGGAGAAATTTGTTCAAGACCAGATTTAAGGTTTTCAGTAAGTGTTGTAAAGTAGTCATTGACAATGGTAGTTCAGATAATATTGTTTCAGAAGAAATGGTGAATAAATTGAAGTTAGAAATATTGAAACACCCTAAGCCTTACCAAATAGCTTGGATTTAGGATAACCATAAGTTGTTAGTGAGTGAGCAATTATTAGTGAATTAAAAATTGGAAATTATCATGATGAAGTTTTATGTGATATTATGCTTATCGATATTTGTCACTTTTGTTGGGTAGACCTTGGTAGTTTGATAGACATTCAATACATGATGGGAGAAAGAAAATATACACTATTATAGAAAATGGGATGAAGCAAACCTTGTTACCCTTGGAGGAGCCCCTGAAGAGTGAAGTCTGTATGAATGCTAGAATCTATTTGGTGGATGGAAGTAAGTTCCTGGATGGAATGAGAAATGAGAACGTTTGTTTTGCCTTAATCCCTAACAAGACTGAGAAACCAGAGCATGATGAAGAACAATCAGAGGAGATAAAAGAATTGTTGACAGTATGAAGACATCATTTCAGATAATGTGCCTGATGGATTACCACCTGTAAAGAGTATCAGTCATTGCATGGACCTAATTCTCGGAGTGAGTTTGCCTAACAAAGTTGCACACCAGTTGACATTGACAGAGAAGAAGGGGTTGAATAGACAAGTGCAGGAATTATTGAAGAAAGGTTTGATGAGAGAAATTTTGAGTCCCTGTGCAATACCCAACAATGCTAGAACCTAAGAAGAATGGAGAATGGAGGATGTGTACTGATTCTAGAGAAATAAACAAGATCATAGTGAAGTAACGGTTTCCCTTGCTTAGGATAGATGACATAATGGATTTCTTAAGTGGAGCCAAATACTACACCAAGATAGATTTGAATATCGAATATCATTAGATCAGAATAAGAGAAGGAGATGAGTGGAAGACCACATTCAAGACAAATGAAGGATTGTATGAATGGTTAGTGATGCCTTTTGGGTTGACTAATGCATCAAGTACTTTCATGAGGTTGATGAATGAGGTATTGAAGAAATTATTGGGTAGGTTTGTTATTGTATATTTGGATGACATTTTGATTTTTAGTAAGACAAAAGAGGAGCATCTATTGCATTTAAGACAAGTTTTGTAGCGATTGAGAGAGGAAAAGTTGCTGATAAATCTTAAGAAGTGTACTTTCATGAAGGAAGAGTTGGTCTATTTGGGATTTGTAATATTTGTGAATGGATTGAAGATGGACCCTGTGAAGGTAAGAGAAATTGTTGAATGGCCTACATCAGAAAGTATTAGAGAGGTAAGATCATTTCATGGATTGGCTAGTTTCTACCAAAAGTTTATCAAAAAATTTAGTTCAGTTTGTAGCCTTATGACTGAGACAATGAGAGGAGATATGAAAGAATTCAAGTGGAAAACTAGAGAAAATAAGAGTTTTTAATTGCTGAAGTAGAAAGTGACTGAGCAACCTGTGTTAGCTTTACTAGATTTCAACAGTATTTCAAGTAGACTATGATACAAGTAGAAATGCAATTGGAGTCATGTTAAGTCAGGAAGGGAGAATGGTATCTTATTTCAGTGAAAAGTTGAACGATGTAAGAAGGAGATATTCAGTGCATGATCAAGAATTTTATGCCATATTTCAAGCCTTGAAGAAATGGAAACATTACCTATTTCCTAAGGAATTTGTGTTGTATACTAATCATCAAGCTTTGCAGTATTCGAATAATCAAAGTAAGTTGAATCAGAGACATTTGAGATGGGTAGAATTTTTGCAGAGTTAGACCTTTATGTTAAAGCATAGGAGTGGAAAGTCAAACAAAGTTGTTGATGCATTTAGTAGGAGGAGAAATCTGCTGACAGAGATGAGAGTGAGAATATTAGGATTTGAAGAGTTGAAGACCTTGTATGATGATGACTCGGATTTTGTAGAACCTTGGAGAGCATGTAGAGAACCGGTTATGGTAGATATAAGTCAATGGTTGGATTATTTCATTCAAGATGGGATGATATTCAAAGGAGTTTAGTTGTGCATACTTAAAAGTTCTATGAGGAAGAATCTGATAAAGGAAAAGCATAGTGGAGGATTAGCTAGATACTTTGGTGTTGACAAAACAGTAGCATTGGTGAGTGAACATTACTTTTAGCCTCACATTCATAAGGATGTTAGGAAATTTGTGTAGAGTTGTAGAGTTTGTCAAGTTACAAAAGGTAGTAGTCAGAATGTGGGATTGTATAAACCTTTGACAGTACCAAAGAGACCTTGGGAGGATATAAGCATGGATTTCATACTTGGATTGCCTAAGACACATCGGGGGAATGATTCTATATTTGTGGTGGTGGATAGATTCTTGAAGATGGCTTATTTCATACCTTGTAAGAAGACATTAGCTACAGTGCATGTAGCTGACTTATATTTCAAGGAGGTAGTGAGATTACATGGATTACTTATGAGCATAGTTTCAGACATAGACACTAAGTTTGTTGGTTATTTTTTGAGGACACTTTGGAAGAAGATGAAGACAGATTTGAAATTCAGTTCTAATTTTCACCCACAAACTGATGGACAAAAAGAAGTAGTAAATAGGAGCTTGGAAAATTTGTTGAGGTGCTTAGTTGGAGAGAAGACCGGAAGTTGGGATTTTATCCTTGCACAAGAAGAGTTTGCCTACAACAATTTAGTGAACATGAGTACCAGAAGAACACCTTCTAAAATTATTATTAGAGCACACCCTAGAGGTATATCAAAATTGGATATCGGTAATGAAGACAAGCGAAGCACATAGGTAGAAAAATTTGCAGATCATATGAAGGCCTTATGTATTCAGGTTAAGCAACAATTGGAGGATATGAATAAAAATATAAGGAAAAAGTAGATGAGAAGAGAAGACATAAGGAATTTGAAGTTGGTGATGAAGTGATGGTGTATCTAAGAAAAGAAAGATTTTTAGTTGGAACCTATAACAAGTTGAAGATGAGAAAGTTTGGACCTTGTAAGATCTTGAGGAAGTTCAATTCCAAAAATGTATATGAACTGGAGCTACCAAGTAGTTTGAGAATTTCACTTATATTCAACATTGCTGATCTACATCAGTACCATGAATCAAAATTAAGTGAGGATAGTATTGCAGACTTGGAGAAATAGTTGCCTCAGAAGGAACCAAATCAGATTGAAGATATTTTGCATAGTAGGATTGGGCATAGTACCTGAAGCAGCTAGTACAAGGAGTATCTTGTGAAATGGAAGGATAGACCAGTTGAAGATTCATCTTGAATTTCTCAAGGAGAGGTGGACCACCTTGGTTTTCCTTTGACCCCAATAAGGGACCCACTTTTTCAAAAACCTTGGATGTCTGATGCATGAGCATGCTCGGTTCTTGGCAATCTTGCATCAACCAAAAATATTTCTTTTCCGTTTGTTCCTATTTTGTAGTTTCAATATTTCGTTCTGAATTTTCTTGCATTTGCTCACTAGATCTTGTGGAGTTGGATTTTTCTTGTATTCATGATAATCTTCCTTTTCCCAAATCCATGGGATGTTTGGATCTTTTTCCGACAAGTTATCGCTTTTGAGTTCGAGACAAGTTTTTGGCTTAAAACACTGGAGCCACTTGGACCTATTTGCTATTGGCGAATCTTGCAGATCCTTTCCATAGCTTGTAGAGCTTTAGTTCATTGATTCCAATGTTCCTTAGTGTGTGGCAGACCTTCCCTTTGATCCGTACTTCATCCTTTGGATTTTCCAGAGGATTCTTTTTGGTGGAGGCCGACCTTGATGGTTTTACATGTTTGATCATGTTCATCATTGTTTGATTCTTCTTTGGCTGACCAGATCTCTCTAGAAAATATAAATCAATGTAATTCAGCATCATGATTCATCATAGAGAATATAGAAGATATATCTTAGGATTTAGAGGTCCGGAGTTGACCGATTCTGTAATGGAGCATGTATGTAGCAGACTAGTGAACTGAATCTTGTAGCCCAAATGTCACTTGTTATTTGTAATTAGTTTTTGTGATCGAATTCATTTAGTTTTGCATTGGCTCCATCATCTTGGCTTACTTTTGTTATGTTTACTCTTGCTGCACAGTCTAGATAGATCTCATTGAGGTCCCTCCTAACTGTGATTACATCAATAACAAAATCCATTGTGAAAATATACTTGAAGATAACATTTTGTAGCTTGATGCTCCTTGTACTCAAATATACTCTTGAAGGAAAAAGGAATGGTTGTGAATGAAAGTGCTAGATCATGAAATATGATCAAATAGATTATAGATTATTTCTTTATATAGGGTTCTCAAGGTATTTTCACATTTAGGTTGACATCCAATGGTCATATTCAAAAATCAAGATCAAATTTGAAAAGGAGAAGGCCAATACTAACAATGGCTCAAATTTTAAGGAATTTTGGTTGGACACTTGTAGACACCTAAAATTGTCCTGTTTAATTAAATAAATATTTTATTTATTTAATTATTTTATCCTAAATCTTCTATTAATAATTAATTCACTTTGTCCTTGTCTAGCCTTTTCTCATTTAAATACATACTTTTATGTATTTAAATTGTCATTTTTTCCCAGATTAAATAAATATTTTATTTATTTAATTGATCCCACTTTCTTCTATTAATTAAATAAACCTTTATTTAATTAATTCATTAGCCTTTTCTACTCATGAAACATGTCAGTCATCTCTTAACTTTTCTCTTACCTACCCCCTTTATCATTTAGTTATTTCCTCTACCTACCCTTTTATCCTAGCCAACCATTTACCTTTACACCTCTTCATCTTATCCCTCCATTTCTTACAATTTTCTCTATATAAGAGGATACTCTCCTTTGTTATCAACCCTAATGACTATGTCAAACAAGCCTTCTTGTGATCAAGCTATCAACCACAATTTGTTCTTTATTGAGCTCTTTTGCACACATAAAATAAGAGAGCAAATATATCAAACAAGATCAATGGAGATAGGAGACAATGGAGATTGAAACCCTATTTGACATGTGAATGGTAATATTGCTTTATTTTGTTGATTTGCATGATCTTAGGTATCTCTATTAGTATTGGTGAATGTTTCATTATGAGACTTAGATTTTTTGCAGTTGGATCTTTATGGTTTTACAATAGTTTATTATCATCACTTTTCACCTATATACAACACCCATATGGACTATGACACCTAAAAGGGACTATGGTGCCCAAAAGGGATTGTGGTACCCAAAGGGACTATAGCACCCAAAAGTCACCATGATACCCAAAAGTGACCATGACACTAAAAGGAGACAAAAGAACCCATTATTGATGCAGTCCTACTAAAATGAGGCCTGTAAAAGGGGAGTCATGAGTGTTGGGTCTTGCGATGCTAAATCAAGTCCTAACTTGAGCATTTGACAATAGTATGATAGGGTAGTGGGTGGCTGCAAGAAGTCGAGTCCCACTTTTGGGCAAAAAGTGGAAGTGTTTTCTTCGTTTTTTAGATTTTCTGTCAGTTGATGTCAAAATTTGATGCACTTAGAGATTGAATCTCAAAAAACTTCAGTAATAGAAAATGTAGTGCTCATTGTCTACTTTTCAAATATGTAATTTATTTTAAAACCCACATGGTAGAAATCATTTTTTAGTAGGCATGTTTAAAAACCATTTTTTCAAAATGTTTGTTTCAAGACCATACTACACATGTACGACCACCCTTTTTTGATGAAAATAAATGAATGTTTGCAAATCCTTCTGGGAAACAATACCTAAGACACTAAATATTGATGAGAATATTTTTCCTTATTTTTTTATTGAATATATATATATTTTTTTAATTTTTAACAGACAATAAAGTATATTTTCAAAACATTGGGTGTACGACCACCATAATTTGATGAAAATTTCATATTTTTCAATGTTTTTTTTTAATATTCAAAAGAATTGTATGTAGATCGATGTCATATAATTTATTTTTCTAAAACCCTAAAAACAAAAAAGTTATTAAAGGTTTAGTGAAGCTTGGTATTTTAGGTTTGGGTTCCACTTTTGATTAATAAATGATACAAAAATAGTAAAAATAATCGTATGACTATGAAATTTACATTTATGAAATCAGGACGCTGAAAACTCTAATGGGTTTTTGTTTCATCAAAAAATTCAATCAGAAAGGCCCTCAAACAATCAGGCCAAGGTACAAATCAGATGTCATTTTACCTTAGTCATTTTTTTGGAGGTCCATGCATAGGCTTGGTGGGACCAAGCCTATCCTGAAGAAAAAAACAATTCTAAGGGTTGTTTCCCACCCCTAATTTTAACAAACGGGCACCCGTTTTTATAAATTCAAAAAACGAGCACCTGTTTCGCTTTGTACTATTGAAAGTGAAATAGACACCCGATTTAAAAAAATGGGTGCATGTTTCCAAAAAATGTGCACTTTTTTTTGAATGGCTTGGGCACCCGAAGTGAAATGGGTAAAAATCGGGCACCTGTTTCTAGCGGTTTCTTTTCCCAACCCACAAACTTCCACAAGATTGGGACACAACTTTGTGCATTTACCCTAGTGCACAAATAAGCTTGAAATGGCATATGATAGAGAACATTAAAGAAAGGACACACTAAAGAGATGGCCCAAAAAGGAGTGTGAAATTGTAAAGGTGTTACAATTTATAATAGTAGAATTATTAATGGTGTTTGTGAGAATTCTAAAGTAAACAATTTTATCCCTTCAATTACAAAGATTTATATTGTTTGACTTAGAAAACTTATGGGATTTTTTAATTGAATACTTTAGTAATGTACATGATTTAATTTAAATATTAAAATACTATATATATTTGTTTAAATATTATATTTATGTTAGTTATCAACTAGTATACCTATCTTAAATAAATTTATATAAAAGATGTATCATTCTTGATAAACGTATTCCTCTTATATATAATAGAAGAATAAGCAATTATATTTAATAATTAATAAATATTTTCAATGGTGAAAATTTTAATCCATGTGCATTTTCCCAATGTTTTAGGCCTACAATGATAAGGCTTTACTTATGCATTGAAAAATATCTAAGATATTTTACCTGAAAGAGAGAAAATATAGGTCCTACCCTACATTCATCCATCTTCACACATATAAAAAAATATAGACTCACTAAGAAATTCTCTTATTTGTTATCTATGGGTGTGAAATCGACCCAACTCACTTTTATGTGCATAGATACAAATCATAAAAGTTTTAAATTTCTAACATTTTAAAACAATTTTCTTGTGTCCCTCCCTTACTAGCTATTGAGAGAAGTAAAATGCAAATTCTTTCAAATATTTTTTCATGGGGTTTATTTAAGGATTAATATTAAAATTCATTTGAATCACCTAGGGAATTATCAGATAATCTTTTGAATATTTAAAAAAAAATTTAATTGTAGTGTGATAAAAATGGCCACATCAACATTGCATCACTATCCTAATAACATATCACATGACTATTTGTTATATTTTACCTTTTTCTGCTACCATTTAATTTGTTAGCTTAAAGTTTTAAGTAGAGATTATTAAATTCATTCCAATCAAACTTCCAAATAGTGTCTATCAATACCATTTTTTGAAATTTAGGTGTATGATACTATAATAATCTATATTTAGTCATTAGAGCTTTGATTAATAAAAACTGGGCTAGGATTGTACCATTACATATTCACTAAAAAGTGCCCCCTAGAGCAAATGAAAAGTGCACACCTAGAAAAAAGAGTCCAAAAGCTGACAACAACAAAATACCACTAAACATAAAAAGGAGCAAATACAAAACTAGTAGTAAAACACCTAGAAATACACCTGAATCAACCACCTACCATAGACACAAAGAGATGGCCCACTGGTTAGTGGTATTACTTTCTTTCCAGTCCTTACATAAATTAAGGAATTTATCAAAAAATAATTTTTTTTTTTGGAATCATTAGCTGAAATTGGGGTACTTGAATCGTGATTATCTTTAACCACGGACATGGGGGGCCTTATAGAAACAAAAGGGGGAAGAGTGTGTCTCTTCCATATGGATTTCCTGTAGTCGATCTTCTCCTTTATGGCCTTCATGGAAACCAAATTTTTTAGGACCATCTCTTGGCTTCAATTGTACATTTCCTCATATTTTCCTTTAAGGGTCTCCTAATTTTCCTTTAAATCTAGAACCATCCTATCCTCATTCTTTTGCAACACCTTTTCGAAGAGCTCCTTAATATTTCCTTCTAGCTTCTCCCAATTTTCCATGTTCTCAACCATATTGCTCACTGCTTTCCATACACATTCATCTTGTAACTCCATGAACCATTTGTTTTCTCTAGCCCTTGCCTCTGCCATAGACTTGAGTTTGTTAATTTTCCTAATAGTCACATCAAAGTATGAAAGAAGACATTTAATAACCAATTCTTTTCATTCCACATTCTCTTCCAACTTTAAGACAATATGCTCCAAATTAATAGGCATCTTTTCATGTCAAGAATCTCTTGGTTGGGGATAAAAGAGGCAGCCTCCTCAGAATCCTTTGGGGACCATTCAAATTTTGAATCATAGGAAGACTCTGAATCCTCCACCTCCTCCTTATTACTTAACTTTAGAACCTTCACCTTCTTTGGAGGTGGAGTACAAGGCTTCTACTTCCCTTCTCTTAAGGGATTAAAGTGAGTGGGGATGAGATTTGGTTTAGAAGAGGAACCAATAACAGAGTTATTTTTAGCCATGGGGCTCCAAAAATCTCAATCATCAGATTTGGGTCCGACAAAGGGTTAGGAAGATTTGGCAAACACTCGCCGAGAGGGGTTAAGGGCCAAGGCAAGGTAAAAATTATACACCTCAAGAATCAAACACTGATGAAGGAGCAAAGAGTTTTTGGCCTTAGCCGTAGCCATAGGTTGAGATAAAGAAGTGCAAACCCAGTCAGAAAAGTTCATTCAAATACTGTACCTAATATGGTTAAGCATATGGAGAATCTGGGTATGAAATCTTTTGAAGCACTCATCCAAAGTGAAGTATTTCATTAACAAGATGGATGCATCCTTCCACCTACCAGGGAGTTCCTCTCGATTTTATCCACATTGCAATCTTGACATGCCTTCACTTTCTTAAAGAATCATTTGAATTCCTCTTTATAAGATCCCTTCGACTTCTTAGGGAAGGTTATACCATCTTGTGAAAGCCCAATAATGGTGACAATCATGTTTGGGGTGACTTTCAAGACAACCTTTCCAATCTTCACCTCCCCTTTTTGCCAAGCCTAAGTAATGTTATTTGAAGGCTCCAGGTCGAAACCATGTATACCTTCAACATAGCTATTGACATTACCTTTAACTACCTTCTGCCAACGATTTCACTTGCTTTTGAATTCTTTGCAAGCATCAGGTTTTGTTTGAATTAAGTCTCCCCCATCTCAAACACAAAGAGCTTTGGAGAATAAACCAAGTAGGAAATGTAAAACTATTTGTTTGAAAATAATAGTGCTTTTGAAGAAGAAGGATAATGATAGAAAAATTTGAGATAGATGTCTACCACCTCAACAGAAAATGACTAGCCAAAAGGATGGCTAGAAAAGTGATAAAGGTGATTTTTGACTTATGCTCCATGATTAAACTTTTTGTCCTCAAAGATTGTCATGCGAACCAAATTTGGTAAATCATAGATATTTGTCCAAATTTTTAAATCCTTGAAAAATAAACCTATAGATGTCATCTTGTCCACAACTTTGTTTCATTCCCTTCTTGTGTGATATAGGTCGACATGGCTTATTCTTTGAATGAGGGACTTACACTTGGCCACCACATCTTCACATTTCTAGTTTGGTGTTGCTTCATTTTTAAGGAAGAGAATCATATTCTTTGAATCACCTTCTATAATTGTAAGATTATACTTCCTTTCTTTTTTAATGATTAGATCATAGTAGATGGCTGCCACTACTGCAAAAATCGATGTCTACGAGCCCAATTTGACAATGTAAGCCAAGGCAAAATTATCCCTATGGTCACGAACCACACAACCCCCACCTGCCTAGCCTATGTTCCCTTCCAATGAGTTGTTAAAATTTAACTTCAACCAACCAGAGTTGAGAGGGGGTGCACTCGATTGAAATTTTTAAGCCTATAAGGGGACTATAAATCTAGGCAAAGAGTCAGATAAACCCCAATTTTCAACCATCTTTCAATTTAGGGCCGAAGTGGGACTCATGTGCTTATGTTTCTCAAAGAAATTCAAATTTTCCTTAATGTTAGATATTATGGAAGAACAATCACTTCCCAATCACTCTTTGTATCCCTAAAAAATTCAATTATTTCTTTCTTTTGACAGACTCCAACCAGAATAGAAAAATGCCTGCCACCAAAGCTCTTTAATAAGGGGATGATTTGAGGGGGAGACCAATTGGACACACAATCTTTTATATCTCCATCCTAGACCTAACTAACAAGTAAAAGGTTAGATATCATTTGTCTGATTGTCCAAGAAAATTCACAATGAAAAAAGATGTGATTGATACTCTCTTCCTTATTTTTCGCACATCACACATCAGTTGACAAATTGGAAACCACATTTTATGAGATTGTCAAGAGTGAGGATGTTACCATAACAAGTTGTCCACCAAAAGAAACACACTTTAGTCATTAGAGTTATACTAGATGAAATTTTCAAGATAAAATCATATTCATGCAACAACATTGCTTGGATAGGTGCAAAGTCCACTTGCATATGCAAAGAGATTAGATTTGTAGGTGCAACCCTCAACTAGATAATTAATAAAAAAAAATATTATTTTGAGGTCATCATTTGATATTTTAAAATCATTTCTTGAAGTGGCCTTATCATTTAATGACATCTTGACCAACTTTCCTTCATTAGATTAAGCATTAAGTATCTTTTATATTTTAGTTAATTTTTACATTAATTACAATATTGATCTTAGGTTATATTTACGTATCATTGTGATTTAAATAATTACTTTAAGATATCATTTCTCATAATTATGTAGAATTTAATTAGTTAACAAATATTTTAAATATATTTATCCAAAAGATGTTTCAATTATCAATCTTGAGATACATATATTATATATGTGACATGTAAGTAACATTAATACCTTATTTATACTAGTTATTATTTTTATTATTGTGAAATGTTATCTTAAGTTAAATCATTGAAAATGACTTTATATATAAATATCAATTTAAAAAATTACAAAATAAAGATGATATAATATGAAAGTGTTCCAAATGAATTAAAAATGATTTAAATCTTTTTAATGTTTCAAAAAAATTGATATATTATAATCAACATATTAATTTTTATTATAAACATCATATATTCAAAAGTAGAATATTAACACTTATTCTTAAAAAAAATATAGAGATCTTAGATCTGCAATCCACAGTAATAATTGATACATCAACTAAACATATTAATTATATAAATATAAAGACAAAACCCACACTAATAATAATGCATTGATCACAACACTCTGACCATATAAACTATTTCTTTTTAAACTGTTAATGAAGTTGAATGATTACATCAAACTCATAATTGATAGGAATGCACGCAACAGCATAAGCCTCGAGGAGATTGACCAACTCACAGTACTGATGGCATCATCATCTAAATCATTCCTTAACTATGTTTTCTTTGGTCCAACAAATTTATTTTATTGCCACGTGTCAAATTGATAGGCATATAATATTGAGAGCTGATCACAACGAGAATCTCATTCCATGCCTGTAAATGAGAAAAACATGCTAAATCAACATGTGGATTGATTTGGACGAAAACTGGATGACTCAGCTACCACCTATCTTTGATCAATAATTGAAGATCGTCACATGCTCTTTTTTATTTTTATTCTTTTCCAGCAATCCAGTATTTTGATACCCCTTCATAAATGCGTGGCTATAAAATCTACAGTCGATCCCATGAGCCACTTCACAGCGACAGATTTCAGTCAGATTTTAGTACCCTCTTGTCAAGCATCTTAAGTCTGCGCATTTCTAAGTCAAATTATTTGCAGCTATATTTTTTTAGGATAGATCCTTATTTGTGTTGTGTCATGGCAAATACTGGATTTTACGGCTCTTTCCATTTTGAGGATGGAGAAATTTCTTCCCCAGAATTACAGTTCTTCAATAATTCAGATGGAATAGACTTTAGTATGCCGAAGAACAACACCCATTTATATGTTTTGGATGTTATTGAACAACCGCTTGCCTATTCTTATAAAAAATCATATCCATCTCAATCTGTTTCTTCTTCGGATTATATTGAGAGCTGCTCATTCCTTTCACAGAAATCTGCTGAATATGATGAATTTGTGAATTTTGAAGGCGAACAATCAGATGATTCTTTATATAATCACAGTGGAATGAACAGACTGGATGGTGATGACGATGAGATGCAGTGCAAGAACAAACGGTAAGAAATTACAAGTTATTTGAGATTGATGTTATGGTAAATAGCTTTGCTGTAGTTATGGTATATACCCAGAATTAAATATTTGTAATACTTCTATGGGGGATAGACTGATTGGTAAAGGCTGCGTGTTTGTGAATAGATAGAATCGCTTAATTTGTTTTTTCAATGATAGAGTGAATTGCTGTATAAACATAATAAATATATGTAACGTGATATGTTTTTCAGCCTGAAGAATGTTGATGGGAAATCAAGCCAGATAATTATTATTCAAGTGAAAAGTGAAGAGCCTTTGGACGACGGTTACAAATGGCGAAAATACGGAGAGAAATCAATGCCAAATTGCACAATGCCAAGGTAGATTCATTTATAATTTAGAGCACTTTTGACCTGTAACAGGAAAATTTAACTCTGGAGTGTGGATTGGGAAATAATAATAAAAATGATGTGTGTATTTTTCAGGTGTTATTACAAATGCTCAGACAAGAAATGCAGCGTGAAGAAAAGGATAGAGCGAAAGGCTTTGGAGGATGAAGTACTGGTTGTAAGATATGAGGGAATTCATAACCATCCGTGTCCGAATCCTGTTTGTTACGTTGAGAGACCCGTTTACTTACTCATGCCATGTGCTGCAACATGACAATAAAGAGTTTTAACTCACTATGTGTACTGTATCCCATTGTATATATTTCTATTTCTATTGATTTTTATAAGGATGAGGAAAATATTTAACATATATAACTTGTACCTTTGAAGCTGAGCAAATGAAACCACATGTAAGTCTGCACATAAGTTGTTAGGGCTGAGTCTTGTGATGTTCAGTTTAGAAAGTCTGATTATTATTAATATACCCCACCAACAAGTTGCTCATTGATTTTTTTAAAACACTGTTATTGTTTAGAAACATTTTATGGGGAAACAATGTCTAGAATGTGTTTTAATAGAGAAGAAATTAGTTATAACTAGTGCAATAAAGGGTCAAAGGAAGTTGAGATCTAAGAAGGAGATTATCATTCTCAATGAGATTTATAACATGAGATGTTAGGGGGTTAATGTTTCTAACAAGAAACTTGCTTGAAAGACAATTGATGTGATTAATCTTCATCTATTTCTAATTTAATATATTAAGTTGAGGGAGATAGAATAGAGCAAACTTACATGAAAAAATAGAGGAAATGGAGAGGGATTTTTGGTGATGTAGAGGGTGTCTTGTGTAGAATTGGAATTATTTTGAATCCTATCATTATGAAAATCAAAAACATTTTGCTAAATAATAATTGGTAGGTAAGTAGAGCCAAGTATTTAATTCTTAATTTTGTATTTCTTATTGGAAATATTTATGGTTTGGTAGAAAATATTTGGAAGAAGAATGCTTGGGATCTTATTTCCTCTATTTTACAAACAAGGACAATTTTATTGTGTGTGACAATTTCAATGGCATCTTGAATACTTTTGAGAAAAGTGAGCTAGAAAATGTTACATAGTCATAGTTAGATTTTCAAATTTTTGTACATTTCATAACAACATGCTTGATATTGCCCTTAAAATAGGGTACAATTGGATAAATTAAAGTGGAGGTTCACTAATATTATAGAAAGGCTTGAAAAATTATTAAATTTTGGGGATTAAATTAGGGTCTCTTTGGTCAATGAAAGTTGCATTCTCCTTGTAAATGGGTCAAATCACTTTCCTATAGAATTAAATTTATTTACTAACTCAGAGCTTTTTGAAGGATAGATTATTAAAAAATATGTTGTTCATGGATTTAGACTTTGAGATTTTGGTTTAGAAGTAGTGGTCCTCTTCTCCAGATTTAAGTGGGATTGATTCTAGCATTTTTTTGAGCTTGGCTCAAAGTTTGGGATAAGGTATATTTCAAGAACATATTAACAGAAAATTAGAGAATAAAGGCATATACATAAATTAAGGAATTTTTTAGAAATGTCCTTTATCTAATATCTCAAAATAAAATGGGATTCCAATGAGATCATTTTCAACTGAGGAGTTTAAGTTGATTGTAAATTAGATGGCCCTAGATAAGGCCCTAGGCTTAGATGGTTTCCCAACAATAATTTTCTAGAAGTGCTAGGATATCATTGGAAAAGACTTAGTTGAGGTTTTAAATGATCCTTGGGGAAATAAAATAGTGCTTGAGAACTTTAAAACCATTGTATCAATCCAGAAGAGAGGTAATCCATATAACTTTGATGGCCCATGTCCTTTGCAACACATTGTATTAAATAATTTTGAAAATAATAGTAAATATAAATTAAAAAATTAATACCAAAAATTCTCTATAGAAAAAAATGGTTTCACACTTGGAAGATCCATCATGAATGGCATTATTATTGCACATGAGGGATTCATATATTCCAAAGATGTAACTTAAAAAATATGTTGGTGAAAATAGACATTAAGAATGTATAAGATCAAGTCAACTATAATTTTATCTAAATAATTATGGACAATTTAGCTTTTATAAGGAGTGATGCAATTGTACATATAGATGCATATCTTCCCCAATATTTCAATTCTTGGTTAGTTGTGATCCTCAGGGGTTCTTTATCCCTTCTTGAGGGCTCAAGTAGGGTGATCACTTATCTCATTTTCTCTTTATCATCATTGCTAAACTCTTTGGTACACATATTTATATAGAAAATACTAGAGGAAGGTGGAAAAGAATCAAGATTGCTCCAAACATTAACCTTACTACACATAAAAAAATCACTTTTGAAACAATTGTATTTGGGTTGGCCAATTAAGAAAAGTTATGATTATGAAAGATATATTATGGTGCTATCATAAGGTGTCTAGTCAAATTGGGAATATTAATTTAAATTAGAAATATTTTAAATACTAACATAAAAACAAAAAAAAACATCCACAAAAGTGATGTTTAACAACTTTCTTGAGCCAAGAAAAAACCTAATAGAGAGAAAGAATAGAGGAGGAGGAGGTAGGATTTTTGGAGATGGGGACGCTACTGGTGAGGATGGGGAAGTAGGTGTGGATGGAGAGGGGTTGAGGTATGGATTATTTGTCCTTTCTCATGCCCCTTTGAGTAAGGTTCTTGGGGCCATAGGTTTTCTTGGGTGCACGACGAGTTGGATGATTGTTTGGTTATGCCTAGGGGCTTTGACATGGGCCCTTTGTGCTCACATGTTTGGTTCTCTATAGGGATGGAGAGATCTTGGTATTGTACTTCTTGGGTCATTTGGTTTTCTCATGTCTACACTTGGTTTGTGCCTATGCACCTTTTCGAGTCCTCTCCATTTTGTGGCCAGAGGGCTTTACTCTATGGTGGGTTATTCATTATTTCTGGTGTTATTTCCTACGAAACCACAACTCATTTCCTACTAGGTTCTCCCATTCTTCTCTACCTTAGGATTGTCTTCGGCCTTGTCCCTTATTGTTAGACTTTTGTCATTGCATTAGGTTGTGGTGGTTGAGATACAACTAGTCATTTGGGTGTTGCCTACCTAAGGGGTATGAGATTTTTTCCCTCAATGGCTAATAATGCTGTGGGATCTCTTACCTACTTTTGGGTGGATTTGGGTTTTGATGTCCTTCCTGGGTGTCATAATCTACCCTCTCTTCTCCTCTTTCTTTCATTTTGGGGGATTTTGTGTGTTTTCTACTTTCCTTCCTATTTGTTTGTGCTTCCATGGTTTGTAGGAGGGAGATTGCGGGCTTCTATGGTTGAGCGAGACTCAAAGGTTGGTGGCACACTTGATGGTTTTGGCTATCTTGCTTTGGCTATTTTTAATTTTGGTTGTGGACCTATTGAGGTGGTCCAATATGTGTTACCTATAGGGATTGTTACCATTAGAAGGTTTAGGGGTTCTTTTCAAAACACTTTAGGCTTGACTACTCTTGTCTATTATGTGACTATCATTTTTTGTGTTTATCTAGAATGGATAAGTGTTTCTACTATCAGGTTCCTTCCAAAACCAACTATTTTTGAGACCTTTGTGGTCTCCCCTCTTTTTGGAGAATGTCTCTATTCATGGATGTCTTTTGGGAAAAAAGTTGTCAAAAGAATTTCAAAACTAGCTTTCAAGAGCCTCTTGTTATGGCCCCCCACTTTTACCTTTCAAATTTATATCTTTTGTGCAACACCACAAGGGTTAATAGAACTTCAACCTATATCTTGGTGGTTGACATATCCAATACAATCTCTATGTTTTCTTATACAAAAAATATACTAGTTGTTGCTAGTGTTCTAGTTGTCGCTAAGGTTTAGGTGAATTCTCCACTCAAGAAATCTTTTGTTGATTTTATTTGTAAACTCCCAAAGGGCTCATTTGTTACCACTAAAAAATGCCTCCTTTATGTCTCCTATATTCCAGAGGTGGCACTTAGTGAATAGGTGTTTGAAAAAATATCTTACCTTGAAAGGAAGACACATATTTTTAGACTTAATCGCTCATGGGCTTCACTTCCTGAGCTATGTTACTAGATTTTGAAGTATTGGAACTCGATGGTCTCAGGTAAGGTTGAGATTTACCCCCGTTCTTGTGGCTTCTTTGTTATTTTTTTGACTTTACTAAGGATTGAGATGCTATTATATTGATGGCTCTCTAGAAACGAGGGTCTTATGCCTTGTCCCTATGCCCCTAGAAATGCTCTTTCAACCCTCTAGTTGAACCATTAACTATTTTCCCTATCTAGGTAAGGCTTTGTTAACATTCCCTCCATTTTTGGTCCAACTCTTCCTATGAAGCTATTGGTAATGTGTTGGGTCATTTTCTTAAAGTGAACCATAATACTAGATTTTTGCTTCATATCTTGTATGCTAAGATTTTGGTGGACTTGGACCTTTCAAAACTACTTCAGGACTGCTGAGATCTCCCTAATGGTGTGTGAGCCATCATGGAGATAGATTTTGGACTACAAAGGGATTCCTTTGCAATTTAGACATTTTTTTTCTATAGGACATTTGGTCTCTTCTTTCCCCTATGTTTTTCATCAATATTCTCCTCCCACTTGGGAAAAGGATGTTGACTATTACCATCTCACATATTTTCCTATTTCTTTAGATTCTAGGTTGAAGTATTTAGTATATTCAACACCTCCTTCTCCTGAATTGTCTATTTCAATGTCTTTTGTCCTTTCTCCTACTTGGGTGGCCCCTCTTCTGGCTCTGTCTATTCGTATTTTGAGTTATAGCCTCATCGTAGCCATGGTTCCTTGACTTTCTATCCTTGGGTTGTCAATCTCCTTCTCTAAATTTGGTGGTCCATTAAGGTAGCTCATCTTTTCACTTTGATAAATCCTCCAATAAGTACTCTCTATTCATTTATCTTGATAAAGATTCCTACTCATCGACTTGTGTTCAGCATAAGAAGAAGAGCTAGTCTCTTACTATTTAGATAGCTCATGTTATTTTCTTAGGCCTACTGTTTGGTCCCAACTTACATGTTCAATAAACTTGTTTTTTGAATATTTTGCTCATATTGTTTTGTAGTAGTCCCTTTTCTCTATTTCATTTTTGGTAGTACTTTTAATAATTCCATCTTTGTCATTCTTATCTTGTTACCTTGTTTCCTTGTTTTGTTGTTTTGATGCCTAGTTCGATGGTTTGTTGTCTTTCTCTCCAAGACTTTTTTATTGATATTTATTTATGATCTATAATGGGTTAGGGCCCTTCCCCACTCACTTTAATAAATAATATTGAAAAGAAAAGAAATATAGCTACAATTATCAGCCTCAATATTAGAATACTTAGAAATTTCTTAATATTCCATTATTCTCTAGAGTTGGAAATGTAAGACTTTGAGACCATTTTCTTACTTCATGTAGTAATAAACTATCCACTTGGAATGGGAGATGAATATCATTTTTCAGAAAGATTCTAATTGTTAGGGTGGTTGTCTCAATTATCCCTATCTTCCCCCTTTCATGCTTGAAAATTCCAAAATAATAATGTGCTTTCTCAATAATAAAATGTCACAATTCTATTGGAACATAGTTAGATACAAGAATTTATATCTTATATTTTGGGATAAATTTGGAAACCAAAACATGTAGGGGGTGTTGGAACTAGTAAATCACCTTTTTAGAATAAGGTTGTGGGAGTCAATAATAATGTCCCATCCATGATTCTAGCAGTGTAATTGAAGGCTAGTGAGTTGAAGGAGTTGGTTAAGGAGTTCATGATGACTCTACTCAAGTTACATTAGAGATTGAGAATCAATATGGTGATACATTATGTGGTATTTCGTGTGGAATTTCCTCTAGTAAATTATATTGGCTTCCCTTTGCATTCATACCTCTAGTCTATAGATTTTTTTAATTTTCTCTATATTGGTTCACAACTTCTCCACCTATAAAAATTAGGAAAAATGGATCTTAGCAATTATAAATTTTCATGCATGTGTTGTCACCTACAAGGATCAACTAGGAATTTGTATTTAATGATTCTTCCTCCAACAACAAAGATGACCTTGGATTAGGGTTACATAGATAATTTGTGATTTATTAATATTATAGATTGTTAGTATTGCATCTAGAATATTATTATTATATAATTTTCAATAGCATTAAACCCCTATAAAATTATTTCCCACTACATATCCTATTGGACACTTGATTTGCTGAGTTGTGTTGTTATTAATGTCACTATTTGTTGTAGATTCTCTAAAAGTGATTGCTCTTATGTTGTTGTATGTTTTGGTGGTGATGTTGAGGTTTTTCTGGAAGGTTGGTATAGTGGAAGTTTCAATATGAAGGAGACTATATTAATCTATATGAAAGAGTATTTAATGTCCCAGTAGAAGAATTATTTGCATTTCTCTAGTTTGTGAAGGCTATGGATTGCAGTTCTAAATATAATGTTTACAATTTGTGCATATTGTACTATCACATTTTTAGGTCCTATGTTGCTTAGATGATAGAGTTGATTTTTGTTGTTTCTAACTGTGAGGTGTCTGCTAGAATTGGTCTTGAGAATGCTTAATGGTGGTATGATACATGGATTCAAGTGAGGACCCATTCATTTGGTTTATGCAGTGTTCTGGTTTAATTTTATAGTGTTGGTCTGATAAGTATGAGAAGTTATATTTCTCTATGTTCAATGTTTCCAGCTAGTTTGGATTCTAGTTGATAAAGGTGGTATGTCTTGTCTAGATCGTGTTCTTTTGATACAAATACACATTGGAGGTTGAGTTTAGATATTATTATGGGTCTCACCATGGCATGTGTTGATCCACAATGTACATTTTGCATTAGAAGATGTTCTCGGGCCAAGTAGTTAACATGCTCTATTATTTATCAACATGTTTTATTTGATGTCAACTTTGGACAATTTGTTAGCATGTGTGGTTTATTTGAAGTGTTTAGAAGGACGATTTATGATGTGTTTAGGTCCCCTCTATCTCCTAGAGTGGACTACATTTGGTATTATTGATTCAGATGGCCTTATTTATGTAAATTTTTATATTCTATCTGTGGCTAACCTAGTTAAGGAATTTAATGAATGGACTTGTATATATAGATGTGCAAATTTATGAATTGATGTATGGAATTTGTTCATGATATGCAAGTAGATTAGGTGTAAAATTCAATTTGTGAAGAGATTTGATGATGATATCTTTAGTGTGATAGTGTTCTAAGACAGTGGTTGATGTTAGATATGGTTGCCATGATATTGGTCATCTGACATAGTGACTTAAGGATAATTTCATGATTAGGAGATCTATTTCATGTTAGTTCATCCATTATTTGTACCTACCCAAAGAAGGTGTGTTCCTTTTGGTAGCTTGTGTAGTCATTTGTATCTTGCCTTGAGATAATGAGTCTCAATAATACAAGTCTCTCAAGTATCTTTCCATAAGGCTATGTGCCCTAGTCTTGCAAGTCTAATAAGGTGCAGTGAGATCCTTGGATTTGAGACCAAAACATTGTTACAATCAGTTATTCATATTACGAGTGTGTTTCTCATCCTTGTTTTTCCCTATTTAGGGTTTTCCATGTAAATATGATGTTCATGTGTTTCTTGTGCTATGTGATTTGAAGTTTCATAATTGGAGTAATTAGTCAATTATGGTTTGAAGTTTAAAAGATAAGTAGATAAATATTTTGAGGTCCAAATTAATTCACTCCCCCTCTAGTCCCATGGTTTGTTCAATAACCATCGTAAAAATAAAAATATAGGAGAAGAGAACTAGAAAAGTATAAACAATGAGCTAAAAATATGACCCATTATAATATACAAAATAAGGATTTAATTAAAATACCCTAATAGTCATCTTGTTATTTTTAGTAGATCCTCTTATATTTTCATAATCCTTATAATTCTCTCATACCCAACACCAAGTTGGAAAGTCAATTTTTTCTCCATTATTTTCATTCTAATATTCCTTACATCTTACCTACACATCATAAGTTTGGAAAATAGTTATTTCCATAGGTAACCTTGCTCTTAATTTGTCTTACAAATCATAGAATCACCATAAGAAATATTATGCATATTACAATGTCATATGATTATCTTATAGTTTATTACACATGTCATAATTGATATACACATGGTAGATAATACCAAAATAATAAAATTCTATTCTATAATAGGCTTTATGAATAAATTGAAGGATCAAATGCTTGATTGATTTATTCCATGATCAATAAAAATATATGTACTAGCTAAAACTATTGATGAAATGGTAATGGAATAAATACATAACCATACCCAATCCATAACTATTGTATAAAAGTATAATAATAAATAGATGCTACACTAATATATTTCCCCCATTATTACATTGTTCCTACAAAGGTAGCCTTCAAATCACAAATTTAAGGGATTCCCCCTTAAACTTACATGTCAAAACTTTTTGATCATATAAAATGAATAAAAAATTTTAGAAGACATTTCTTTGAATCTAAATAAATCCAGAATCAAGTGAAACTCCATCAAGATGCCTCATTACCCTCATAAAGGTATAGATCTAAGTTGAACTCCTAATTTCTCCTTTAATTGAACTCTGAAATCATAGACACTAAATTACTGAACAATAATCCATATTGAGTTCTACAAACATAGGGCTCCATCAAGTTGTCTTTTGATACACATAAGAGTATAATTATCAATCACAATATTCTGAACTATTTGAGAAACAATCCATATCAAGTTCAATAGTAAACCCCTTACCTATCTTCAAAGATTAAACTTCATATCATATGAATTCTTCAAATCTATGAGCACCAACAATAAAAGTTAAAAGGAAAGAAAAATAATACTTCTCATGCAAAGGACCATATTAAAGTGAGAATATAACATGAGATGATGAAAATTACTCCATCCTCTAATGCCACCAACATTACCAGCCTCCAAAAGTTAAGGCTCATAGTACTGGTCCATTTTTAGGACAAAAAGAAAATCATTAATAAAAGCTTCATCATTTGCTGAAACCTTATTATCGGCATAGACTAAGTTACCTTCATTTGATTTATCTTTGAGTTTTTTTAAGAAGACACTAACTTGAATTCTATAAGACCAAACCATGTGACCCTTTTTCTTATAGTAAAAATATGCATTTTCTCTTTATTTTTGTACCCAACTTATTATTATTTCTCTATAAATATTTATTGATTTCTCTTATTAATAATCATATTTACATCTTCTTTTGTTTCCATCTTTTATGCTAAAAGGGATGAAAGCATATCTTTAGCATCATATTGAGTGTAAAAATAAAATTATTGTATTTTGAAAGCAAGTTGTTTAACAAGACCTATTTAGCATTATCATCATCATCTAATAGACCCCTAATTTTTACTATATTCCTAAGAGAGCTCAAATAACTTATATTATTTGATATTGTGATTCCATCTTCCATTTTGAAACTACATAATTAATTTTTTAGGGATAACTTTGCATGAATTTCTTTTTCTCCAAAAGGTTTATTTCATGAACATTTTTGTCTTGCCATTTTTTAATGATAGTTTTAAGTCATTTTCTATTTTTGTTACTTCTTTTTTTAATTGTATCACTAAATAAACAAAACATACCCATACAATGATTTTGGAAAAGAAGCATCTATTAGAAACTTAAACCTATTAGCCAAGGTTTTCCATTGTCCCAAAAGATCAACCTGTTAACGCATAATACAAACACCAGAGATAGACAAACCACACATGGTAATTAAGCTATATGTTGTGAATCCTCGAGGGTGATGTTGAACAACCAAGGAGATGAAGGTTGCACAACATGCAACAATCTTGCTAGCATGATTGAGGGATTCAAACTTGTGACCTAAGCTCTGATACTAGTTATTAGCCAAGGTTTGTTGCTACACCAAAAGATTTACATGCTAACACTTAATACAAGCACCAGAGATAATCAAACTGTGGGAAGTGGTTAAGCCATGCCATGAATCCTTGAGGGAGACATTGAACAACCAAGGGGATGCAGGGCACACACCTTCCAACAAAACATTCACATTTAAAATTTAATATTGGAATCTCTTATAAACATTCCTTTAATATCTAGTGCAAAAGGTAATGAACTCAATCTAATAACTAACTCCTCTTATAGTTGCATTATAATTATCTTCAATATGATGAAAGCTCCCCGAATTCTAATTTTCATATTAACATTATAACAACATATTTTCATATGAATAGCACAATTCACAATTAGAATTGGGGATAGTTATCACTTATGCATAAAAATCCGTATTTTTTTAGCTTTAAACTAAATCAAAATTACTTCCCTACTTCACATCCTCTTTTGGCATTTACTTGTTTCATAGATGCCCCAAAAAACCACAACAAATAAGATATTTTTGGAAAGTATAATCATAATATCATAATAGTTATTTGATTTGTAGAAGATCTATGTAGGAATTATTCTATACTCATATAAAAACACAATAATATATATGAATTCTCCTGTACTAGAATATTTCAAAACTAATTCCAAGCAAACACTTAAAAATAATTTTTTACTAAATATGACCATTTCAACTCTTTAAACTATTCATATATGTACAAATTTTAGTGTCTTTATTTTGATTGGTGTAAATGAAAAAAATTCTAGGGATGAGGTGTTATAGCATAGATCCTTGGACTTCATTTTTTTTATATTGTGCCCTGAGTTTATTACTCACTTTCTGATATATATAAAAAAAATATCATTCATTTTTAAAATGAATTCCTTTTCTATTCTTCTTCACAAGGCCTTCAAACATCTATCTATGTGCTGCTCCTACTTTCTGCATGCCACTATACAATGAAAAAACACAATCCTCTCTGATTAGTGGTTCCCAAGCATGATACGATTTGAGGAAACTACAAATTTTAGTGCCATTACTTAAAATAATTTTAGGAAAATTTTATGAATTTATTTATGCTACAATTTTCTATGTTAGGGATCTTCCTCCACCATCTTATGCCATCCAAATTGATTTATACTATCAAACAAATATATTCTCCATCTAATAAAATAAATTTAATGCTCAAGATTTAACTTTCCCTCCACGTGTTGTGAAGAAAAACCAACATCACCCACTCTAATACCAAAATGCGGGTAAAATTTATAATAATACATTGATGCTAGAGTGAATGAAAATAAATAGGTGAAATATGATATGCCATTGTAATAACTACATAATAGGAAACTATATGTACCAATCAATAACAATGTGATATATGCTAACACTAATTAAATAAGATACATGAAATAGAACTATGTTGACTAGATAATATTTTGATTCCACAATTATAGAAATGGTTTTGTAGATGTGTAGTTAGAAGCTATAGGAACAAAAACTAAGCTGGTATTGAGAATTAAAACCTACAAAAATAAAAAATCAAATACAAGTAACAATCAAAATCTATAAGACTATTAGAAGTAAATGCTACATGAACAAAAAAATATACTACAGGGGTTTATCCACTCACAAAATACTTAGATATTCACACAAAAGTAAAGAACCCCTTTTTAAAGAAATAAACACATAAAAAATACCATGAAGAAGAAATTGCATAATAAAAAAGATAACTTTTTTTAAAAGAGTATTATTTTATAACATTAAAATAAGAAATACAACATTTTATAGTCCTTTATAGAGTACTAGACAAAAATATGAGATTCTTCTATTTTTCTCTTTCTTGATGTTTTTTTAATTAAAATTAGTGGAGAAAGGGCCTCCAATCTAGCATAGATTAGAAATAAACCATTGAAACAATAGGCTATTAAAAGAAAGAACAATAGATTACCCATGAGGTAACCAAATCTAGGAGTAGAAATAATCAAGAAACTACCAATCCAATGAACTACAAACCAACAATACCAGAGGTGAGACAAACCAAAATAATTCACAAAATTGGACAATGTCGCCAAACCATCTTTATTGAAAATATGACACGAGACCCACCAATAGGCCCAATGAGACAATTTACATATTTTGAAGAATAAGAGATTGGATTTTTTTAGCATTGAACAAAAGTTCAAGAGGAAACATCCTTGTTAGGAGAGCACAATGAAGTAGGGTCAGAGGAACCATTAGATGTGGCAAATGAATCACCTTGATTGGCTACAAAATTTGGAAAGGGAACTTTGTTGTCTAGAGATAGAGAATTAGGAACTAAGGATGTGATAAGGCCAAAACTTGATAAACCCACAGAAGGAGTGACAAGAGGAGACTCTTTTTTGATGTTGCTCTATTATGTTCTCCTTTATTCTTTTCTATCTTCCTCTTATCTATTTTTAGGTTTTTTTCCTACTGCTACCCTCTTCTTATCCCCCCTTTGCTTTTCATCTTTTTGTTTTCCTTATTTTCATTTTGCTCATTTTTTTTATCGAACTGTAGTGTTTCTCCATGCTTTGCATCAGATACTTATTACTTTGATTTGTTAGACCATGTTTGACTCATTATGTGTGGTTCATTTCATTGGTTTGTGTGTACGAATACATTCATGTGATCCTTGTTATCAGACTATTATATGATGCTTATATGTTTCAGGATATGATTAATGTTATACTTATTTGAAATGGATATATTGATGCTAGTGATGATATACTTATGACTTGGATTCTATATGATGTTTAATGTGATGTTAATCTATGTTCTAATGTTATCATTTGATTATTGATGCTTATGGATTCTAGGTGTAGAATAGATCTTTACAATATTGTTTTCTTGGGGTTAGGGTGAAAGGAATGATTTCATATTACTCATTCACGAGCTCCATACAATGTCATGATTTTTGTTTCACTAGATTATACACACACACACACACAAATATATATATATATATACACACACACACACACACACACATATATATACATATATATACATATATGTATGTATGTACATATGTATATATGTATGCAACACATTTTGTGCAGGTTGTAGGTACCAAACATTGACTCCACCTAGTCCCATATGTGTAGGATTTAGGATGAAAGGAATGATTTTGTACCTCATTCATGAGCTCAATACAATGTCACAATTTCCTTTCACTGGATGAGATTATATCTATATCTATATCTATATCTATATCTATGTGTGTGTGTGTGTGTACAATTTTTTTGTGTAGGTTACAAGTACTAGACATCAACTCCACTTGGTCCCACAGGTCTAAGAATGTCTTTTAAATCCCAATGGTGGTATAGGGGATAGTACAAGAAAAACATGTATCTAACCCTAGCCATTGTCCTAACCTAGGGACAATTATCTAGTCTTTATTTTATTTTGTCAAAGGTGTCCTCTAGACAATATCTGATCACCTTGTTGTCTGTGATAAGTTTCGTTTTGATATTGACATTGTTTTATTATTTATTTGAGTATGTGGGATTTTATGTCATTTTAATTATTGATATTAATTATATTTTAAGTGTTATAAGTTAAAAAAGATTTTTTTTTTTTGTTGTTGATTAAATTGCATTTTCAAAATAATAAATATATTCCTATTATTGGATAATATTTATTAATTGATTAATTACCGTGCATGTGATATTTTTAGTATGGAAATTATATTTTATTTTATTTTATTAGTGATAGAACTAGTTGTCTTATTTTTATGGATAATTATATTTTTAGTTGGAATTAATTAATTAATTAATTATTTATTCTTTTCTTGGTTGTCGAGTGGAGGTTAACTATTTTTAGGGGATTTTCAATTGGTAATTTAATATTTAATTATTATCGGTTTATTTATGGGGATTTTATTTTCAAATTTAATTGAGTATTTTTATTTTAATGTTATTTTTATGATTTTCTAATTAGGGTTCTTGTGCATGTAATTGTGAATTTTATTTAGGTGATTGAGTTTTATTTATTATGTATTTATGAGAATTGATTTAAAACAATGTTTTTTTTTTAATAGTTTTGGAGAAAGGATATTATTGAACTGCAATTTTATGAAGGATTTTTTAGGGTGAATTTGGGATAGGATTTGTAGTTTTCGGTTCAATTAAATGATTGTTTCTTTGAGTTTGCATTGAAAAATGGATTGGATTTCTTCGAGCTTACTATTGGAATTTATTTTGGCTACTATTTTGAAGATATTTGTGTTCATACATTTGACAACAAATTCTCTTTCACTCTCTTTTTGTTCTTCATAAGTTTTCCAGGTAGGTACCTACTTTTCCCTATATGATTTTAGTTGATTTTGCAAATTTGTCTTCAATTTAATACTAGGGTGAATTGGCAATGATATTATTGTGTTTTTATCAAATTGGGTATGGTGAATTGAGTTCTTTTCTTATTAGTTTTTATTATATTTTTTATTGAAATTCCAACATGAGTCTTTGCGATTGAATTTTCTAATATTTTAGGATGTTTCAAGCCCTTCTCAAATGGGTATTTAAAAAAAAAAAAAAAAGTATTTCTTATTTTTCTGGCTCTCCAACCAACTACACAACTTTGTGCACAATATACACAAAAAAATAACCAAGTACACAAAAACGTTAACCAACTATGTAACTCTATTAGCAAACTACACAACTGTAATGACCAAGTGTGAAATAGTACTAGGTTTTAGGTCAACTTGCAGATTTGACCTAATTTGGACTTTTGATCACTTCCAAACGCTTGGTAGTTTGTATACCCTATCATTTTTTTGGTTTTTATGTCGGATTTATCTTTATTTTCCTAAAATGGTGTTCATATTCCCTTTCCTAATTTGGCTTGTGAAGATGAGTAGTGATTGTAAGGTTATAACTCAGTTCCAGGACTTGACATTGTGATTGGTCTTGGTTGAAAGACCTATTTATAGATTTTTCTACCTATGAATGTATATTGATTATTTATGTTTCTATTTGGGTATCATATGCTTCATGATGTTTATGTTGAGCCATAGGGGATAGGTTATCTAAGTGCATTAAGGAGGAGTGGTTCTCTATCAAGTCTAGGGTCCTAAGTGGCTACCAAGATAACCCATAGGTTAGTAGAGTAATTTAAGTGATATGATTAATAAAAATTTAGGTTGGGTTTCACACACTAATAATATATTTTTTTCTGCCCTGCTCATGGCCTTGTGTACTTGTATAGATAGGGGATGAGATTCAGAAGGCTAGTACATTTGGAGAGGTTCTTAGATCTAGCATGATCGTGCAATACCTTGTCTTCATGAAAGGATTATATAGTTATGCATGAGTTGTTAAATAGGGGATGGGGTTTGGAGAGGCTACCAAGATAACCCATATCAAGGCTATGGAATGACACTCTCTCCTTCTTGTACATTAGTACCCTATTGTGCTGTTTGTTTTATGTTGAAGCCTTTGGGAGTCTTGTAATAGTTTGGGAAGTTCTTTGGATGTCTTTAGGAGTTATTTTGAGCTTTTGATTGTTATCTATTTTGGAAGTCTTTTGGAAGTTCTTTGGTGGTCTTCTGGTTGTTAACTTTTCGTACTTATCTTGTGGATTGGTATCTTCTATATCTTGGTTCTGAGTTTGTTTAGTTCTTTATCTCTAGCCTTCTTATTTGTTCTTTGGGTCCTTGTGTCTATCTCTAGCATGCGGGGTGGACCTTCCAGTTCCACATGGTTGGGTGGTAGTGTTTTGCCACCCATTAAGGTTTGTCTTCAGATTTTCTTATTCATGAGTGGCTAGAAGGATCTTACTTTGTGTTCTAGTGATTCCATACTCATATAAAAAATATTCCACCTTTGTAATGTACATGTCATGTATCTTCCAAAAGTAATATATAGAATATGTAATTTTATAATTGTGTACTCGCACTTGTAATTGAAAGGACATTTGTAACTAGATTTTCCAAGTGTAAAATATTGTAATATGACTGTTATGATAGTTGCAATTATATTAATGGATATCTTGTAAGCAAATATACTCTCATGAATTATATATATGTCCTTATTCATTATGAAGGTTATCATAGAAATTTTTCTTTTGGTACTTTAAAATGACCTTAGGATAGATCTTTATGTGATGAGTAATGTGATTAATGAATGATGGTTAGTGTTTCATAGTTGTAACGTTAGGGAACCCTTGGAGTTTTATTATTAGATGTGATAAATTTTTTCTCTTATTAATATTGTTAAATTTTACCTATGTTATGTAATGTATTTACTTAGTGTTGTATCAAGTTAAAGATGAATGATATATTTTTTAATAAGATAAACGGGTTTAGAGGGACCTGAAATCCAAAATCAAAGAGATGCAAAAAGATAAACATTCACTAGCCATTCCAGAAACAACAACAAAATAACCACAGAAACATGGGTCACACCCACATAGCAAAAACACAAAAAAATATAACACAAAAAAAAATAGAAACCACTAAACTAGAGAATGCATTAGCTCCAAATTCTTTTGGATCATGCTCTTGTTGATTTCCTCAAGCTCTTCCATGATGAACCTAGAGGTACTCTTCTCCTAGTTCCTGCTCCTTGTCCTCGTATAGGGGCCTGTAGTGACATGTGATCCCGTACCTTGTAAGTTTGGCTCCTGGATTTTCTTCTTCTATTTGGTGTCTGAGGGTGGGTACTGGTGATGGGATGGGCTCTTTGGTCTGTAATCATTGCATTAACCGTTTTATGACTCTCAGCATTGCTATTCCTAGCTTCCCTACTAATAACAACCAGATTCCTTAGGTTGCCCTTAATCTCATCCAAGCTTATTTCCAACTAACCAATCCTTGATTCATGCTCCATTTTCATGATCTTAAAATCTTCTGTAAGTTTTTGTGTCATTCAAATAAACTTATCATTTTTTCTTGGCATGGGAGTCTTAGTAAAAGTATCAATGATGCCCTTAATTCCTTCCATGAGAATGTTGATCTCCTTGATGACCCAAAGAAAACAATTTTCCTAGCTTTTAATAGAACTTTTAAGGAGAATATCAAAATTAGTCTTTTTTAGTATCCCCCTATTCTCCCTGTTCAGCTTTAATGGGGATGTCAAGCTTTATTTCCTCCTAATTTTCTTTAGCTTCTACCATTTTTCCTAATTTAGACTTCTTTGTATTTGCTAGGCCATAACCCTGTGGATTGGGGTTAGGGATTTTATACTTAATGGTAACCCATCTGGGATGTTTGTTTCTTCTGCTGCTGCTAGTGCTAGGTGTAATATTTTGTGGTGTACCCTCTTAAAAGGGACAATAATCTAGATCTTTTGAGACATTGAAGTCTCGCCTTTCCATAGCCATACCAGACCCCTCATCCTCCATCTCTATGTCAGACTCAATTTTTACATCAAGGTTGGTCAAATAATTAGGGGTTTTGACAACCGAGGAGGGTTTAACCCCATGATATTTGGCATATTCCATATAATGAGCATGATTAACCCCTCATGGGAGATAGGGTTGTCACTATTTTTTGGCGTGATTCGTTAGGCTATATTCAAAAGAAGATAACAAGTAGAATGTCAAATAAATTATTATGTTATATCTAAAATAATTTAATATAATAAAGTGGTAAGAGAAGATACTGCCATAGTGGCCATCAAGAGTAATGTAGCTCATAATCACTTCAGCCATATCCGCCCAAAGTGATTGCAGGTCCTTCTTGTTATAATTGTCATTAGCCATCTTTCACACCCTGTGTCTCTCACTTTGTTTGTCAAAGAATACCGAAATGGCTTCTTCTGCTGCCCTCCTCTCTCTATAAAACTTATTGCTATCTATTTCCAAGCCAATTATCTCCACAATGAAGGCTTCATCGATTTTAAAATTTTCTCCAACAGGCATGAGGATACCTTTCTTCCAACTGTTCACAAAACCCTTAGTCATTTTTGGGTCATTGCCATGAATCCTCTTGAGATATGGCACAAGGTCCCCATCAATAATCTCTTTCCACATCTTGTTGTTCTTTTCCCATTTCTCATAGGAAGTAGGCTCCATTATATTTTTATCACCTCCCATAAGCAGTCTACCTCTATAAAATTGCGTGTAAGCACCAAAACCTAAAGCAAGAAATGAAAAAATAGATACAAAAGAAAGCTTTAGAAATGTTGGTTTTGAAATTCGAACTCAAACCCCACGAAAAATAATTACTCATTTGGCAATATGTCATCATTATTGTGAGATGAATGACTAATACAATCGACGTCCTTTCTTGTCAATTCAAACAATTGTATTGGGAAAGTTTCCCTTCCTGTCCACCACCATATATCCACATAATCCACACCAATGTTTTCCAGGTGGTCCATTGGCATGTTAACTTCGTGATAAATGTGGGAAATTTTTTAATTCATCCAGTTTTGTAATCATGATGTGGCACTGCCAAATTAGATTCTAAATAGTCTAGCTGGGCTCAATATGTTTGCTCACAAATCTGATGATGTTTAGTGAATCACTCTCAAGCCACACTTTTTTGAACCCTTCTCTGATAGTCATGTGTAACCCAATTTAAGTGGCTTTTGCCTCGACAAAGTGGTTTAAGATGAATGATATGTTATGTTTCCTTTTAAAAAAAAATATTTTCTATGAATTTTGGTTAGTATTTTTGAATACTCTAGGGTTGCTTGGTGGGGTGTTATGCCAAAAATCTAGAACCTTCTTAAAAATCCTATCTAAAATAGGTGTAACATTCAAAGTTTCAATAATAAATTCTTACTTTTTTTTAAAATTCAAAACTCCTTCTTAGGTTACTCCCACTTTATTTTCGCACATTGTTTCTCATTAATATTTTTGGGAGTAGGTAAGTGATGCTTGAAATGAACAAAAAAATTCAAATAGCAACAAAGTACATGGTGATATATAATAAGTATAAATAAATTAAATTTATAAAAGGGAGTGCTCAAAATTATATGGTTCCCCTACATCAAATTCCCAACTAGGATATAAGTGATTTCAGCAAATGAACTATAATACTTTCTAAAATAGTTACACCAAAATAACCCAAATAATGATCATTCAGTACATCCTAACTACTAGGGAAAGATTGCATTGGGATCCAAAAAGTAGTAGTCATGTCCACTATTAGTTCATCAACCCTATCCACTGTAGAGTTTTTGATAAAGTTATCTTCAATGTTGATTTCTCTAAAAGTGATAGTCTGATTTCTCAAGTAAACAAAGCATTAAAGAAAGGAGGGGACTTCAATAATAAATAAACTTATATAAAATATGTCAAGTGATATCATTCTAGAGACACCTATTCCACTTAAATATAATAGAGTAATTAGAAATTATATAAAGTAATATGAATTAATATTTAATATATTTATTAATTATTATATTGTTGAAAACCAGAAACCCATGTTTATTTTCCTTGTGTTTTGGACCTACAACGATAATGTTGT